>NC_138302.1:3732500-4322500 GCF_965601325.2 Salmo salar | reverse complement strand
TTGCTAACCTAGCTGGGTAAGTTAGCTTGCTAACCTAGCTGGGTAAGTTAGCTTGCTAACCTAGCTGGGTAAGTTAGCTTGCTAGGCTAGCTGGGTAATTTAGCTTGCTAGCCTTGCTGGGTAAGTTAGCTTACTAGCCTAGCTGGGTAAGTTGGCTTGCTAGCCTAGCTGGGTAAGTTGGCTTGCTAGCCTAGCTGGGTAAGTTGGCTTGCTAACCTAGCTGGGTAAGTTGGCTTGCTAGCCTAGCTGGGTAAGTTGGCTTGCTAGCCTAGCTGGGTAAGTTGGCTTGCTAGCCTAGCTGGGTAAGTTGGCTTGCTAGCCTAGCTGGGTAAGTTGGCTTGCTAGCCTAGCTGGGTAAGTTGGCTTGCTAGCTAACGTTAACGTCCTGTATTGAACTCTGATTGCCATCAGTTAAATCATATAGATATTTACACGTTGTCAATCAATTTCACTTATGCCACGGTACTGGTAGTCACTGCTAGACTGGTAGCTACCTTGAGCAGAGTAAACATGTTTGTTCATTCTATCTTTGACTGACGTAAGTTAACGTAAGCTAACTAATGTTAGCCAGCTATTCCACCCTTGTCTGGAAAACACTCCGTTACTAAAAAGATAATTGTCTTTATAGCCTCCTTACACTGTGTGTGGGGGTTCTGACTTATACACTTGAAACATCCTTAATCATGTCACAGAGGGAGAGAGAGGAATGCAGGACGTGTCAGAGAGAGAGAGGAACGCAGGACCTATCACAGAGGGAGAGAGAGGAATGTAGGACGTATCACAGAGGGAGAGCGAGGAATGTAGGACGTATCACAGAGGGAGAGAGGAATGTAGGACGTGTCATAGAGAGAGAGAGAGAGGAATGTAGGACGTATCACAGAGAGAGAGAGGAATGTAGGACGTATCACAGGGAGAGAGGAATGTAGGACGTGTCATAGAGAGAGAGAGGAATGTAGGACGTATCACAGAGGGAGAGAGAGGAATGTAGGACGTGTCATAGAGAGAGGAATGTAGGACGTATCATAGAGAGAGGAATGTAGGACGTATCACAGAGAGAGAGAGAGAGAGGAACGTAGGACGTATCACAGAGGGAGAGAGGAATGTAGGACGTATCACAGAGGGAGAGAGAGGAATGTAGGACGTATCACAGAGGGAGAGAGAGGACTGTAGGACGTATCACAGAGAGAGAGAGAGGAATGTAGGACGTGTCATAGAGGGAGAGAGAGGACTGTAGGACGTATCACAGAGGGAGAGAGAGGACTGTAGGACGTATCACAGAGGGAGAGAGAGGAATGTAGGACGTATCACAGAGGGAGAGAGAGGAATGTAGGACGTGTCACAGAGAGAGCGAGAGGAATGTAGGACGTGTCATAGAGAGAGAGAGAGGAAAGTAGGACGTATCACAGAGGGAGAGAGGAATGTAGGACGTGTCATAGAGAGAGAGAGAGGAATGTAGGACGTATCACAGAGGGAGAGAGAGGAATGTAGGACGTATCACAGAGAGAGAGAGAGGAATGTAGGACGTATCACAGAGAGAGAGAGAGGAATGTAGGACGTATCACAGAGAGAGAGAGAGGAATGTAGGACGTATCACAGAGGGAGAGAGAGGAATGTAGGACATATCACAGAGGGAGAGAGGAATGTAGGACGTATCACAGAGGGAGTGAGAGGAATGTAGGACGTGTCATAGAGAGAGGAATGTAGGACGTATCACAGAGAGAGAGAGGGGAATGTAGGACGTATCACAGAGGGAGAGAGAGGAACGTAGGACGTATCACACAGAGAGAGAGAGGAATGTAGGACGTATCACAGAGAGAGAGAGAGAGGAATGTAGGACGTATCACAGAGAGAGAGAGAGGAATGTAGGACGTATCACAGAGAGAGAGAGAGGAATGTAGGACGTATCACAGAGGGAGAGAGAGGAATGTAGGACGTGTCATAGCGAGAGAGAGAGGAACGCAGGACGTATCACAGAGGGAGAGAGAGGAATGTAGGGCGTGTCATAGAGAGAGAGAGAGGAATGTAGGACGTATCACAGAGAGAAAGAGGAATGTAGGACGTATCACAGAGGGAGAGAGAGGAATGTAGGACGTGTCATAGAGAGAGGAATGTAGGACGTATCACAGAGGGAGAGAGAGAGGAATGTAGGACGTATCACACAGAGAGAGAGAGAGGAATGTAGAACGTATCACAGAGAGAGAGAGGAATGTAGGACGTATCACAGAGAGAGAGAGGGAGAGAGGAATGTAGGACGTATCACACAGAGAGAGAGAGAGGAATGTAGAACGTATCACAAAGAGAGAGAGAGAGAGGAATGTAAGAGGTATCGCAGAGAGAGAGAGAGGAATGTAGGACGTATCACAGAGGGAGAGAGAGGAATGTAGGACGTGTCATAGAGAGAGGAATGTAGAACGTATCACAGAGGGAGAGAGAGGAATGTAGGACGTATCACAGAGAGAGAGAGGAACGTAGGACATGTCATAGAGAGGGAGAGAGAGGAATGTAGGACGTATCACACAGAGAGAGAGAGAGAGAGAGGAATGTAGGACGTGTCATAGAGAGAGAGAGAGAGGAATGTAGGACGTGTCATAGAGAGAGAGAGAGAGGAATGTAGGACGTATCACAGAGGGAGAGAGGAATGCAGGAAGCGTCACAGAGGGAGATTAGATTAGGGTTGGAGTGAAAACCTACAGGAAGGTATCTCTCCAAGAACAGGGTTGCAGAGCCCTGATTTAGAACCACCGTAACATTTTTATTTATTTTTATTCATTTATTTCACCTTTATTTAACCAGGTAGGCAAGTTGAGAACAAGTTCTCATTTACAATTGTGACCTGGCCAAGATAAAGCAAAGCAGTTCGACAACATACAAAAACACAGAGTTACACATGGAGTAAAACAACATACAATCAATGATGCAGTAGAAAAAAAAAATACAAAAAAAATAAGATTATATACAATGTGAGCAAATGATGTGAGATAAGGGAGGTAAAGGCAAAAAAATGCCATGGTGGCAAAGTAAATAAAGTATAGCAAGAAAAACACTGGAATGGTAGATTTGTAGTTTGAAGAAAGTTCAGAGATAAAATATAAATAATATGGTGCAAAGGAGCAAAATAAATAAATACAGTAGGGGAAGAGGTAGTAGTTTGGGCTAAATTATAGATGGGCTATGTACAGATGCAGTGATCTGTGAGCTGCTCTGACAGCTGGTGCTTAAAGCTAGTGAGGGAGATAAGTGTTTCCAGTTTCAGAGATTTTTGTAGTTCGTTCCAGTCATTGGCAGCAGAGAACTGGAAGGAGAGACGACCAAAGGAGGAGTTGGCTTTAGGGGTGACCAGAGAGATATACCTGCTGGAGCGCGTGCTACAGGTGGGTGCTGCTATGGTGACCAGTGAGCGGAGATAAGGGGGGACTTTACCTAGCAGGGTCTTGTAGATGACCTGGAGCCAATGTGTTTGGCGACGATTATGAAGCGAAGGCCAGCCAACGAGAGCGTACAGGTCGCAGTGGTGGGTAGTATATGGGGCTTTGGTGACAAAACGGATGGCACTGTGATAGACTGCATCCAGCTTGTTGAGTAGGGTATTGGAAGCTATTTTGTAAATGACATCGCCGAAGTCGAGGATTGGTAGGATGGTCAGTTTTACGAGGGTATGTTTGGCAGCATGAGTGAAGGATGCTTTGTTGCGAAATAGGAAGCCAATTCGAGATTTCACTTTGGATTGGAGATGATTGATGTGAGTCTGGAAGGAGAGTTTACAGTCTAACCAGACACCTAGGTATTTGTAGTTGTCCACAAATTCTAAGTTAGAACCGTCCAGAGAAGTGATGCTGGACAGGCGGGCAGGTGCAGGCAGCGATCGGTTGAAGAGCATGCATTTAGTTTTACTTGTATTTAGGAGCAGTTGGAGACCACGGAAGGAGAGTTGAATGGCATTGAAGCTCGTCTGGAGGGTTGTTAACACAGTGTCCAAAGAAGGGCCAGAAGTGTACAGAATGGTGTCGTCTGCGTAGAGGTGGATCAGAGATTCACCAGCAGCAAGAGCGACATCATTTATGTATACAGAGAAAAGAGTTGGCCCAAGAATTGAACCCTGTGGTACCCCCATAGAGACTGCCAGAGGTCCAGACAGTAGGCCCTCCGATTTGACACACTGAACTCTGTCAGAGAAGTAGTTGGTGAACCAGGCGACGCAATCGTTTGAGAAACCAAGGCTACTGAGTCTGCCGATGAGGATGTGGTGATTAACAGAGTCAAAAGCTTTGGCCAGGTCAATGAATACGGCAGCACAGTATTGTTTCTTATCGATGGCGGTTACGATGTCGTTTAGGACCTTGAGCGTGGCTGAGGTGCACCCATGACCAGCTCTGAAACCAGATTGCATAGCGGAGAGGGTGCGGTGGGATTCGAAATGGTCGGTAATCTGTTTGTTAACTTGGCTTTCGAAGACCTTAGAAAGGCAGGGTAGGATGGATATAGGTCTGTAGCAATTTGGGTCAAGAGTGTCACCTCCTTTGAAGAGGGGGATGACAGCAGCTGCTTTCCAATCTATGGGAATCTCAGACGACACGAAAGAGAGGTTGAACAGGCTAGTAATAGGGGTTGCAATAATTTCTGGCAGATAATTTTAGAAAGAAAGGGTCCAGATTGTCAAGCCCAGCTGATTTGTAGGGGTCCAGATTTTGCAGCTCTTTCAGAACATCAGCTGAATGGATTTGGGAGAAGGAGAAATGGGGGAGGCTTGGGCGAGTAGCTGTGGGGGGTGCAGTGCTGTTGAATGCAGTAGGGGTAGTTAGGTGGAAAGCATGGCCAGCCGTAGAAAAATGCTTGTTGAAATTCTCAATTATAGTGGGCTTATCGGTGGTGACAGAGTTTCCTATCCTCAGTGCAGTGGGCAGTTGGGAGGAGGTGTTCTTATTCTCCATGGACTTTACAATGTCCCAGAACTTTTTAGAGTTGGAGTTGCACGAAGCGAATTTCTGTTTGAAAAAGCTAGCCTTGGCGTTTCTAACTGCCTGTGTGTATTGGTTTCTAACTTCCCTAAAAAGTTGCATATCGCGGGGGCAGTTCGATGCTAATGCATAAATATGGATATGTTCTAGAACCACCGTAACATAAATATGGATATGTTCTAGAACCACCGTAACATAAATATGGATATGTTCTAGAACCACCGTAACAATAAATATGGATACGTTTTATTAATCTGCCTTTCTTGATTCACAGAAGATATTTATATCAGCTGTACAGGGCTCTGTAGAATCAAACAGATGCTAGACGTTCCCATATCCAAAGAATGTTTGTTTATTTGTCAAATTCTAACATACAGGGGAGTGTACACTATTTAAGGCTAACTCAAGAGAACTGGGTATTCAACAAGAATGTTATATGGTAAAGTACCCCCCCCCCCCCCCCCAAAAAAAAAAAATAGTATGAACGGTGTAGTTCAGTTCAGAGTGTGTCTCAGGTGTAGAGACCTGTAGCTACAGATTGTTACACCAGATAATGTGATTTAACCACAGGTTGTTACTCCAGATAATGTGATTTAAACACAGATTGTTACACCAGATAATGTGATTTAACCACAGATTGTTACTCCAGATAATGTGATTTAACCACAGATTGTTACTCCAGATAATGTGATTTAACCACAGATTGTTACACCAGATAATGTGATTTAACCACAGATTGTTACTCCAGATAATGTGATTTAACCACAGATTGTTACACCAGATAATGTGATTTGGTAGGCACCTTCGTACCTTGGTAGGCACTAGCGGTTCTGGGGGGTGGTGGAGGGGCAGCGCCCCTGTGACAACAATTTTGGACCCCCTTGTGGCCCCCCCTAAATGTGGAGTATGAAATAATTTTTACTTAACAAATTTTTGCTATCGTTCTTTTTTTTTTTACATCCATTATTAGACAGTGGCAAGGCGGAACACGAATGATTATGAACATGGTCTTTTGCCTGCTAATGGCAGTGAAGAAAATGATATGACAACAATAACGTCTAATTTAACTGGGCCCCCCTCTAACAGTACACCCCCCCCCCCCCCCCCCCCCAGTTGAAATGGTCTAGAACCGCCACTGCAGTGGTTCCTCCTTTAAAAGTTGGGCTCTTACACTGCGGGACTTAGAGGTACCCAGCGTCACTGCTTCATTGCTCCAGACCACCACAAGGGGGAGTTAGAGCACTCATTATGCATTTGGGTCCCAAGGTTTTTATATGACCAATCGTATCGAGTGGTTCCAATGATGAATTGTGACGCGAGCCACCCGTCGTTCCTGGTGGCTTTCTTCAGCAAAGATGGCTGTAAAAACATTACGGGGGAAGCAGATGTAAGTAGTTATAACGAGTCAAGCAAAAAATGTACAATTGAGAGGAATATGTTAGTTAAGTTAGCAAACAGAACAATTACTTGATTTCCCCACCACTGTAACACAGTAGTATGTTAGCCATTAATACACAATATGGGGTTCAGTAGCTAGCTAGCTAACTAAGTTAGCAAACACACAATATGGGGTTCAGTAGTTGTTTAGCTAGCTAGCTAACTAATTTAGCAAACAGAACAATTACTTGATTTCCCCCCCACTGTAACACAGTAGTATGTTAGCCATTAATACACAATATGGGGTTCAGTAGTTGTTTAGCTAGCTAGCTAACTAAGTTAGCAAACAGAACAATTACTTGATTTCCCCCCCACTGTAACACAGTAGTATGTTAGCCATTAATACACAATATGGGGTTCAATAGTTGTTTAGCTAGTGTAAGGTATAATTATCTTTTTACATCAGCACATGTATCAATATGTTCTATTGTTTTGTTAAGCTACATGCTTGTGTGATTATTATGTCCTAAGGGACCGTGTATGTGACTAAGTGCTGAGCTGTGGCTAATTAGGGGGTAAACCTGTTGAGGCATGAAGAAGGCTGTTTCACAAACTAGAGTAACATGAGAAACCAATTGATATTGAAATACAATAACAAGAACTGAGCCTGTTGTCAATAGGCTCAGAGTGTACAGGAAGTGCGTCACGAGGCTGGGACCAGCCTGCACGCCAACGATAGGATGAGTAAGTTTAAACCATGCTCATCCTCCCTCTGACAGGCCAGCAGTGAGCGGGAACTATCTCTGTCAGAGTATTTAAAGAAGAACAAAGGATGTGACACTCAGTTCTCTGTATACCCTGCGAGGTGGTGCAGTGAGCCCGTATATATGAACATCATATTTTCCATTTGTACTATCATACTATTTACTTAAAGATGAATTAAATAATCATTGCAAAACTAATTTGCATGGTTTGTTTATATCCTAATACCAGATTAGATTGACGCAACCCAACACTAGCTAGCTAACTAAGTTAGCAAACAGAACAATTACTTGATTTCCCCCCACTGTAACACAGTAGCATGTTAGCCATTAATACACAATATGGGGTTCAGTAGTTGTTTAGCTAGCTAGCTAACTAAGTTAGCAAACACACAATATGGGGTTCAGTAGTTGTTTAGCTAGCTAGCTAACTAAGTTAGCAAACAGAACAATTACTTGATTTCCCCCCAGTGTAACACCACCTATATTTATCTGTTTATTTATCTACCTACTATTCGTACTACAACTATTTGCACATTTCTAAAACACTGATAATATAACACTTGAAAGGTATTTTAGATGTTTCAGTTTGTTGTTTTGTTGTTTTGTCTTCTCAACTTTGTTTCCATGCTAATAAAGCCCATTTTAAATCAATTACCCTTTATGTATCGTTTCATATAATGTTAGAATATTATGATTGAAATAAAATAAAAACCATCGTTAAAAGTGATTCATTTTTTGCATCAAAATTAAATAAACATTTTACTGAACTGCGTTACCCACTCCAGTCAGCAGATGGCGGTCTGGGAATTTAAGGTAATGCTGTTGGTGTGACGTATAATGTAGTGGACGGAACGCTTCTTTCAACATCAGCAACAGTTAGTCAGCCACCTCGGTAGCTTGCTAGACAAAATAGCCGAACCAATAAAGCTCTTTAGACGCTTTAGTGTATATTAGCTACTGTGTTTTAAACCCACTTCTGTCGTCTAGTTAATTATCCGATTTAATGTAATATAGTGTTGTTGTTATTAGTCAGCTAGCGGGCTGGTTAAGTTAGCATTAGCCTAGCTAGCTAACATCCCCGACCATGAGCTCACCAAGCTACTCTCCTGTTAAAGACGACGAGGAGGAGGTCTGCTTGACGGAGGAAGAGGGTCTGTGGCTGAACGTTGTAGTGAAAGAGGAGAAGGAAGAGGAGGATGTTACAGTAAAACAAGAAGTAGAGGGTGAGGCTGTTACAGTGAAAGAAGAAGAGAAAGACGTTTCAGTGAAAGAAGAGGAAGACTCGTTCAGAGTGAAAGACGAGGAAGATGTTAAAGTAAAAGAAGAAGAGGAAGGAGAGATAACTATTATATTGGAAGAAGAAGAAGAGGAGGAGGAAGTTGGTGAACTGATTAACACCAGTAAGTAACGTCTTAATAACAGAAGCACACTATAAATGCCTCATGCTCCTGGTACCTACTACAATACCCCGTTCAAAGGAACTTCAATCTTTTGTCTTGTCCATTCCACCCTCTGCATGGCACACATACACAATCCATGTCTCAAGGCTTTATTAACAAAAAATCCTTCTTTAACCTGTCTTCTCCTCTTTTTAATCTGTACTGATTTTTGAAGTGGATTTAACACTGGCCTCCCTGTGGCTCAGTTGGTAGAGCATGGTGTTTGCAATGGTGTTTGCAACGCCAGGGTTGTGGGTTCGATTCCCACGGGGGGCCAGTATGGGAAAAACATGTATGAAATGTATGCATTCACTACTGTAAGTCGCTCTGGATAAGAGCGTCTGCTAATAGACAAAAATGTAATGTAAATGTAACAACTGACATCAATGAGGGTCAGTCTGTCATTGTGAGAGACAGTCTTTCATGGTCAGGGTCAGTCTGTCATGGTAAGAGACAGTCTGTCATGGTGAGAGACAGTCTGTCATGGTGAGAGACAGTCTGTCATGGTGAGAGACAGTCTGTCATGGTGAGGGTCAGTCTGTCATGGTGAGGGTCAGTCTGTCATGGTGAGGGTCAGTCTGTCATGGTGAGGGTCAGTCTGTCATGGTGAGAGACAGTCTGTCATGGTGAGGGTCAGTCTGTCATGGTGAGAAACAGTCTGTCATGGTGAGAGACAGTCTGTCATTGTGAGAGACAGTCTGTCATGGTGAGAGACAGTCTGTCATGGTGAGAGACAGTCTGTCATGGTGAGAGACAGTCTGTCATGGTGAGAGACAGTCTGTCATGGTGAGGGTCAGTCTGTCATGGTGAGGGTCAGTCTGTCATGGTGAGGGTCAGTCTGTCATGGTGAGGGTCAGTCTGTCATGGTGAGAGACAGTCTGTCATGGTGAGGGTCAGTCTGTCATGGTGAGAAACAGTCTGTCATGGTGAGAGACAGTCTGTCATTGTGAGAGACAGTCTGTCATGGTGAGAGACAGTCTGTCATGGTGAGAGACAGTCTGTCATGGTGAGGGTCAGTCTGTCATGGTGAGAAACAGTCTGTCATGGTGAGAGACAGTCTGTCATGGTGAGGGTCAGTCTGTCATGGTGAGAAACAGTCTGTCATGGTGAGAGACAGTCTGTCATGGTAAGGGTCAGTCTGTCATGGTAAGGGTCAGTCTGTCATGGTGAGAAACAGTCTGTCATGGTAAGAGACGGTGTTTCCTGATGTTTTGTTTACTAAGTCATTTATCAGTTATATTCTATAAGAATCAATCGCTATCTATATATAGATCTTTCTATAACGTAGCCAGTGAGGATTTCCTGTGGTGGACGTCTTGTTACAGCTGTTTAATAAGTCATTAATAATAAATCATTTTTTTTTTATTTGTTATTCAATGTGTTTTTATTTATTTATTTTATTTCACCTTTATTTAACCAGGTAGGATAGTTGAGAACAAGTTCTCATTTATAACTGCGACCTGGCCAAGATAAAGCAAAGCAGTTCGACAACAACACATGGAGTAAAACAAACATACAGTCAATAATACAGTAGAAAAATAAGTCTATATACAATGTGAGCAAATGAGCAAGTTCTCATTTATAACTGCGACCTGGCCAAGATAAAGCAAAGCAGTTCGACAACAACACATGGAGTAAAACAAACATACAGTCAATAATACAGTAGAAAAATAAGTCTATATACAATGTGAGCAAATGAGGTGAGATAAGGGAGGTAAAGGCAAAAAAGTCCATGGTGGCGAAGTCAATACAATATAGCAAGTAAAAAACTGGAATGGTAGATTTGACAGTAGATGAGTGTGCAAAGTAGAAATACTGGGGTGCAAAGGAGCAAAATAAATAAATACAGTAGGGGAAGAGGTAGTTGTTTGGGCTATTTATAGATGGGCAATGTAGAGGTGCAGTGATCTGTGAGCTGCTCTGACAGCTGGTGCTTAAAGCTAATGAGGTGAGATAAGGGAGGTAAGGCAATAAATAGGCCATGTTGGCGAAGTAATTACAATATAGCAATTAAATACTGGAATGGTAGAATGTGCAGAAGATGAATGTGCAAGTAGAGATACTGGGGTGCAAAGAAGCAGGATAAATAAATACAGTATGGGGATGAGGTAGGTAGATTGGATGGGCTGTTTACAGATGGGCTATGTACAGGTGCAGTGATCTGTGAGCTGCTCTGACAGCTGGTGCTTAAAGCTAGTGAGGGAGATATGAGTCTCCAGCTTCAGAGATTATTTTTTTTGCAGTTCGTTCCAGTCATTGGCAGCAGAGAACTGAGAAGGAGAGGCGGCCAAAGGAAGAATTGGCTTTTTTGGGGGTGACCCGTGAGATATACCTGCTGGAGGGCGTGGTGGAGGGCGTGGTGGAGGGCGTGCTGGAGGGAGTGTTGGAGGGCGTGGTGGAGGGCGTGCTGGAGGGCCTGCTGGAGGGAGTGCTGGAGCGCGTGTTGGAGGGCCTGCTGGAGAGCGTGCTGGAGGGAGTGTTGGAGGGCGTGCTGGAGGGAGTGTTGGAGGGAGTGTTGGAGCGCGTGCTGGAGCGCGTGCTGGAGGGAGTGTTGGAGGGCGTGCTGGAGGGCGTGCTGGAGCGCATGTTGGAGGGCCTGCTGGAGCGAGTGTGATATTAAGATATAAAGTAGGGATGATATATCTGTCAACGTATCGCAATCGGACGATTATTAACTAAAAATGGCAACATCGGTATCGGCCCATTGTCTAGTTTAACGCCGATGTGCAAAACCGATGTCAAAGATGACGTGCTTACCTCTATAACGTAAGTACATGACGTAATGACGCCACGTAAATGTTTTTTTGGCGCTACACGTGCAACACAGCATTCCTAACCTAGCCCACAATGTCTGCTGTGTGGATCGAGCAGTCTACAAGTCCAGCGGTCATTTGAAAGAGGAAGAACATTTCAGCGAGAGACAACTCAAAGGCGACATACATTTAACGCCAAGATAATGGAATTCATTGCCCTTGATAATAAACCGTTCTCTGTTGTGGGTGATGTCTTTCGACCAACTGGTCGAGCATCGGTAAACACTACCAAGTAGGAGATATTTTACAGATGTGAGCACCGGTACACACTACCAAGTGCGCTATTTTTCAAATGTTGCCCTACCAGAGTTACACAGTAATAGCGTCACTGCTATTAGCTTCACGACATACTATGGAACACCGTTTGGGTCTTTGCGTGTCAAAAAAAGATACACACGTCAAATAACACTATTTGACAATAACACTATTTAACGTGTTAAATAAGCTTTTAATTTAACACATCGTATAACACAGTTCTATTATAGAATGTTGTTTGTTCTGAATTTGCCCGTTCAAGCCAAGCGCCACCACTACTACTATCAGTAGCACTGTCAAAGCTGTACAAAAAAAAAGTCTGCAAACATGCAAACACCGGCCACGAACATGTGTTTACAATACCGCATTGGTAATAAAGGATTATTTGTTCGACCACAACTTCTGGGGTAGCTAGCTTTAGCCTGGTACCTAGCTAGCACCAACACAACCAGTCTGAAAACAATGACCAGTAGAAACTGCAGTCATTTTTCATTATTCTTAGCAATGATTTAGGAATCCTTGTAACTATTAGCTAGGTAGCTACTTGTTGTTCATCTATTGAAATTGAACTTCAGTTCATGAAAATAAATAGCTAGCCAGCTACTTAACCCTGTTGCCCTAAAGCTAAAGTTATAAGCAGCCGGGCTAGCTTCATCTGACTAGTGAGGCTCGACCGGACCGGGTTATGTGTTGTGAAGCTAGCCACAATAAGGATTAGGCACAATAGTGGACTTTGCGGTTTGCCTTCAAAATAAAAGTACCTTTTTGAAAGTGTTGAAGAAGTTTACATTTGGTGGATTCATGCCATATTTAGACTAGAGCAGTGGTTCCCAAACGTGTTAGTGGCTCAGTTGGTAGAGCATGGTGTTTGCAACGCCAGCATGGTGTGTGCAACGCCAGGGTTGTGGGTTCGATTCCCACGGGGGGACAGTATAAAAAAAATAAAAATGCATGAAATGAAATGTATGCATTCACTACTGTAAGTCGCTCTGGATAAGAGCATCTGCTAAATGACTAAAATGTAAATATAAATGTAAAACGTGTTATAGTCCTGTACCCCTTCAAACATTCAACCTCCAGCTGTACCCCCTCTAGCACCAGGGTCAGCGCACTCTCAAATGTTGTTTTTTATGCAATCAATGTAAGCAGGACTCTACACACACTGACAGGACTCTACACACTCTGACAGGACTCTACACACTCTGACAGGACTCTACACACTCTGACAGGACTCTACACACTCTGACAGGACTCTACGCACTCTGACAGGACTCTACACACTCTGACAGGGCTCTACGCACTCCGACAGGGCTCTACGCACTCTGACAGGGCTCTACGCACTCTGACAGGACTCTACGCACTCTGACAGGACTCTACGCACTCTGACAGGGCTCTACGCACTCTGACAGGGCTCTACGCACTCTGACAGGGCTCTACGCACTCTGACAGGGCTCTACGCACTCTGACAGGACTCTACACACTGACAGGACTCTACACACTGACGGGACTCTACGCACTCTGACAGGACTCTACGCACTCTGACAGGACCCTACACACTGACAGGACCCTACACACTGAAAGGACCCTACACACTGACAGGACTCTACACACTGACAGGACTCTGACAGGACTCTACACACTGACAGGACCCTACATACTGACAGGACTCTGACAGGACTCTACACACTGACAGGACTCTACACACTGACAGGACTCTACACACTGACAGGACTCTACACACTGACAGGACTCTACACACTGACAGGACTCTACACACTGACAGGACTCTGCACACTGACAGGACTCTGCACACTGACAGGACTCTGACAGGACTCTACACACTGACAGGACCCTACACACTGACAGGACTCTACACGCTGACAGGACTCTACACGCTGACAGGACTCTACACACTCTGACAGGACTCTACACACTCTGACAGGACTCTACACACTGACAGGACTCTACACACTGACAGGACCCTACACACTGACAGGACTCTACACAATAATGATGAAAGAGCTTAGCCTGACTGAACAGCCAAACACGATGGCTCTCCTCACAGGACTCTACACACTGACAGGACTCTGCACACTGACAGGACTCTGCACACTGACAGGACTCTGACAGGACTCTGCACACTGACAGGACTCTGACAGGACTCTACACACTGACAGGACCCTACACACTGACAGGACCCTACACGCTGACAGGACTCTACACACTGACAGGACTCTACACACTGACAGGACTCTGACAGGACTCTGCACACTGACAGGACTCTGACAGGACTCTACACACTGACAGGACCCTACACACTGACAGGACCCTACACGCTGACAGGACTCTACACACTGACAGGACTCTACACACTGACAGGACCCTACACACTGACAGGACTCTACACACTGACAGGACTCTACACAATAATGATGAAAGAGCTTAGCCTGACTGAACAGCCAAACACGATGGCTCTCCTGACAGGACTCTACACACTGACAGGACTCTACACACTGACAGGACTCTGCACACTGACAGGACTCTGCACACTGACAGGACTCTGACAGGACTCTGCACACTGACAGGACTCTGACAGGACTCTACACACTGACAGGACCCTACACACTGACAGGACCCTACACGCTGACAGGACTCTACACACTGACAGGACTCTACACACTGACAGGACCCTACACACTGACAGGACTCTACACACTGACAGGACTCTACACACTGACAGGACTCTACACACTGACAGGACTCTGCACACTGACAGGACTCTGCACACCTGACAGGACTCTACACACTGACAGGACTCTACACACTGACAGGACCCTACACACTGACAGGACTCTACACGCTGACAGGACTCTACACGCTGACAGGACTCTACACACTCTGACAGGACTCTACACACTCTGACAGGACTCTACACACTCTGACAGGACTCTACACACTCTGACAGGACTCTACGCACTCTGACAGGACTCTACGCACTCTGACAGGGCTCTACAGCACTCTGACAGGGCTCTACGCACTCTGACAGGACTCTACGCACTCTGACAGGGCTCTACGCACTCTGACAGGGCTCTACGCACTCTGACAGGGCTCTACGCACTCTGACAGGACTCTACACACTCTGACAGGACTCTACGCACTCTGACAGGGCTCTACGCACTCTGACAGGACTCTACACTCTGACAGGACTCTACGCACTCTGACAGGACTCTACACACTGACAGGACTCTACACACTGACAGGACTCTGCACACTGACAGGACTCTACACCTGACAGGACTCTGCACACTGACAGGACTCTGACAGGACTCTACACACTGACAGGACTCTACGCACTCGACAGGACTCTACACACTGACAGGACTCTACACACTGACAGGACTCTGACAGGACTCTACACACTGACAGGACTCTACACACTGACAGGACTCTGACAGGACTCTACACACTGACAGGACTCTACACACTCTGACAGGACTCTACACACTGACAGGACTCTACACTACACACTGACAGGACCCTACACGCTGACAGGACTCTACACACTGACAGGACTCTACACACTGACAGGACCCTACACACTGACAGGACTCTACACACTGACAGGACTCTCACCGACAGGACCTACACACTGACAGGAGCTCTACGCACTGACTGAACAGCCAAACACGATGGCTCTCCTGACAGGACTCTACACACTGACAGGACTCTACACACTGACAGGACTCTGCACACTGACAGGACTCTGCACACTGACAGGACTCTGACAGGACTCTGCACACTGACAGGACTCTGACAGGACTCTACACACTGACAGGACCCTACACACTGACAGGACCCTACACGCTGACAGGACTCTACACACTGACAGGACTCTACACACTGACAGGACCCTACACACTGACAGGACTCTACACACTGACAGGACTCTACACACTGACAGGACTCTACACACTGACAGGACTCTGCACACTGACAGGACTCTGCACACTGACAGGACTCTGACAGGACTCTGCACACTGACAGGACCCTACACACTGACAGGACTCTACACACTGACAGGACTCTACACGCTGACAGGACTCTACACGCTGACAGGACTCTACACACTGACAGGACTCTACACACTCTGACAGGACTCTACACACTCTGACAGGACTCTACACACTCTGACAGGACTCTACGCACTCTGACAGGACTCTACACACTCTGACAGGGCTCTACAGACTCTGACAGGACTCTACACACTCTGACAGGACTCTAGACACTGACAGGACTCTACACACTCTGACAGGACTCTATACACTCTGACAGGGCTCTACACACTCTGACAGGACTCTACGCACTCTGACAGGACTCTACGCACTCTGACAGGGCTCTACGCACTCTGACAGGACTCTACACTCTGACAGGACTCTACGCACTCTGACAGGACTCTACGCACTCTGACAGGACTCTACACACTGACAGGACTCTACACACTGACAGGACTCTATGCACTCTGACAGGACTCTACGCACTCTGACAGGACTCTACGCACTCTGACAGGACTCCAAACACTGACAGGACTCTACACACACTGACAGGACTCTACGCACACTGACAGGACTCTACGCACTCTGACAGGACTCTACGCACTCTGACAGGACTCTACGCACTCTGACAGGGCTCTACGCACTCTGACAGGGCTCTACGCACTCTGACAGGGCTCTACGCACTCTGACAGGACTCTACGCACACTGACAGGGCTCTACGCACACTGACAGGACTCTAGCACACTGACAGGACTCTACACACTGACAGGACTCTGCACACTGACAGGACTCTGCCAGGACTCTGCACACTGACAGGACTCTGACAGGACTCTACACACTGACAGGACCCTACACACTGACAGGACCCTACACGCTGACAGGACTCTACACACTGACAGGACTCTACACACTGACAGGACTCTACACACTGACAGGACTCTACACACTGACAGGACTCTGCACACTGACAGGACTCTGACAGGACTCTGCACACTGACAGGACTCTGACAGGACTCTACACACTGACAGGACCCTACACACTGACAGGACTCTACACGCTGACAGGACTCTACACGCTGACAGGACTCTACACGCTGACAGGACTCTACACACTCTGACAGGACTCTACACACTCTGACAGGACTCTACGCACTCTGACAGGACTCTACGCACTCTGACAGGACTCTACGCACTCTGACAGGACTCTACACACTCTGACAGGGCTCTACAGACTCTGACAGGACTCTACACACTCTGACAGGACTCTAGACACTGACAGGACTCTACACACTCTGACAGGACTCTACACACTGACAGGACTCTACACACTCTGACAGGGCTCTACACACTCTGACAGGACTCTACGCACTCTGACAGGACTCTACGCACTCTGACAGGGCTCTACGCACTCTGACAGGACTCTACCACTCTGACAGGACTCTACGCACTCTGACAGGACTCTACGCACTCTGACAGGACTCTACGCACTCTGACAGGACTCTACACACACTGACAGGACTCTACCACACTGACAGGACTCTACGCACTCTGACAGGACTCTACGCACTCTGACAGGACTCTACGCACTCTGACAGGGCTCTACGCACTCTGACAGGGCTCTACGCACTCTGACAGGACTCTACGCACACTGACAGGACTCTACGCACACTGACAGGACTCTACGCACACTGACAGGACTCTACGCACACTGACAGGACTCTACACACTGACAGGACTCTACACACTGACAGGATATATACACCTTCCCCCTATACATATCTACTGACTGACTTAATGTCTTCTTATATCTGTTGGGTTTTTATTCTACCTTATTTTCTAGTATTATATTGTTATTGATTATTACATTGTTATTGATTATTGCATTGTTATTGATTATTGCATTGTTATTGATTATTACATTGTTATTGATGTATTGCATTGTTATTGATTATTACATTGTTGAATATTACATTGTTATTGATTATTGATTTATTGCATTGTTGTTGATTATTACATTGTTATTGATTTATTGCATTGTTATTGATTTATTGCATTGTTATTGATTATTACATTGTTGTTGATTATTACATTGTTATTGATTTATTGCATTGTTATTGATTATTACATTGTTATTGATTTATTGCATTGTTATTGATTATTACATTGTTGTTGATTATTACATTGTTATTGATTATTACATTGTTATTGATTTATTGCATTGTTATTGATTATTGCATTGTTATTGATTATTGCATTGTTATTGATTATTACATTGTTGTTGATTATTACATTGTTGTTGATTATTACATTGTTATTGATTATTACATTGTTATTGATGTATTGCATTGTTATTGATTATTACATTGTTATTGATTATTACATTGTTGTTGATTATTGCATTGTTGATGATTATTGCATTGTTATTGATTATTGATGTATTGCATTGTTATTGATTATTGCATTGTTATTGATTATTGCATTGTTATTGATTATTGCATTGTTATTGATTATTACATTGTGGTTGATTATTGCATTGTTGTTGATTTATTGCATTGTTATTGATTTATTGCATTGTTGTTGATTTATTGCATTGTTATTGATTTATTGCATTGTTATTGATTTATTGCATTGTTATTTCATTGTTATTGCATTGTTATTGATTATTGCATTGTTATTGATTATTGCATTGTTGGGTTTAGAGCTGAGAGAGAGTCATTTCACTGTACTTGTCCACGTGACATTGACACTTGAAACTAACGCCGATGGAAAAGCCAGCCAAATAGAATTTTACTGATTTTGAAGTGTTTTAAAAAAAAGTATAAAGCAGTTGATTTGCAACGATGACACAAACATTATATTAAGCGGGACATTTAAATAAGCCTTACAATTGAGGCGGCAGGTAGCCTAGTGGTTAGAGCGTGGGGGCCAGTGACCGAAAGGTTGCTAGATCGAATCCTCGAGCTGACATGGTAAAAAAGAAATCTGTCGTTCTGCCCCTGAATAAGGCAGTTAACTCACTGTTCCCCGGTAGGCCGTCATTGTAAATACGAATTTTTCCTTAACTGACTTGCCTAGTTAAATAAAGGTTAAATAAATAAATGATTATCCAAAAGTAAAATGTGAAATGCACTTATAAGCAACCTGTAAATGGAGGCTATATTAGCTGTCAGCCTATGAGAACTCCCCTGAGTTTTCCCCCATGGTGGTGAATTAGTGAATAGACACAGAGCTTAATGTGAGTTTCCTTGAGAAGCACTCCTGATCTTGTGCTGTAATATTCAGAATACATTGTGAATTAGTAGATAATGCAGATATAAACTCCTATATATAAAATAAACGTCCTCTCACTGTCAACTGCGTTTATTTTCAGCAAACTTAACATGTGTAAATATTTGTATGAACATAACAAGATTCAACAACTGAGACATAAACTGAACAAGTTCCACAGACATGTGACTAACAGAAATGGAATAATGTGTCCCTGAACAAAGGGGGGGGGGGGGTCAAAATCAAAAGTAACAGTCAGTATCTGGTGTGGCCACCAGCTGCATTAAGTACTGCAGTGCATCTCCTCCTCATGGACTGCACCCGATTTGCCAGTTCTTCCACCAAGGCACCTGCAAGTTCCCTGACATTTCTGGGGGGGATGGCCCTAGTCCTCACCCTCCGATCCAACAGGTCCCAGACGTGCTCAATGGGATTGAGATCCGGGCTCTTCGCTGGCCATGGCAGAACACTGACATTCCTGTCTTGCAGGAAATCACGCACAAAACAAGCAGTATTGCTGGTGGCATTGTCATGCTGGAGGGTCATGTCAGGATGAGCCTGCAGGAAGGGTACCACATGAGGGAGGAGGATGTCTTCCCTTTAACGCACAGCGTTGAGATTGCCTGCAATGACAACAAGCTCAGTCCGATGATGCTGTGACACACCGCCCCAGACCATGACGGACCCTCCACCTCCAAATCGATCCCGCTCCAGAGTACAGGCCTCGGTGTAACACTCATTCCTTCGATGATAAACGTGAATCTGACCATCACCCCTGGTGAGACAAAACCGCGACTCGTCAGTGAAGAGCACGTTTTGCCAGTCCTGTCTGGTCCAGCGACGGTGGGTTTGTGCCCATAGGCGACGTCGTTGCCGGTGATGTCTGGTGAGGACCTCCCTTACAACAGGCCTACAAGCCCTCAGTCCAGCCTCTCTCAGCCTATCGCGGACAGTCTGAGCACTGATGGAGGGATTGTGCATTCCTGGTGTAACTCGGGCAGTTGTTGTTGCCATCCTGTACCTGTCCCGCAGGTGTGATGTTCGGATGTACCGATCCTGTGCAGGTGTTGTTACACGTGGTCTGCCACTGCGAAGACGATCAGCTGTCCGTCCTGTCTCCCTGTAGTCTCTCACAGTAAGGACATTGCCATTTATTGCCCTGGCCACATCTGCAATCCTCATGCCTCCTTGCAGCATGCCTAAGGCACGTTCACGCAGATGAGCAGGGACCCTGGGCATCTTTCTTTTGGTGTTTTTCAGAGTCAGTAGAAAGGCCTCTTTTAGTGTCCTAAGTTGCCTGCCGTCTGTAAGCTGTTAGTGTCTTAACGACCGTTCCACAGGTGCATGTTCATTAATTGTGGTTCATTCAACAAGCATGGGAAACAGTGTTTAAACCCTTTACAATGAAGATCTGTGAAGTTATTTGGATTTTTACGAATTATCTTTGAAAGACAGGGTCCTGAAAAGGGGACGTTTCTTTTTTTTGCTGAGTTTACTATCAAATCAAAGTTTATTTGTCACGTGCGCCGAATACAACAGCTATAGACCTTACAGTGAAATGCTTTACTACATCCGTAACTAACGGTTTCCTCATTAGCATGGAGGAGTTTCTACAACCGAATTGCGGGCACATTGCTTTCGTGCAGCTATTTTAGCAAACACAGACCATAAGTCGTCTGGCACACTGCTTAGGATTTCAACAACTTCAATAACTTATTTCTCGCCTACAATTTCTAGTTACCACTAACTACAATCATCACTTTTACTACAAAGTGGAATTGTTTTTAAACAAAATATAGCTATTATTGCACACTCGACTGTCATATTAAGACAATTGTGAAATAAGTTTGCAAAAACATTTTAAACATTAATTTCAGACGTCAATTGTTGTACAACTTCCTGCTCTGGGCATCACCTTTTACCTCAAATAAACAGTGGATTACCGCTGTTGTGGGACTTTAACCATCTGTCTTACTTTGTTGTTCACACAGGAGAGAGACGGGACTATAGTGGATCCTCTGGGGAGCCTCAACAACATCATGATGCTGACGAGGCAGAGAAGAGTCTCTCCAGATCAGAAAACCTCAAGAAACCCCAGCAGAGACCCACAGGGAAGAAATCTCACCACTGCCCTGACTGTGGGAAGAGTTACTCAAGATCAGATTCACTAAAAGTACACCTGAGAATTCACACAGGAGAGAAACCTTACCACTGCTCTGACTGTGGGAAGAGATTTACCTCTTCGGCAGATCTTAAAAGACATGAGAGAATCCACACAGGAGAAAAACCTTATAGCTGTAATCAATGTGGGAAGAGTTTCACAACATCTAGTCAGTTGACTATACACCAGAGAACGCACACAGGAGAGAAACCGTACCACTGCTCTGACTGCGGAAAGCATTTTCTTAAGTCAGGACATTTAAAATCACACCAGAGAACACACACAGTAGAGAAACCTTATAGCTGTGATCAATGTGGGAAGAGTTTTACTCACTCAAGCTGCCTGATAGTGCACCAGAGAACACACACAGGAGAGAAACCTTATAGCTGTGATCAATGTGGGAAGAGTTTTGTTACTTCTAGCCGTCTGACTATACACCGGAGAACACACACAGGAGAGAAACCTTATAGCTGTGCTCAATGTGGGAAGAGTTTTGTTACATCTAGCAGTCTGATTATACACCAGCGGACACACAGGAGAGAAATCAATGTGGCAAGAGATCCTCTGGTAAAAGATCTCTGATTAAACAATCAGAAAATACGGCCTCGCGAGTGGCGCAGTGGTCTAAGGCACTGCATCGTAGTCTTAGCTGTGCCACTAGAGATCCCGGTTCGAGGCTTTGGACTGGTGGAATAGATTCCCAGTGTGGAATGAGGTACAGTCAGTTAGGGAACCTAATTGTGGAAAGACATTTTCTAGGACACAGGACAATATAGATGCTGTTTTCTGTCAAGTTTTTTGACTGAGAATGTTGTTGATGCCTGAAAACACCTGAGGGGAACACACAGGAGAAAAGCCTTTCCTATGTTCCACTATGAGAATGTTGTTGATGCCATGTGAAATCATGTTTGTATAAAAATATTACTAAAATAAAATAGGCCTACTTTAGTTGTTTTCCTCTCAAGAAATGATCCATGTCTAAAATCAGATTTATAATTTTAAAATGTGTATTTTTATTTTCATTATGGATTTGGATTTGATTGAATACAAGTATGACCCCCCCTCAGATGTTCATGATATGACTTGGAAAGTTGTAGATTTTATTAAATAGATTTTTTTTTTTAAATGTGTATTTCTTGATTCTAACCTTGAGAAAAAGAAAAAAAAACTAGTCAATTTTAGTTGTTTTGTTTCATTGAATTAATTTGTGTACTAGTCTTCAAACTAAAGGTGTATGAAAATGTGATGACCTCTCTGATAACAGTTGTTGACATGAAGAACATTCACTTGCTATGCTCATCAATGTTACCAGATGTATTATATATTATATTATTATTATATATTATTATTCATGTCAGAGAAAGAAAACACAGATGCTGATTGTAAAAAAAAAAAGCATTTGATTTAATACAACTTATTTTTATCAGAATAAAAATCAAACGTGGAACGCAAATAGTAGACGTTCATTACAGTGCATTATGGGGTTGCTGGGTTTATTATGGATCCCCATTAGTTCCTGCCAAGGCAGAAGCTACTCTTCCTGGGGTTTATTAAGGATCCCCATTAGTTCCTGCCAAGGCAGCAGCTACTCTTCCTGGAGTTTATTATGGATCCCCATTAGTTCCTGCCAAGTCAGCATCTACTCTTCCTGGGGTTTATTATGGATCCCCATTAGTTCCTGCCAAGTCAGCATCTACTCTTCCTGGGGTTTATTATGGATCCCCATTAGTTCCTGCCAAGGCAGCAGCTACTCTTCCTGGGGTTTATTATGGATCCCCATTAGTTCCTGCCAAGTCAGCAGCTACTCTTCCTGGGGTTTATTATGGATCCCCATTAGTTCCTGCCAAGTCAGCAGCTACTCTTCCTGGGGTTTATTATGGATCCCCATTAGTTCCTGCCAAGACAGCATCTACTCTTCCTGGGGTTTATTATGGATCCCCATTAGTTCCTGCCAAGGCAGCAGCTACTCTTCCTGGGGTTTATTATGGATCCCCATTAGTTCCTGCCAAGTCAGCAGCTACTCTTCCTGGGGTTTATTATGGATCCCCATTAGTTCCTGCCAAGTCAGCAGCTACTCTTCCTGGGGTTTATTATGGATCCCCATTAGTTCCTGCCAAGTCAGCATCTACTCTTCCTGGGGTTTATTATGGATCCCCATTAGTTCCTGCCAAGTCAGCAGCTACTCTTCCTGGGGTTTATTATGGATCCCCATTAGTTCCTGCCAAGGCAGCAGCTACTCTTCCTGGGGTTTATTATGGATCCCCATTAGTTCCCGCCAAGGCAGCAGCTACTCTTCCTGGGGTTTATTATGGATCCCCATTAGTTCCTGCCAAGGCAGCAGCTACTCTTTATATTTGTTTATTAGCTCAGTTGGTAGAGCATGGTGTTTGCAACGCCAGGGTTGTGGGTTCGATTCCCACGGGGGGCCAAGTACGAAAAAAAAAAAAAATGTATGGAATGAAAAAAATGAAATGTATGCATTCACTACTGTAAGTCGCTCTGGATAAGAGCGTCTGCTAAATGACTAAAATGTAAAATGTAATGGATCCCCATTAGTTCCTGCCAAGGCAGCAGCTACTCTTCCTGGGGTCCAAACACATTAAGGCACTTAACATTACATATAAAACAATACATCATATAACATTATTACACCACTGCATATCTACAATACATAATGTATAATACCACCATACAACAATATTACAATGTAAGTGTGTGTCTGTACCTGTGTGTGTGTCTCTTCACAGTCCCCACTGTTCCATAAGGTGTATTTGTATCTGTTTTTAAAATGTGATTCTACCTGTATAAATTACCTGATGTGAAATAGAGTGTAGTCATGGCTCTATGTACATTTGTACTTCCTGTTTCAGGAAGTGATGTCACTGGGTACTGCCCCTATATATACAGTACATTTGTACCTCCTGTTTCAGGAAGTGATGTCACTGACTACTGCCCCTATATATACAGTACATTTGTACTTCCTGTTTCAGGAAGTGGAAGTGATGTCACTGAGTACTGCCCCCAGTGCATTCGGGAAAGTATTCAGACCCCTTTGACTTTTTCTACATTTCGTTACGTTACAGCCTTATTCTAAAATCGTTTCAATTGTTTTTTTTCACTCATCAACCTACACACAATACCCCATAATGACATCACAATACCCCATAATGACATCACAATACCCCATAATGACATCACAATACCCCATATTGACATCACAATACCCCATAATGACGTCATAATACCCCATAATGACAAAGCGACAACAGGTTTTTAGAAATGTTTGCAAATGTATTAAAAATAGAAAAACCTTATTTACATTAGTATTAGGACCCTTTGCTATAAGACTCGAAATTGAGCTCAGATGTATCCTGTTTCCACTGATCATCCTTGAGATGTTTTACAACTTGATTGAAGTCCACCTGTGGAAAATTCAATTGATTAGACATGATTTGGAAAGGCACACACACTTGTCTATACAAGGTCCCACAGTTGACTGTGCATGTCAGAGCCAAAACCAAGCCATGAGATCGAAGGAATTGTCTGTAGAGCTCCAAGACAGGATTGTGTCGAGGCACAGATCTGGGGAAGGGTACTTAAACATTTCTGCAGCATTGAAGGTCCCCAAGAACACAGTGGCCTCCATCATTCTTGAATGGAACCCCCAAGACTCTTCCTTGAAGGCCAAACCCGCGGAGAAGGGCCTTGGTCAAGGAGGTGACGGAAGCCACTCCTCAGTAAAAGGCACATAACAGCCCGCTTGGAGTTTGCCAAAAGGCACCTGAAGGACTCAGACCATGATAAATAAGATTCTCTGGTCTGATTAAACCAAGATTTAACTCTTTGGCCTGAATGCCAAGTGTCACGACTGGAAGAAACCAGGCACCATCCCTACGGTGAAGCATGGTGGTGGCAGCATCATGCTGTGGGGATGTTTTTCAGGGGCAGGGACTGGGGGACTAGTCAGGATCAAGGGAACGATGAACGGAGCAAAGTACAGCGAGATCCTTGATGAAAACCTGCTCTAGAGTGCTCAGGACCTCAGACTGGGGCGAAGGTTCACCTTCCAACAGGACAACGACCCTAAGCACACAGTCAAGACAACACAGGATTGGCTTTTGGACAAGTCTCTGAATGTCCTTGAGTGGCCCAGCCAGAACCCGGACTTGAACTTGATCGAACATCTCTGGAGAGACCTGAAAATAGCTGTGCAGCAACGCTCCCCATTCAACCTGACAGAGTTTGAGAGAATCTGCAGAGAAGAACGGGAGAAACTCCCCAAATACAGGTGTGCCAAGCTTGTGGCATCATACCCAAGAAGACTAGAGGCTGTAATCACTGCCAAAGGTGCTTCAACAAAGTACTGAGTAAAGGGTCTGAATACTTTATGTAAATGTAATATTTCCTTTATTTAATTTTTTTATACATTTCCAACAATTTCAAAAAAACGTTTTTTTGCTTTTTCATGATGGTTTATTGTTATGTCATTATGGGGTATTGTGTGTAGATTGATGATGGGAAAATGTATATTTTTTTAGAATAAGGCTGTAAGGTAATAAAATGTGGGAAAAGTCAAAAGGGGTCTGAATACTTGTATACATACATTTTGTATTATTATAATAATTGTTTTTTATCCAACCACAGGAGACCACTCTCAATGTTCAATATACACCAGAGAGAAAAATGAGGCAAGCAAAGGATCAATAGTTTAGAAAACAATTTAGCTGTGGATTAAGTTTTATCACAAGCGCATACAGGTATCTGCCAAAAATAAAGGAAACACCAACGTAAAAAGTGTCTTTAAAAAAGGGTATTGGGCCACCACAAGCTGCCAGAACAGCTTCAATGCACTTTGGTATAGATTATGTGGACATAAATCATGCCAGGAAAATGCAACCCCCAACACCATAACGAATACTTTGTATCCCTTGTTTACTCAAGTGTTTCCTTTATTTTGGTAGTTACCAGTATGGTAGTTAAGGCATACTGGTAGTTACCAGTATGCCTTACAGGTATTGTCACGCCCTGACCAGTAATAGGGGTTATTTGTTATTGTAGTTTGGTCAGAACGTAGCAGAGGGTATTTGTTTTATGTGGTTCGGGGTGGTGGTTTGTTTAGTAGGGTATTTGATTTATGTATTCCGGGGGTTTTTGGGCACTGTTCTATGTTAGTGTATTTCTATGTTCTGTCTAGTCTTTTGTATTTCTATGTTTTGTTAATTGGGGTTGGACTCTCAATTGGAGGCAGGTGTTTTCTAGTTGCCTCTGATTGAGAGTCCTATATATACACACGTATGTCTTTGTTGAGTGCTTTGTGGGAGATTGTTCTGTGTATAGCCTTACTGTCAGGGATTTCTTCGTCGGAGGACGATATGGCGAAATCATCATCGGAAAATGAGGACCAATATGCAGCAGAGTTGAGATTGCTCATTTTGAACTTTTAATAAATTCCAAAACGAACATACAAAATAACAAAAACGAACGCACGATACACTGACAGTCCTGTTAGGTTTACACACACTAAACACGGAACAATCTCCCACAAATACACAGACAAACACACCCAACTAATATAGGACTTCCAATCAAAGGCAACACCACACAGCTGCCTTCAATTGGAAGTCCACCCCAATTAACTCAACATAGAACCAGATCCACCAGACTACACATAGAAAATCATCAACATAGACCATAACTCAAAACCCGGAAATAATAAATCAAACGCCCTCCTAACTAACACACCACCCTGAACCACATAAAACAAATACCCTCTGCCACGTCCTGACCAAACTAAAATGACAATTAACCCTTATACTGGCCAGGACGTGACACTTACCAGCATGTGAATAGTTGTTGTGGTTTCTTTGTGTACGTGTTTATTTTGGTTCTCCTTCTTGTCCGATTATAATAATAAAGAAGATGAGTGCACATTTCCCCGCTGCATTTTGGTCTAAATCCGACGACAGCCGTTACAGGTATACTGTAGTTTGAGCAGCAATTTCTTAACCCAGCCCTGTGGACACGTTAAAAGTGTGTTTTGACACGGGGGTATTTATCAAAATGTCTTGTCAAAAAGGAAGCAACGACAGCATAATTTTCAACTTAAGTTTTAGGAATATAAATTAAACATTTCCATTACATTAATGTCCAATGGAATTGTACTTAATCAGGTCAAAAAAAACTTCAGAAAAAAAAAAAAAATCTTCTGATGTTGATTTATTTTGATGATATCAGACATCATCAAAACTGGGTTTTCCCTGCCTCCTAATAATAATCTATCTCTCCCCCCTTTACATCAGTAAGGGATAATCAACGAGGGGCTATGCATTCTACGGAAAATAAGGAACAACGTGGAAGCTATATGGAACTGTTTCGAGAAGGTCATACCAAGGATCATTTAGCTTTTTTTGATTCTGTAATTTTAAGACTCCTTGAAGTATCCCCAAAAATACATAAAAAAAAATATTTGATGGAGAAAAAATTGTTGGGGCCTTACTGCTATTAGCCCATAGAAACACATTGAATAACAGATTACTGCTATTAGCCCATAGAAACACATTGAATAACAGATTACTGCTATTAGCCCATAGAAACACATTGAATAACAGATTACTGCTATTAGCCCATAGAAACACATTGAATAACAGATAGTCCTTACTGCTATTAGCCCATAGAAACACATTGAATAACAGATTACTGCTATTAGCCCATAGAAACACATTGAATAACAGATAGTCCTCACTGCTATTAGCCAATAGAAACACATTGAATAACAGATAGTCCTTACTGCTATTAGCCCATAGAAACACATTGAATAACAGATTACTGCTATTAGCCCATAGAAACACATTGAATAACAGATTACTGCTATTAGCCCATAGAAACACATTGAATAACAGATATTCCTTACTGCTATTAGCCCATGGAAACACATTGAATAACAGATAGTCCTTACTGCTATTAGCCAATAAAAGACAGTCCTTACTGCTATAAGCCCATAGAAACACATTGAATAACAGATAGTCCTTACTGCTATTAGCCCAAATAAACACATTGAATAACAGATTACTGCTATTAGCCCATAGAAACACATTGAATAACAGATTACTGCTATTAGCCCATAGAAACACATTGAATAACAGATTACTGCTATTAGCCCATAGAAACACATTGAATAACAGATTACTGATATTAGCCCATAGAAACACATTGAATAACAGATTACTGCTATTAGCCCATAGAAACACATTGAATAACAGATTACTGCTATTAGCCCATAGAAACACATTGAATAACAGATAGGCCTTACGGCTATTATCCCATAGAAACACATTGAATAACAGATAGTCCTTAATGCTATTAGCCCATAGAAACACATTGAATAACAGATAGTCCTTACTGTTATTAGCCCATAAAAACACATTGAATAACAGATAGTCCGTACTGCTATTAGCCCATAAAAACACATTGAATAACAGATTACTACTATTAGCCCATAGAAACACATTGAATAACAGATTACTGCCATTAGCCCATAGAAACACATTGAATAACAGATTACTGCTATTAGCCCATAGAAACACATTGAATAACAGATTACTGCTATTAGCCCATAGAAACACATTGAATAACAGATAGTCCTTACTGCTATTAGCCCATAGAAACACATTGAATAACAGATAGTCCTTACTGCTATTAGCCCATAGAAACACATTGAATAACAGATAGTCCTTACTGCTATTAGCCAATAAAAGACAGTCCTTACTGCTATTAGCCCATAGAAACACATTGAATAACAGATAGTCCTTACTGCTATTAGCCCAAATAAACACATTGAATAACAGATTACTGCTATTAGCCCATAGAAACACATTGAATAACAGATTACTGCTATTAGCCCATAGAAACACATTGAATAACAGATTACTGCTATTAGCCCATAGAAACACATTGAATAACAGATTACTGCTATTAGCCCATAGAAACACATTGAATAACAGATTACTGATATTAGCCCATAGAAACACATTGAATAACAGATTACTGCTATTAGCCCATAGAAACACATTGAATAACAGATTACTGCTATTAGCCCATAGAAACACATTGAATAACAGATAGGCCTTACTGCTATTATCCCATAGAAACACATTGAATAACAGATAGGCCTTACTGCTATAATCCCATAGAAACACATTGAATAATAGATAGTCCGTACTGCTATTAGCCCATAGAAACACATTGAATAACAGATTACTGCCATTAGCCCATATAAACACATTGAATAACAGATAGTCCTTACTGCTATTAGCCCATAGAAACACATTGAATAACAGATAGTCCTTACTGCTATTAGCCCAAATAAACACATTGAATAACAGATTACTGCTATTAGCCCATAGAAACACATTGAATAACAGATTACTGCTATTAGCCCATAGAAACACATTGAATAACAGATTACTGCTATTAGCCCATAGAAACACATTGAATAACAGATTACTGCTATTAGCCCATAGAAACACATTGAATAACAGATTACTGATATTAGCCCATAGAAACACATTGAATAACAGATAGGCCTTACTGCTATTATCCAATAGAAACACATTGAATAACAGATAGGCCTTACTGCTATTATCCCATAGAAACACATTGAATAATAGATAGTCCGTACTGCTATTAGCCCATAGAAACACATTGAATAACAGATTACTGCCATTAGCCCATATAAACACATTGAATAACAGATAGTCCTTACTGCTATTAGCCCATAGAAAAACATTGAATAACAGATAGTCCTTACTGCTATTAGCCCAAATAAACACATTGAATAACAGATTACTGCTATTAGCCCATAGAAACACATTGAATAACAGATTACTGCTATTAGCCCATAGAAACACATTGAATAACAGATTACTGCTATTAGCCCATAGAAACACATTGAATAACAGATATTCCTTACTGCTATTAGCCCATGGAAACACATTGAATAACAGATAGTCCTTACTGCTATTAGCCAATAAAAGACAGTCCTTACTGCTATAAGCCCATAGAAACACATTGAATAACAGATAGACCTTACTGCTATTAGCCCAAATAAACACATTGAATAACAGATTACTGCTATTAGCCCATAGAAACACATTGAATAACAGATTACTGCTATTAGCCCATAGAAACACATTGAATAACAGATTACTGCTATTAGCCCATAGAAACACATTGAATAACAGATTACTGATATTAGCCCATAGAAACACATTGAATAACAGATTACTGCTATTAGCCCATAGAAACACATTGAATAACAGATTACTGCTATTAGCCCATAGAAACACATTGAATAACAGATAGGCCTTACGGCTATTATCCCATAGAAACACATTGAATAACAGATAGTCCTTAATGCTATTAGCCCATAGAAACACATTGAATAACAGATAGTCCTTACTGTTATTAGCCCATAAAAACACATTGAATAACAGATAGTCCGTACTGCTATTAGCCCATAAAAACACATTGAATAACAGATTACTACTATTAGCCCATAGAAACACATTGAATAACAGATTACTGCCATTAGCCCATAGAAACACATTGAATAACAGATTACTGCTATTAGCCCATAGAAACACATTGAATAACAGATTACTGCTATTAGCCCATAGAAACACATTGAATAACAGATAGTCCTTACTGCTATTAGCCCATAGAAACACATTGAATAACAGATAGTCCTTACTGCTATTAGCCCATAGAAACACATTGAATAACAGATAGTCCTTACTGCTATTAGCCCATAGAAACACATTGAATAACAGATAGTCCTTACTGCTATTAGCCAATAGAAACACATTGAATAACAGATAGTCCTTACTGCTATTAGCCCAAATAAACACATTGAATAACAGATTACTGCTATTAGCCCATAGAAACACATTGAATAACAGATTACTGCTATTAGCCCATAGAAACACATTGAATAACAGATTACTGCTATTAGCCCATAGAAACACATTGAATAACAGATTACTGCTATTAGCCCATAGAAACACATTGAATAACAGATTACTGATATTAGCCCATAGAAACACATTGAATAACAGATTACTGCTATTAGCCCATAGAAACACATTGAATAACAGATTACTGCTATTAGCCCATAGAAACACATTGAATAACAGATAGGCCTTACTGCTATTATCCCATAGAAACACATTGAATAACAGATAGGCCTTACTGCTATAATCCCATAGAAACACATTGAATAATAGATAGTCCGTACTGCTATTAGCCCATAGAAACACATTGAATAACAGATTACTGCCATTAGCCCATATAAACACATTGAATAACAGATAGTCCTTACTGCTATTAGCCCATAGAAACACATTGAATAACAGATAGTCCTTACTGCTATTAGCCCAAATAAACACATTGAATAACAGATTACTGCTATTAGCCCATAGAAACACATTGAATAACAGATTACTGCTATTAGCCCATAGAAACACATTGAATAACAGATTACTGCTATTAGCCCATAGAAACACATTGAATAACAGATTACTGCTATTAGCCCATAGAAACACATTGAATAACAGATTACTGATATTAGCCCATAGAAACACATTGAATAACAGATAGGCCTTACTGCTATTATCCAATAGAAACACATTGAATAACAGATAGGCCTTACTGCTATTATCCCATAGAAACACATTGAATAATAGATAGTCCGTACTGCTATTAGCCCATAGAAACACATTGAATAACAGATTACTGCTATTAGCCCATAGAAACACATTGAATAACAGATTACTGCTATTAGCCCATAGAAACACATTGAATAACAGATAGTCTGTACTGCTATTAGCCCATAGAAACACATTGAATAACAGATAGTCCTTACTGCTATTAGCCCATAGAAACACATTGAATAACAGATAGTTCTTACTGCTATTCGCCCATAGAAACACACTGAATAACAGATAGTCCTTACTGCTATTAGCCCATAGAAACACATTGAATAACAGATAGTCCTTACTGCTATTAGCCAATAGAAACACATTGAATAACAGATAGTCCTTACTGCTATTAGCCCATAGAAACACATTGAATAACAGATAGTCCTTACTGCTATTAGTCCATAGAAACACATTGAATAACAGATTACTGCTATTAGCCCATAGAAACACATTGAATAACAGATAGTCCATACTGCTATTAGCCAATAGAAACACATTGAATAACAGATAGTCCTTACTGCTATTAGCCCATAGAAACACATTGAATAACAGATTACTGCTATTAGCCCATAGAAACACATTGAATATCAGATTACTGCTATTAGCCCATAGAAACACATTGAATAACAGATAGTCCTTACTGCTATTAGCCCATAGAAACACATTGAATAACAGATAGTCCTTACTACTATTAGCCCATAGAAACACATTGAATAACGGATAGTCCTTACTGCTATTAGCCCATAGAAACACATTGAATAACAGATAGTCCTTACTGCTATTAGCCCATAGAAACACATTGAATAACAGATAATCCTTACTGCTATTAGCCCATGGAAACACATTGAATAACAGATTACTGCTATTAGCCCATAGAAACACATTGAATAACAGATAGTCCTTACTGCTATTAGCCCATAGAAACACATTGAATAACAGATAGTCCTTACTGCTATTAGCCCATGGAAACACATTGAATAACAGATAGTCCTTACTGCTATTAGCCCATAGAAACACATTGAATAACAGATTACTGCTATTAGCCCATAGAAACACATTGAATAACAGATAGTCCTTACTGCTATTAGCCAATAGAAACACATTGAATAATAGATTACTGCTATTAGCCAATAGAAACACATTGAATAACAGATTACTGCTATTAGCCCATAGAAACACATTGAATAACAGATTACTGCTATTAGCCCATAGAAATACATTGAATAACAGATTACTGCTATTAGCCCATAGAAACACATTGAATAACAGACAGTCCTTACTGCTATTAGCCCATAGAAACACATTGAATAACAGATTACTGCTATTTACCCATAGAAACACATTGAATATCAGATTACTGCTATTAGCCCATAGAAACACATTGAATAACAGATAGTCCTTACTGCTATTAGCCCATGGAAACGTATTGAATAACAGATAGTCCTTACTGCTATTAGCCCATAGAAACACATTGAATAACAGATTACTGCTATTAGCCCATAGAAACACAGTGAATAACAGATAGTCCTTACTGCTATTAGCCAATAGAAACACATTGAATAACAGATTACTGCTATTAGCCAATAGAAACACATTGAATAACAGATAGTCCATACTGCTATTAGCCAATAGAAACACATTGAATAACAGATAGTCCTTACTGCTATTAGCCCATAGAAACACATTGAATAACAGATTACTGCTATTAGCCCATAGAAACACATTGAATATCAGATTACTGCTATTAGCCCATAGAAACACATTGAATAACAGATAGTCCTTACTGCTATTAGCCCATAGAAACACATTGAATAACAGATTACTGCTATTAGCCCATAGAAACACATTGAATATCAGATTACTGCTATTAGCCCATAGAAACACATTGAATAACAGATAGTCCTTACTGCTATTAGCCCATGGAAACACATTGAATAACAGATAGTCCTTACTGCTATTAGCCCATAGAAACACATTGAATAACAGATAGTCCTTACTACTATTAGCCAATAGAAACACATTGAATAACAGATTACTGCTATTAGCCCATAGAAACACATTGAATAACAGATAGTCCTTACTGCTATTAGCCCATAGAAACACATTGAATAACAGATAGTCCTTACTGCTATTAGCCCATGAAACACATTGAATAACAGATTACTGCTATTAGCCCATAGAAACACATTGAATAACAGATAGTCCTTACTGCTATTATCCCATAGAAACACATTGAATAACAGATAGTCCTTACTATTATTAGCCAATAGAAACACATTGAATAACAGATAGTCCTTACTGCTATTAGCCCATAGAAACACATTAAATAACAGATAGTCCTTACTGCTATTAGCCCATAGAAACAGATTGAATAACAGATTACTGCTGTTAGCCAATAGAAACACATTGAATAACAGATATTCCTTACTGCTATTAGCCCATAGAAACACATTGAATAACAGATAATCCTTACTGCTATTAGCCCATGGAAACACATTGAATAACAGATTACTGCTATTAGCCCATAGAAACACATTGAATAACAGATAGTCCTTACTGCTATTAGCCCATAGAAACACATTGAATAACAGATAGTCCTTACTGCTATTAGCCCATGGAAACACATTGAATAACAGATAGTCCTTACTGCTATTAGCCCATAGAAACACATTGAATAACAGATTACTGCTATTAGCCCATAGAAACACATTGAATAACAGATAGTCCTTACTGCTATTAGCCAATAGAAACACATTGAATAACAGATTACTGCTATTAGCCAATAGAAACACATTGAATAACAGATTACTGCTATTAGCCCATAGAAACACATTGAATAACAGATTACTGCTATTAGCCCATAGAAATACATTGAATAACAGATTACTGCTATTAGCCCATAGAAACACATTGAATAACAGACAGTCCTTACTGCTATTAGCCCATAGAAACACATTCAATAACAGATTACTGCTATTAGCCCATAGAAACACATTGAATATCAGATTACTGCTATTAGCCCATAGAAACACATCGAATAACAGATAGTCCTTACTGCTATTAGCCCATGGAAACGTATTGAATAACAGATAGTCCTTACTGCTATTAGCCCATAGAAACACATTGAATAACAGATTACTGCTATTAGCCCATAGAAACACAGTGAATAACAGATAGTCCTTACTGCTATTAGCCAATAGAAACACATTGAATAACAGATTACTGCTATTAGCCAATAGAAACACATTGAATAACAGATAGTCCATACTGCTATTAGCCAATAGAAACACATTGAATAACAGATAGTCCTTACTGCTATTAGCCCATAGAAACACATTGAATAACAGATTACTGCTATTAGCCCATAGAAACACATTGAATATCAGATTACTGCTATTAGCCCATAGAAACACATTGAATAACAGATAGTCCTTACTGCTATTAGCCCATAGAAACACATTGAATAACAGATTACTGCTATTAGCCCATAGAAACACATTGAATATCAGATTACTGCTATTAGCCCATAGAAACACATTGAATAACAGATAGTCCTTACTGCTATTAGCCCATGGAAACACATTGAATAACAGATAGTCCTTACTGCTATTAGCCCATAGAAACACATTGAATAACAGATAGTCCTTACTGCTATTAGCCCATAGAAACACATTGAATAACAGATAGTCCTTACTACTAATTAGCCAATAGAAACACATTGAATAACAGATAGTCCTTACTGCTATTAGCCCATAGAAACACATTGAATAACAGATAGTATTCACTGCTATTAGCCCATAGAAACACATTGAATAACAGATAGTCCTTACTGCTATTAGCCCATAGAAACACATTGAATAACAGATAGTCCTTACTGCTATTAGCCCATAGAAACACATTCAATAACAGATAGTCCTTACTGCTATTAGCCCATAGAAACACATTGAATAACAGATAGTTCTTACTGCTATTCTACCATAGAAACACATTGAATAACAGATTACTACTATTAGCCAATAGAAACACATTGAATAACAGATAGTCCTCTCTGCTATTAGCCCATAGAAACACATTGAATAACAGATAGTCCTTACTGCTATTAGCCCATAGAAACACATTGAATAACAGATAGTCCTTACTGCTATTAGCCCATAGAAACACATTCAATAACAGATAGTCCTTACTGCTATTAGCCCATAGAAACACATTGAATAACAGATAGTTCTTACTGCTATTCTCCCATAGAAACACATTGAATAACAGATTACTACTATTAGCCAATAGAAACACATTGAATAACAGATAGTCCTTACTGCTATTAGCCCATAGAAACACATTGAATAACAGATAGTCCTCACTGCTATTAGCCCATAGAAACACATTGAATAACAGATAGTCCTTACTGCTATTAGCCCATAGAAACACATTGAATAACAGATAGTCCTTACTGCTATTAGCCCATAGAAACACATTGAATAACAGATAGTTCTTACTGCTATTCGCCCATAGAAACACATTGAATAACAGATTACTGCTATTAGCCCATAGAAACACATTGAATAACAGATAGTCCATACTGCTATTAGCCAATAGAAACAAATTGAATAACAGATAGTCCTTACTGCTCTTAGCCCATACAAACACATTGAATAACAGATTACTGCTATTAGCCCATAGAAACACATTGAATATCAGATTACTGCTATTAGCCCATAGAAACACATTGAATAACAGATAGTCCTTACTGCTATTAGCCCATGGAAACGTATTGAATAACAGATAGTACTTACTGCTATTAGCCCATAGAAACACATTGAATAACAGATTACTGCTATTAGCCCATAGAAACACAGTGAATAACAGATAGTCCTTACTGCTATTAGCCAATAGAAACACATTGAATAACAGATTACTGCTATTAGCCAATAGAAACACATTGAATAACAGATTACTGCTATTAGCCCATAGAAACACATTGAATAACAGATTACTGCTATTAGCCCATAGAAACACATTGAATAACAGATTACTGCTATTAGCCCATAGAAACACATTGAATAACAGATAGTCTGTACTGCTATTAGCCCATAGAAACACATTGAATAACAGATAGTTCTTACTGCTATTAGCCCATAGAAACACATTGAATAACAGATAGTTCTTACTGCTATTCGCCCATAGAAACACACTGAATAACAGATAGTCCTTACTGCTATTAGCCCATAGAAACACATTGAATAACAGATAGTCCTTACTGCTATTAGCCAATAGAAACACATTGAATAACAGATAGTCCTTACTGCTATTAGCCCATAGAAACACATTGAATAACAGATAGTCCTTACTGCTATTAGTCCATAGAAACACATTGAATAACAGATTACTGCTATTAGCCCATAGAAACACATTGAATAACAGATAGTCCATACTGCTATTAGCCAATAGAAACACATTGAATAACAGATAGTCCTTACTGCTATTAGCCCATAGAAACACATTGAATAACAGATTACTGCTATTAGCCCATAGAAACACATTGAATATCAGATTACTGCTATTAGCCCATAGAAACACATTGAATAACAGATAGTCCTTACTGCTATTAGCCCATAGAAACACATTGAATAACAGATAGTCCTTACTACTATTAGCCCATAGAAACACATTGAATAACGGATAGTCCTTACTGCTATTAGCCCATAGAAACACATTGAATAACAGATAGTCCTTACTGCTATTAGCCCATAGAAACACATTGAATAACAGATAATCCTTACTGCTATTAGCCCATAGAAATACATTGAATAACAGATTACTGCTATTAGCCCATAGAAACACATTGAATAACAGACAGTCCTTACTGCTATTAGCCCATAGAAACACATTCAATAACAGATTACTGCTATTAGCCCATAGAAACACATTGAATATCAGATTACTGCTATTAGCCCATAGAAACACATCGAATAACAGATAGTCCTTACTGCTATTAGCCCATGGAAACGTATTGAATAACAGATAGTCCTTACTGCTATTAGCCCATAGAAACACATTGAATAACAGATTACTGCTATTAGCCCATAGAAACACAGTGAATAACAGATAGTCCTTACTGCTATTAGCCAATAGAAACACATTGAATAACAGATTACTGCTATTAGCCAATAGAAACACATTGAATAACAGATAGTCCATACTGCTATTAGCCAATAGAAACACATTGAATAACAGATAGTCCTTACTGCTATTAGCCCATAGAAACACATTGAATAACAGATTACTGCTATTAGCCCATAGAAACACATTGAATATCAGATTACTGCTATTAGCCCATAGAAACACATTGAATAACAGATAGTCCTTACTGCTATTAGCCCATAGAAACACATTGAATAACAGATTACTGCTATTAGCCCATAGAAACACATTGAATATCAGATTACTGCTATTAGCCCATAGAAACACATTGAATAACAGATAGTCCTTACTGCTATTAGCCCATGGAAACACATTGAATAACAGATAGTCCTTACTGCTATTAGCCCATAGAAACACATTGAATAACAGATAGTCCTTACTGCTATTAGCCCATAGAAACACATTGAATAACAGATAGTCCTTACTACTAATTAGCCAATAGAAACACATTGAATAACAGATAGTCCTTACTGCTATTAGCCCATAGAAACACATTGAATAACAGATAGTATTCACTGCTATTAGCCCATAGAAACACATTGAATAACAGATAGTCCTTACTGCTATTAGCCCATAGAAACACATTGAATAACAGATAGTCCTTACTGCTATTAGCCCATAGAAACACATTCAATAACAGATAGTCCTTACTGCTATTAGCCCATAGAAACACATTGAATAACAGATAGTTCTTACTGCTATTCTACCATAGAAACACATTGAATAACAGATTACTACTATTAGCCAATAGAAACACATTGAATAACAGATAGTCCTCTCTGCTATTAGCCCATAGAAACACATTGAATAACAGATAGTCCTTACTGCTATTAGCCCATAGAAACACATTGAATAACAGATAGTCCTTACTGCTATTAGCCCATAGAAACACATTCAATAACAGATAGTCCTTACTGCTATTAGCCCATAGAAACACATTGAATAACAGATAGTTCTTACTGCTATTCTCCCATAGAAACACATTGAATAACAGATTACTACTATTAGCCAATAGAAACACATTGAATAACAGATAGTCCTTACTGCTATTAGCCCATAGAAACACATTGAATAACAGATAGTCTGTACTGCTATTAGCCCATAGAAACACATTGAATAACAGATAGTTCTTACTGCTATTAGCCCATAGAAACACATTGAATAACAGATAGTTCTTACTGCTATTCGCCCATAGAAACACACTGAATAACAGATAGTCCTTACTGCTATTAGCCCATAGAAACACATTGAATAACAGATAGTCCTTACTGCTATTAGCCAATAGAAACACATTGAATAACAGATAGTCCTTACTGCTATTAGCCCATAGAAACACATTGAATAACAGATAGTCCTTACTGCTATTAGTCCATAGAAACACATTGAATAACAGATTACTGCTATTAGCCCATAGAAACACATTGAATAACAGATAGTCCATACTGCTATTAGCCAATAGAAACACATTGAATAACAGATAGTCCTTACTGCTATTAGCCCATAGAAACACATTGAATAACAGATTACTGCTATTAGCCCATAGAAACACATTGAATATCAGATTACTGCTATTAGCCCATAGAAACACATTGAATAACAGATAGTCCTTACTGCTATTAGCCCATAGAAACACATTGAATAACAGATAGTCCTTACTACTATTAGCCCATAGAAACACATTGAATAACGGATAGTCCTTACTGCTATTAGCCCATAGAAACACATTGAATAACAGATAGTCCTTACTGCTATTAGCCCATAGAAACACATTGAATAACAGATAATCCTTACTGCTATTAGCCCATGGAAACACATTGAATAACAGATTACTGCTATTAGCCCATAGAAACACATTGAATAACAGATAGTCCTTACTGCTATTAGCCCATAGAAACACATTGAATAACAGATTACTGCTATTAGCCCATAGAAACACATTGAATAACAGATTACTGCTATTAGCCCATAGAAACACATTGAATAACAGATTACTGCTATTAGCCCATAGAAACACATTGAATAACAGATAGTCCTTACTGCTATTAGCCCATGGAAACACATTGAATAACAGATAGTCCTTACTGCTATTAGCCCATAGAAACACATTGAATAACAGATTACTGCTATTAGCCCATAGAAACACATTGAATAACAGATAGTCCTTACTGCTATTAGCCAATAGAAACACATTGAATAATAGATTACTGCTATTAGCCAATAGAAACACATTGAATAACAGATTACTGCTATTAGCCCATAGAAACACATTGAATAACAGATTACTGCTATTAGCCCATAGAAATACATTGAATAACAGATTACTGCTATTAGCCCATAGAAACACATTGAATAACAGACAGTCCTTACTGCTATTAGCCCATAGAAACACATTGAATAACAGATTACTGCTATTTACCCATAGAAACACATTGAATATCAGATTACTGCTATTAGCCCATAGAAACACATTGAATAACAGATAGTCCTTACTGCTATTAGCCCATGGAAACGTATTGAATAACAGATAGTCCTTACTGCTATTAGCCCATAGAAACACATTGAATAACAGATTACTGCTATTAGCCCATAGAAACACAGTGAATAACAGATAATCCTTACTGCTATTAGCCAATAGAAACACATTGAATAACAGATTACTGCTATTAGCCAATAGAAACACATTGAATAACAGATAGTCCATACTGCTATTAGCCAATAGAAACACATTGAATAACAGATAGTCCTTACTGCTATTAGCCCATAGAAACACATTGAATAACAGATTACTGCTATTAGCCCATAGAAACACATTGAATATCAGATTACTGCTATTAGCCCATAGAAACACATTGAATAACAGATAGTCCTTACTGCTATTAGCCCATAGAAACACATTGAATAACAGATTACTGCTATTAGCCCATAGAAACACATTGAATATCAGATTACTGCTATTAGCCCATAGAAACACATTGAATAACAGATAGTCCTTACTGCTATTAGCCCATGGAAACACATTGAATAACAGATAGTCCTTACAGCTATTAGCCCATAGAAACACATTGAATAACAGATAGTCCTTACTACTATTAGCCAATAGAAACAGATTGAATAACAGATTACTGCTGTTAGCCAATAGAAACACATTGAATAACAGATATTCCTTACTGCTATTAGCCCATAGAAACACATTGAATAACAGATAATCCTTACTGCTATTAGCCCATGGAAACACATTGAATAACAGATTACTGCTATTAGCCCATAGAAACACATTGAATAACAGATAGTCCTTACTGCTATTAGCCCATAGAAACACATTGAATAACAGATAGTCCTTACTGATATTAGCCCATGGAAACTCATTGAATAACAGATAGTCCTTACTGCTATTAGCCCATAGAAACACATTGAATAACAGATTACTGCTATTAGCCCATAGAAACACATTGAATAACAGATAGTCCTTACTGCTATTAGCCAATAGAAACACATTGAATAACAGATTACTGCTATTAGCCAATAGAAACACATTGAATAACAGATTACTGCTATTAGCCCATAGAAACACATTGAATAACAGATTACTGCTATTAGCCCATAGAAATACATTGAATAACAGATTACTGCTATTAGCCCATAGAAACACATTGAATAACAGACAGTCCTTACTGCTATTAGCCCATAGAAACACATTCAATAACAGATTACTGCTATTAGCCCATAGAAACACATTGAATATCAGATTACTGCTATTAGCCCATAGAAACACATTGAATAACAGATAGTCCTTACTGCTATTAGCCCATGGAAACGTATTGAATAACAGATAGTCCTTACTGCTATTAGCCCATAGAAACACATTGAATAACAGATTACTGCTATTAGCCCATAGAAACACAGTGAATAACAGATAGTCCTTACTGCTATTAGCCCATAGAAACACATTGAATAACAGATTACTGCTATTAGCCCATAGAAACACATTGAATATCAGATTACTGCTATTAGCCCATAGAAACACATTGAATAACAGATAGTCCTTACTGCTATTAGCCCATAGAAACACATTGAATAACAGATTACTGCTATTAGCCCATAGAAACACATTGAATATCAGATTACTGCTATTAGCCCATAGAAACACATTGAATAACAGATAGTCCTTACTGCTATTAGCCCATGGAAACACATTGAATAACAGATAGTCCTTACTGCTATTAGCCCATAGAAACACATTGAATAACAGATAGTTCTTACTGCTATTCGCCCATAGAAACACACTGAATAACAGATAGTCCTTACTGCTATTAGCCCATAGAAACACATTAAATAACAGTTAGTCCTTACTGCTATTAGCCCATAGAAACAGATTGAATAACAGATTACTGCTGTTAGCCAATAGAAACACATTGAATAACAGATAGTCTGTACTGCTCTTAGCCCATAGAAACACATTGAATAACAGATAGTCCTTACTACTATTAGCCCATGAAACACATTGAATAACAGATTACTGCTATTAGCCCATAGAAACACATTGAATAACAGATAGTCCTTACTGCTATTAGCCCATAGAAACACATTGAATAACAGATAGTCCTTACTATTATTTGCCAATAGAAACACATTGAATAACAGATAGTCCTTACTGCTATTAGCCCATAGAAACACATTGAATAACAGATAGTCCTTACTGCTATTAGCCCATAGAAACACATTGAATAACCGATAGTTCTTACTGCTATTCGCCCATAGAAACACATTGAATAACAGATAGTCCTTACTGCTACTAGCCCATAGAAACACATTGAATAACAGATAGTCCTTACTGCTATTAGCCCATGAAACACATTGAATAACAGATTACTGCTATTAGCCCATAGAAACACATTGAATAACAGATAGTCCTTACTGCTATTAGCCCATAGAAACACATTGAATAACAGATAGTCCTTACTGCTACTAGCCCATAGAAACACATTGAATAACAGATAGTCCTTACTGCTATTAGCCAATAGAAACACATTGAATAACAGATAGTCCTTACTGCTATTAGCCCATAGAAACACATTGAATAACAGATTACTGCTATTAGCCCATAGAAACACATTGAATAACAGATTCACTCCATGGAACAGATTATCCCCCCAAAAATATCAAAAGGAAGTTTGTTCTTAAGTGAGAGATATAAGAAAGACCAGGGAATGTATATTTATCTATGTATATATAAAAAAGTATAACAATTGAATAAATAATATAAAAAATAAGGGGAAAATAAATTAATAATAAACTATACAAATAATAAAGATAAAAATAAATAAATAACATAAAATAAAGATCAACATATCTCTAGCTTAAATTGCCTGATTTATTAAACGAATTAGATTTCCGTGCGTGGACATTGACCTTGGGGATTTTACAGAGGGGAGGTTGTTATTTTGTGCTGGCTAGGACAGTGAAACCCGGAAGTGAGGGGGAATTTGAGAAACCAGATAAGATATTCTCCCCAGCTTTGGAACAAACCATACTGGGTTTTTGTCAATTGTTTTACTTGGACATACCAATTAATTAGCTACGCTTTATTAGTGTTTGTAAATAGAGCTCGTTACCCCGTTTCTACTGTAATTAATCAGGTTTAAATCTACGGTGATCAACCTGAATATCGGGAATATAGTCTAGTTGTTTTTTCCCCCTGTACAGTTTGTCGCCAGTCCACCGTGAATAGTATCCACTGCCGGGTCAGTAAAAACAACACATAAAACAAGGCATTTAATGGAAAATGACAGCCAAATCCCTAGCTACTTTCCTAGTCTGAGTACCAGTCTATTTAGATATAACATACCAGTCCTTGTCATTTCCTAAAGAGACTGATCAATGATCAATATGTGCTGGATTTACAACGGAGTTGCTCTTTGGTTGTTGTAAATAAACATTAACATTTTCCATGTCAACATGTGGGGAAACCTAAAAAAAAAATGTCATTCGAATATATAACAAAGTCAACAAACTATTTATTAAACTGTTTTAACAATGTAAAGTTGTATTGTGAGGAGGATTTTAAAAAATCAAGACTACGACGTTTTGATGGTTGGAAATGTAGTGTTTAATTTGATAATTTAGGACGTTGAGCTAGCCACTTTAGACAGACCGGTTGCTTAGTGACCGGTTGCTTAGTGACCGGTTGCTTAGTGACTGGTTGCTTAGTGACCGGTTGCTTAGTAACCGGATACCAACACAATGTTCCGTGGAGACAACGTCATCTGTTCCAATATTTGTATAATCGTTGTGATTGGAGGATAGCTGTAAAGGGGGGTGGGGGGAGGGATTTAATCAGGATCTATTCGAGCTCATTAATAATGATAACAATGTTCATAATTGAAAGATGTTAGAAAGGTCAGTCTCTTTCTCTTTGGTACATAATGTGGAGTACAGGAAGTGGATTAGCTAAAGAGATTGGCTAGCCAGGACACATTCAAGGCAGAGAGGTTCATCACAACAAAATCTCTGTGAATTATAGCCCCCCTCATTAAGCCTTCTTGAAATATTCCAGAACAGTGTTTCATTACTCAAAGCAAAGCAAAGCAGTGAATTACATCAACTGAAATAGGTGCTGGTACTCATTTTGGGTGCTGGTACAGTTTATATAGATATAGGTGTAGGAGCTCCACAATACTGTTGAGCTGATATTCTATACAAGGAACAGGAGATGTAGCAGTAGAATATTTGAGGTGCCGGGTACTCAGCTCCGGTGAGCTCCTGTCCTAGTCGAGCACTGGGGTAAAAGGGGAGTTATCTGGAGATTAACTAATTTAATTTATGACAGAAAATAGTATTTTAGGGGTTCCCTTCACCACTTCCAATGAGATTGGTTTAGTATAACTTGGGTGCAGTGTTCAGTGCCACTTTGTATGCAGTCTGGTGATGTACCAGGGCCTGGGGATGCAGTTAGGATGGTATGCAGTCTGGTGATATACCAGGGACTGGGGATGCAGTTAGGTTTGTACAGTCTGGTGATATACCAGGGCCTGGGGATGCAGTTAGGTTTGTATACAGTCTGGTGATATACCAGGGCCTGGGGATGCAGTTAGGTTTGTATACAGTCTGGTGATATACCAGGGACTGGGGATACAGTTAGGTTTGTATGCAGTCTGGTGATATACCAGGGACTGGGGATGCAGTTAGGTTTGTACAGTCTGGTGATATACCAGGGACTGGGGATGCAGTTAGGTTTGTACAGTGTGATGATATACCAGGGACTGGGGATGCAGTTAGGTTTGTACAGTCTGGTGATATACCAGGGACTGGGGATACAGTTAGGTTTGTATACAGTCTGGTGATATACCAGGGCCTGGGGATGTAGTTAGGTTTGTACAGTCTGGTGATATACCAGGGACTGGGGATACAGTTAGGTTTGTATACAGTCTGGTGATATACCAGGGCCTGGGGATGTAGTTAGGTTTGTACAGTCTGGTGATATACCAGGGACTGGGGATACAGTTAGGTTTGTATACAGTCTGGTGATATACCAGGGCCTGGGGATGCAGTTAGGTTTGTATGCAGTCTGGTGATATACCAGGGACTGGGGATACAGTTAGGTTTGTATGCAGTCTGGTGATATACCAGGGACTGGGGATGCAGTTAGGTTTGTATACAGTCTGGTGATATACCAGGGACTGGGGATGCAGTTAGGTTTGTATACAGTCTGGTGATATACCAGGGACTGGGGATGCAGTTAGGTTTGTATGCAGTCTGGTGATATACCAGGGACTGGGGATGTAGTTAGGTTTGTACAGTCTGGTGATATACCAGGGACTGGACATGCAGTTAGGTTTGTACAGTCTGATGATATACCAGGGACTGGGGATGCTGTTAGGTTTGTATACAGTCTGGTGATATACCAGGGACTGGGGATGCAGTTAGGTTTGTACAGTCTGGTGATATACCAGGGACTGGGGATGCAGTTAGGTTTGTACAGTCTGGTGATATACCAGGGACTGGGGATGTAGTTAGGTTTGTATGCAGTCTGGTGATATACCAGGGACTGGGGATGCAGTTAGGTTTGTATGCAGTCTGGTGATATACCAGGGACTGGGGATGTAGTTAGGTTTGTACAGTCTGGTGATATACCAGGGACTGGACATGCAGTTAGGTTTGTACAGTCTGATGATATACCAGGGCCTGGGGATTCTGTTAGGTTTGTATACAGTCCGGTGATATACCAGGGACTGGGGATGCAGTTAGGTTTGTACAGTCTGGTGATATACCAGGGACTGGGGATGCAGTTAGGTTTGTACAGTGTGATGATATACCAGGGACTGGGGATGCAGTTAGGTTTGTACACTCTGGTGATATACCAGGGACTGGGGATACAGTTAGGTTTGTATACAGTCTGTTGATATACCAGGGCCTGGGGATGTAGTTAGGTTTGTACAGTCTGGTGATATACCAGGGCCTGGACATGCAGTTAGGTTTGTTTACCTCAATCAATCAAATTAAATCTAGAATCAGCTTCCTATATATAAAAAAAAAAATAAAAAAAAAAAACTTTATTTAACCAGGTAGGCCAGTTGAGAACAAGTTCTCGTTTACAATTGCGACCTGGCTAAGATAAAGCAAAGCAGTTCGACACATACATTATTGACATACAACAGTCAATAATACAGTAGAAAAATAAGTCTATATACAATGTGAGCAAATGAGGTGAGATAAGGGAGGTAAAGGCAAGAAAAAGGCCATGGTGGTGAAGTAAATATAATATAGCAATTAAAACACTGGAATGGTAGATTTGACAGTAGATGAGTGTGCAAAGTACATTTTACATTTTTACATTTTAGTCATTTAGCAGATGCTCTTATCCAGAGCGACTTACAGTAGTGAGTGCATATATTTCATACATTTTTTACCGTACTGGTCCCCCGTGGGAATCGAACCCACAACCCTGGCGTTGCAAACACCATGCTCTACCAACTGAGCCACACGGGACCACAAGTCCAAGTTTATAATTTTAAAAGGCTAATTGATCATTAGAAAACCCTTTTGCAATTATGTTAACACAGCTGAAAACTGTTCTGATTAAAGAAGCAATAAAACTGGCCTTCTTTAGACTAGTTGAGTATCTGAAGCATCAGCATTTCTGGGTTCGATTACAGGCTCAAAATGGCCAGAAACAATGAACTTCCTTCTGAAACTCGTCAGTCTGTTCTTGTTCTGAGAAATTAAGGCTATTCCATGCAAGAAATTGCCAAGAAACTAAAGATCTCGTACAACGCTGTGTACTACTCCCTTCACAGAACGCAAACTTGCTCTAACCAGAATAGAAAGATGAGTGGGAAGCCCCGGTGCACAACTGAAAACAAACTGTCCTTTCACTTCGTGTCCGTAGACCACACACACAAGTAGAAGATCCCATCTGCGTCCTAAGGACTAACCACAAGTGACATGCCGCCACGTCCTCTTGACGTACAGTGTGGCTCCTGGATATGTGTGATGTTGCGGTGTACACTGGCTTGTGTGTGTAGATCCTGGACGTGTGTGTGTGTCCCGGGAGCGTCCCTTTGTCTGGTCCCTCATCTCTCAAAGAGCCTGCTCGGTGCTGGAGGCAGACATGTCCAGTAGTCTCCAGGCCGCATCGGGGTTGAGCTCCTCCTGGTCACGACACAGAGCCCACACGTACATCATCCTCAACACCTTCTCCGGATCTCCTTCCACCAGGTCTCCCTTGGGACTACGAATCACCATGACCACCTGGGCCTGGAAGGTGATGATCAACACGGGGCCTTGATCCATGAGCTTCCCCATCGCCAAATCTATGTTGTCTATATCTAGGACCTTGGACTGGAACATTAGACCCAGGGCCCTGGCCTGTTGGATGGGGTGGGCCAGCTGACTGTATGTGGCTTCATAGCACCAGTCTTTCAGCATCTCGAGCTCCCCGCGGATCATAGCCTCTAGGATGTTGGGGATGATGTCCTTCTCGCACTGTTTGAGAAATGAGTCCTTGTCGAAGCTGGGATCTCCCTTTAAGATCTCCGTCAGCACCTGAGACATCTCCGTGGTAGAGAAGAGACCACCTAGTAGATCGGTGACTCTGTCGGTCACGGCTCGAGATGCTCTGGCAAGAGCGTTGTCACTCTCGTCATATTTCATTTTCATCTCAAAGAACCTGTTGAAAACCATGTTGTTGTCTTTAAAGTCCTTCCACTGTGTGTACCAGAGTAGAAATACTGGGGTGCAAAGGAGCAAAAATAAATAAATACAATACACGCTTTCCTTTGTACATCTCAATACATTAATATTATTTAATTAATGAAATTAAATGAACAACGTTTTGTATGAAAATAAAAAATAAAAACTTCTCTCAACTGCGTTTCCCCACTCCAGTCAGCAGATAGCGATGTGCGTCATTCAGGCGACGCTACCGGTGTGACGTATAATCTAGTGGACGGAACGAGTCTTCAACAACAACAACAACAGTTAGCTAGCCAGCCACCTCGGTAGCTTGTTAGCCAACATAGCGGAAACATTGTAGCTCTTTAGAAGCTTTCAGCGTATTTTCAACACATTTATTTCGTCTAGCTGTTACCCCATTTAATTTCATATTTACGTTGTTAGTTATCTATCTAGCTGGTTAAGTTAGCAATAACACTAAGCTAGTTGCTGATGCTAGTTAGGTAGCAAGCTAAACACCTCATGACAGGAGGTCACTAAGCTAACTCGGTCTGCTGGACGGAGAAAGAAACTCGAGAAAGAAGAGAAGGCTGTTAAACTAATTAAAAACAAGTAGAGGGTGAGGATGTTACAGTAAAAGAGGAAGAAGCTTTCAGAGTGAAAGAGGAAGAGGAGGATGTTGGCTACCGTGAAAGAAGAGGAGGAAGAGAAGGATACCGTTTTTGTAATGAAGGAGGAGGAGGAAGGAGACATGACTGTTACAGTGAAAGAAGAGGAATACGTTTTTGAAGTGAAGGAGGAGGAGATTACTGTCACATTGGAGGATGAAGAAGAGAAGACTGGAGAACTGATTAACACCAGTAAATACAGTGAGTACTATCTAATAAAACAGGGACATTGATCTGATTAATAACACCAGTAAATACAGTGAGTACTATCTAATAAAACAGGGACATTGATCTGATTAACACCAGTAAATACAGTGAGTACTATCTAATAAAACAGGGACATTGATCTGATTAACACCAGTAAATACAGTGAGTACTATCTAATAAAACAGGGACATTGATCTGATTAACACCAGTAAATACAGTGAGTACTATCTAATAAAACAGGGACATTGATCTGATTAACACCAAACTCTGCAGTTGTTGAACTAATGTGTGCCATGACCCAGGGGTCATCATGAATAACTAACAGCCATTACCCAGGGATCATCATGAATAACTAACATCCATTACCCAGGGATCATCATGAATTAACTAACAGCCATTATCCAGGGATCATCGTGAATAACTAACTAACAGCCATTACCCAGGGATCATCATGAATAATTAACTAACAACCATTACCCAGGGATCATCATGAATAACTAACTAACAGCCATTACCCAGGGGTCATCATGAATAACTAACAGCCATTACCCAGGGATCATCATGAATAACTAACAGCCATTACCCAGGGATCATCATGAATTAACTAACAACCATTACCCAGGGATCGTCATGAATAACTAACTAATAGCCATTACCCAGGGATCGTCATGAATAACTAACTAACAGCCATTACCCAGGGATCATCATGAATTAACTAACATCCATTACCCAGGGGTCATCATGAATAACTAACAGCCATTACCCAGGGATCATCATGAATTAACTAACATCCATTACCCAGGGATCATCATGAATAACTAACAGCCATTACCCAGGGATCATCATGAATAACTAACTAACAGCCATTACCCAGGGATCATCATGAATAACTAACAGCCATTACCCAGGGATGGTCATGAATAACTAACTAACAGCCATTACCCAGGGATCATCATGAATAACTAACAGCCATTACCCAGGGATCATCATGAATAACTAACAGCCATTACCCAGGGATCATCATGAATTAACTAACAGTCATTACCCAGGGATCATAATGAATAACTAACAGCCATTACCCAGGGATTATCATGAATAAATAACAGCCATATACCCAGGGATCATCATGAATAACTAACAGCCATTACCCAGGGCTCATCATGAATAACTAACAGCCATTACCCAGGGATCATCATGAATAACTAACTGCCATTACCCAGGGATCATCATGAATTAACTAACAGTCATTACCCAGGGATCATCATGAATAACTAATAGCCATTACCCAGGGATTATGAATAAATAACAGCCATTACCCAGGGATCATCATGAATAACTAACAGCCATTACCCAGGGATTATCATGAATAAATAACAGCCATTACCCAGGGATCATCATGAATAACTAACAGCCATTACCCAGGGCTCATCATGAATAACTAACAGCCATTACCCAGGGATTATCATGAATAAATAACAGCCATTACCCAGGGATCATCATGAATAACTAACAGCCATTACCCAGGGATCGTCATGAATAACTAACTAACAGCCATTACCCAGGGATCATCATGAGTAACTAACAGCTATTACCCAGGGATCATCATGAGTTACTAACTAACAGCCATTACCCAGGGATCATCATGAATTAACTAACAGTCATTACCCAGGGATCATCATGAATAACTAACAGCCATTACCCAGGGATCATGAATAAATAACAGCCATTACCCAGGGATCATCATGAATAACTAACATCCATTACCCAGGGATCATCATGAATAACTAACAGCCATTACCCAGGGGTCATCATGAATTAACTAACAGCCATTACCCAGGGATCATCATGAATAACTAACAGCCATTACCCAGGGATTATCATGAATAAATAACTGCCATTACCCAGGGATCATCATGAATAACTAACAGCCATTACCCAGGGATCATGAATAAATAACATCCATTACCCAGGGATCATCATGAATAACTAACAGCCATTACCCAGGGATCATCATGAATTAACTAACAGTCATTACCCAGGGATCATCATGAATAACTAACAGCCATTACCCAGGGATCATGAATAAATAACAGCCATTACCCAGGGATCATCATGAATAACTAACAGCTATTACCCAGGGATCATCATGAGTTACTAACTAACAGCCATTACCCAGGGATCATCATGAATTAACTAACAGTCATTACCCAGGGATCATCATGAATAACTAACAGCCATTACCCAGGGATCATGACTAAATAACAGCCATTACCCAGGGATCATCATGAATAACTAACAGCCATTACCGAGGGATCGTCATGAATAACTAACTAACAGCCATTACCCAGGGATCATCATGAGTAACTAACAGCTATTACCCAGGGATCATCATGAGTTACTAACTAACAGCCATTACCCAGGGATCATCATGAATAACTAACAGCCATTACCCAGGGATCATCATGAATTAACTAACAGTCATTACCCAGGGATCATCATGAATAACTAACAGCCATTACCCAGGGATCATGAATAAATAACAGCCATTACCCAGGGATCATCATGAATAACTAACAGCCATTACCCAGGGATCATCATGAATAACTAACTAACAGCCATTACCCAGGGATCGTCATGAGTAACTAACAGCTATTACCCAGGGATCATCATGAGTTACTAACTAACAGCCATTACCCAGGGATCATCATGAATTAACTAACAGTCATTACCCAGGGATCATCATGAATAACTAACAGCCATTACCCAGGGATCATGACTAAATAACAGCCATTACCCAGGGATCATCATGAATAACTAACAGCCATTACCCAGGGATTGTCATGAATAACTAACTAACAGCCATTACCCAGGGATCATCATGAGTTACTAACTAACAGCTATTACCCAGGGATCATCATGAGTTACTAACTAACAGCCATTACCCAGGGATCATCATGAATAACTAACAGCCATTACCCAGGGATCATCATGAATAACTAACAGTAATTACCCAGGGATTATCATGAATAACTAACAGCCATTACCCAGTTGAGGAGGAGGATTTTTTAAGATGCTGTTTAAGATGTTTCTGATGTTTTCGGGAAGATGGGCGGGGCCTCTGTTGTCCTAGCTTCAGGGGGAAGCTTGTCCCACCATTTGGGTGCCATGACAGAAAAGAGCTTGGACTGGGCTGAGCGGGATCCACACTCCCGTAGGGGTGGGACGGCCAAGAGACCTGAGGTTGCAGCGCAGAGTGCTCAGGTTGGGGTGTAGGGTTTGAGCAGAGCCTGAAAGTAGGGAGGGGCAGTTCCTCTTGCTGCTCCGTAGGATGCAAGCTCCAACTGGAAGCCAGCGGAGTGTGAGGAGGAGCGGGGTGACATAGGAGAACTTGGGAAGGTTGAAAATCAGGCCGGGCTGCAGCGTTCTGGATAAGTTGCGGGGAATTTTATGGCACAAGCGGGGAGCCCAGCCAACAGCGATTTCCAGTAGTCCAGACGGGAGAGGACAAGTGCCTGGATTAAGACCTACGCTACTTCCTGTGTGAGGTAGGGTCGTAATCTACGGATGTTGTAGAGCACGAACCTTGCAGGAGTGAGTCACTGCTTTGACGTTTTCAGAGAACGACAGGGTGTTGTCAAAGGGTCACGCCAACGTTCTTTGCACTCTGGGAGGGGTGACACTGTGGAGTTGTCAACCGTGATGGAGAGGTCTTTGAACCGGGCAGGCCTTCCCCGGGAGGAAGAGCAGCTCTGACTTCTCGAGGTTGAATTTGAGGTGGTGGGCCGACATCCAAGTTTTCAGGCACGCAGAGATGCATGTCTCCATCTGGGTGTCAGAAGGGGGGAAGGAGAAAAGTAGTAGAGTTTCATCCTCAAAGCAGTGATAGGAGAGACCATGTCAGGATATGACAGAGCTGAGTGACTTGGTGTATAGACAGAAGAAGAGAGGGCCTAGAACCAAGCCCTGGGGGACACCAGTAGCGAGAGTACGTAGTGTAGACATAGATCCTCTCAACGTCACCTGGTATGAGCGGCCTGTCAGGTAGGATTGATTCAAGTGTGTTTCAGATCCTGAGACGCCCTGCCCTGAGAGGGTGGAGAGGAGGATCTGATAGAGACTGAGACACCCAGCACTGAGGGAGGATCTGATAGAGCCTGAGACACCCAGCCCTGAGAGGAGGATCTGATGATTCATAGTGTTGAAAGCAGCAGATAGATCTAGGAGGATGAGAACAGAGAGAGAGAGAGAGAGAGAGAGTCAACTGCTTTTGTAGTCTCCAGGACACAGAGAAGAGCAGTCTCGGTTGATTGACCCGTCTTGAAGCCTGACTGGTTAGAGTCAAGAAGATTGTTCTGACAGAGAGAAGATAACGAGAAAGTTGATCAGAGACGCTCAAGTGTTTTGGAAAGAGAAGAAAGAAGGGATTCAGGTCTGTAGTTTTTTGACGTCAGATGAGTCGAGTGTTTTGGTTTCTTGAGGAAGGGAAGCGACTCGGGCCACTTTGAAGTCAGAGGGGAACGCAGCCAGTGTTCAGGGATGAGTTGATGAGGGAAGTGAGGAATGGGAGAAGGTCTCCAGAGATGGTCTGTAGAATGGAGGAGGGCATGGGGTCAAGTGGGCAGGTTTTCGGGTAGCCATACCTCACTAGCCGCAGGATTTAATCTGGAGAGAGATGAGGGAGAAAGAGGTCAAGGCGTGGGTTGTTCTGAGTGAATGAGACCATTGGACTCAATAGGCTGAGTGAATGAGACCAGTGGATGTTGTCAAAGTGGTTGACAAAGTCGTCCGCAGAGAGGAAGGAAGGAGGGGGTGGAGGATTAAGGAGCGAGGAGAAGGTGGAAAAGAGTTTCCTAAGGGTTAGAGGTAGAAGCTTGAAATTTAGAGTGGTAGAAAGTGGCTTTAGCAGCAGATACAGAGGAAGATGAGGGAGTAAAAGGATGATAGGTCCTCCGGAAGTTTAATTTGTCTCCATTTTCGTTCAGCTGCCCGCAGACCTGTTCTGTAAGCTCACCATGAGTCACTCGGTCACGGAGCAGGAGGGGAGGGGAGGGCCGAGCTGGCCAGGAGGAAAGGGGACAGTGCAAGTCATAGGATGCAGAAAGGGAGGAGACTAGGGTTTGAAGAGGCAGAATCAGGAGACAGGAGGGAGAAGGATTTAGCAGAAGAGGAGAGAGTAGTGAGAGAGCGAGAGCGAAGTTTGCGACGGCGCATGACCATCTGGGTAGGGGCTGAGTGGTTAGGGTTGGAGGAAAGGAGACAGAAAAGGAGACAAAGTAGTGAACAGAGACCCGGAGGGGGGTTGCAGTGAGATTAGTAGGAGAACAGAGACCTGGAGGGTGGTTACAGTGAGATTAGTAGGGGAACAGAGACCTGGAGGGGGGTTACAGTGAGATTAGTAGGAGAACAGAGACCTGGAGGGGGGTTAAAGTGAGATTAGTAGGAGAACAGAGACCTGGAGGGGGGTTACAGTGAGATTAGTAGGAGAACAGAGACCTGGAGGGGGGTTACAGTGAGATTAGTAGGAGAACAGCCTCTAGTAAAGATGAGGTCAAGCATATTGCCTGTCTTGTGAGATGGAGGGGATTGGGAAAGGGTGAGGTCAAAAGAGGCAAGGAAAGGGAAAGAGAGAGTTGGAAATAAATTAATTGAAGGCAGACTTCGGGAGGTTGAAGTCGCCAAGTACGAAGAGCGGTGAGCCATCGACAGGAAATTAGCTCATCAAGGTCTCAAGATCATTGAGGAACTCCCCAAGGGCACCTGGTAGATGACAATGTTAAGCTTGAGTGGAAAAGTAACAGAATGGAATTCAAATGTGGAGATGGACAGGTGAGAGAGGGAGAAAAGAGAACATCTCCAATTATGAGAAGTGAGTAGCCCTGTGCCACCGCCGGCGACGACCAGATGCTCTAAGACTATGAGAGAACACCTAGTCAGATGACGAGACAGCAGCTGGAGTAGCAGTGTTCTCTGGGGTGATTCATGTCTCCTTCAGGGCCAAAATGTCAAGGGGACTGTAGGGCAGCATATAGGCTGAGAAGAACTCAGCGTTCTTGAACAGCAGATCCACAGTTCCAAACGTTGTTGAATTCCACGCAGGGAATACTAAACCAGAGATCTGGAATTCCACGCAGGGAACACTAAACCAGAGATCCGGGAATTCCACGCAGGGAACATTAAACCAGAGATCCGGAATTCCACGTAGGGAACACTAAACCAGAGATCCGGGAATTCCACGCAGGGAACACTAAACCAGAGATCCGGAATTCCATGCAGGGAACACTAAACCAGAGATCCGGGAATTCCACGCAGGGAACACTAAACCAGAGATCCGGGAATTCCACGCAGGGAACACTAAACCAGAGATCCGGAATTCCACGCAGGGAACACTAAACCAGAGATCCGGGAATTCCACGCAGGGAACACTAAACCAGAGATCCGGAATTCCACGCAGGGAACACTAAACCAGAGATCCAGGAATTCCATGCAGGGAACACAAAATTAGAAAGGTTGCAGCTAAGGGATGGGGGAGCGTCTGTAAAGCCTACAGGGAGAGGAGCGAACAGGTATAGAAAACACACACATAGTTGCCAAAAGCTACAGAAAATAGCAAAATAGCAAAGATCAACTATGGAGAACAACTCGGCAGAACAACTCGGCAGAACAACTCGGCAGAATCGTCTTTGTTTTGGGCGACGGTCTTAGTTTTAAGACAAAACTGCCACTGACACTAACGGCTATTAACAAACTACCGGCAATCAACAGAATCAACCAATCAACTACCGGTAATCAACAGAATCAACCATTCAACTACCGGCAATCAACAGAATCAACCAATCAACTACCGGCAATCAACAGAATCAACCAATCAACTACCGGCAATCAACAGAATCAACCAATCAACTACCGGCAATCAACAGAATCAACCAATCAACTACCGGCAATCAACAAAATCAACCATTCAACTACCGGCAATCAACAGAATCAACCAATCAACTACCGGCAATCAACAGAATCAACCAATCAACTACCGGCAATCAACAGAATCAACCAATCAACTACCGGCAATCAACAGAATCAACCAATCAACTACCGGCAATTAACAAAATCAGAATCTAAATGTACAGTTTTATATTGAGGGATCTAGTCCGGATTAAACAGTTTTATAATTTGGAGCTATAATTTAGATCTCTCTGTTTAACCAAATACTCTGTCTTTGGCAGGAGAGAGACCAGACTCTCACTCTGACGGCAGGAAGAGTCCTTCAGAGGAACCAGACCCAGAGATGCCCAAACCAGCGAGACGACACCACTGCTCCCAGTGTAATAAGAGTTTTAAGTGGTTATGGAAGCTGAAAGAGCATGGTAGAACACACACAGGAGAAAAGCCTTACCACTGCTCTCAGTGTGGAAAGGATTTTACCAATTTAGGGAACCTAAAAAAACATATAAAATTACACACAGGAGAGAAGCCTTTCCAATGCTCTCAGTGTGGAAAGGGTTTTACACGGTTAGGGAACCTGAAGGACCATAAAAGAATACACACAGGAGAGAAACCTTTCCAATGTTCCCTGTGTGGAAATGGTTTTACTCAGTTAGGGAACCTGAAAAGGCATGAGAGAATGCACACAGGAGAGAGAACTTTCCAATGTTCCCAGTGTGACAAGAGTTTCACACAGTTATGGAGCCTGAAAGAACATAAAATAGTACACACAGGAGAGAAGCCTTTCCAATGCTCCCAGTGTGGAAAGGGTTTTATTCTGTTAGGAAACTTGAAAAAGCATGAGAGAACACACACAGGAGAGAAGCCTTTCCAATGTTCCCAGTGTGGGAAGAGTTTTACACAGTTAGGGAGCCTGAAAGCTCATGAAAGGACACACACAGGGGAGACATCTTACCATTGCTCTCTGTGTGGAAAGAATTTTACCAAGTTAAAGAACCTAAAAAAACATATAAAATTACACACAGGAGAGAAACCTTTCCAATGCACCCAATGTGGAAAGGATTTTACACGGTTAGGGAACCTGAAGGATCATAAAAGAATACACACAGGAGAGAAGCCTTTCCAATGTTCCCTGTGTGGAAAGAGTTTTACACGGTTAGGGAACCTGAAGGACCATCAAATAATGCACACAGGAGAGAAGCCTTTTCAATGTTCCCAGTGTGGAAGTGGTTTTACCCAATTAGGGAACCTGAAAAGGCATAAGAGAATACACACAGGAGAGAAGTCTTTCCAATGTTCCCAGTGTGGAAAGAGTTTTGCACAGTTAGGGAGCCTGAAAGAACATAAAATAGTACACACAGGAGAGAAGCCTTTCCAATGCTCTCAGTGTGGAAAGGGTTTTACCCTGTTAGGGAACCTGAAAAAGCATGAGAGAATACACACAGGAGAGAAGCCTTTCCAATGTTCCCAGTGTGGAAATAGTTTTAAAAGTTTAGGGAGCATGAAGGAGCATGAAAGAACACACACAGGGGAGACATCGTACCATTGCTTTATGTGTGGAAAGGATTTTACCAAGTTAGGGAACCTAAAAAAACATATAAAATTACACACAGGAGAGAAACCTTTCCAATGCTCCCAATGTGGAAAGGGTTTTACAAGGTTAGGGAATCTGAAGGACCATAAATTAATACACACAGGAGAGAAGCCTTTCCAATGTTCCCAGTGTGGAAAGGGTTTTACCCAGATAGGGAACCTGAAAAGGCATGAGAGAACCCACACAGTCTTAACAATAACCCCAGGAGTTGGAACCAGTTCAGAAAACAGAACAGAAAACCGCAAAAAAAAAAGTGTTTTATTGAGGAACAGAAACAGAACCGGGAAAGAAAGTGATCTCTACCGTTCTGGAACAGAAGCATTATTTTAAAAGTATCGTAACCGGTTAATAATGTTTCATTTAAAGTAATTGTCCTGTGAAAATCTAACTTTTTAAAGTTAATCGTCTCTTAATTCATATCCAAATAATGTTGTTGACTCGTCCGATTCTCGTATTTGAGGCCAAAGCATAAATTATTATATAATAATTATTAATTATTATCATAAATTACAGGAAGAAAAAAAACTCTTTAAAAATTACTATTTCCTCATACAACATCTCCCTGAGGAGGATGAACTGGCCAATCAGCGGTCTTGAGGAGAATGAGCTGGCCAATCAACGGTCTACTCGTGTTATTTTTTATGACCCGGTATACGTCCACACCATTCTGTTGTTGGGGTACGCCCCACACCATTCTGTTAGGAAGGCTTTCTTAATGTTTTGTACTGTGTGCCTCTGCATTATGTATTGTTACACCATGTAGGAGCAGTATAAACCTAGTCTGTTCATTATATACATCTACATGATGTATTGTTACACCACGTAGGAGCAGTATAGACCTAGTCAATTCGTTATATATATGCTAATACTATCTGTTTGTTTGACTGAATTAATATTATATTTAATATTATTATTATAAATTATATATAAAATTATAAATTATATATAAAATTAATAAGACGTTGCCTTAAATGCAGATGTGTAATAGATGTTTTTTTTTTAATCCCCACTCATTAAAATTCTGCACTAATCAATCAACACTTGTTTCTCTTTATACGTCTCATGAAAAATTAACTTTTTTGGTCAACTTCCAGGTCAGTAGCATCAGTCAAACCTTACACACACACACACACACACACACACACACACCAACTGACATCTCCGATAAGCTACCCAGGAAATGGCAAAGAATATCCCATATTAATATATGCAGCCTTAGAAATAAGGTTCAGGAACTCAATAACTTGTTAACATCAGATAACATTCATATACTGTCCACCTCTGAAACTCACTTAGATAATTCCTTTGATACAGCAGGAGCAATACACGGATATAACATCTACAGAAAAGACAGGAATGCCTAAGGGGGAGGTGTTGCTATATGTTCAGAGCCATATTCCTGTAAAAGTTAGCGAGGATCTCATGTCAAATGTTGTTGGAAGTGTTGTGGCTGCAAGTTCACCTGCCTCATATAAAGCCTCTTCTGTGGTGCTGCTATGGGCCACCAAGTGCTAACTGTCAGTATTTGGATAATACAGCTCTGGAAAAAAATTAGGAGACCACAGCAAAATTATCAGTTTCTCTGGTTTTACTATTTATAGGTATGTGTTTGGGTAAAATTACATTTTTTGTTTGTTTTATTCTATAAACTACTGACAACATTTCGCCCAAATTCCAAATAAAAATATTGTCATTTTAGAGTATTTATTAATTTGCAGAAAATGACAACTGGTCAAAATAAAAATATAAATAAATAACAACAAAAAAAGATGCAGTGTTGTCAGACCTCGAATAATAATGCAAAGAAAATAAGTTCATATTCATTTTTAAAACAAGACAATACTCATGTTTTAACTTAGGAAGAGTTCAGAAATCAGTATTTGGGGGAACAACCCTGATTTTCAATCACAGCTTTCATGCATCTTGTCATGCTCTCCACCAGTCTTTCACATTGATGTTGGGTGACTTTATGCCACTCATGTGGCGCAAACAATTCTAGCAGCTCGGCTTTGTTTTGATGACTTGTGACCATTCATCTTCCTGTAGATCACATTCCAGAGGTTTTCAATGGGGTTCAGGTCTGGAGATTGGGCTAAGCCATGACAGGGTTCTTGATCTGGTGGTCTTCCATCCACACCTTGATTGACCTGGCTGTGTGACATGGAGTATTGTCCTGCTGGGGGGGGGGGGGGGGGGGGGGAAACAATCCTCAAGAGTTTTGGGGAACATTGTCAGAGCAGAAGGAAGCAAGTTTTCTTCCAGGACAACCTTGTACGTGGCTTGATTCATGCGTCCTTCACAAAAGACAAATCTGTCCGATTCCAGCCTTGCTGAAGGACCCCCCAGATCATCACCGATCCTCCACCAAATTTCACAGTGGATGCGAGACACTGTGGCTCGGAGGCCTCTTTATCATATTGCCAGTCATTTCAATGACTATTTCACTTAGTAAAGTGGAAAAAACTACAAAAGAGAAATGACAACATTGATCAGTGAAACATCATATTTTTTAATAAAATATCTAATATTTGAAACATAAGGATTGCTGTTTTTTTGGTCAAGTTAAAACCTCTACAGGATCGGTGGGTCCCCCACGGGACAGTAGCGCTAAACGTAGGCTATTGCGATTAGCATGAGGTTTAAGTAACAAGAAAATGTCCCAGGACATAGACATATCTGATATTGGCAGAAAGCTTAAATTCTTGTTAATCTAACTGCACTGTCCAATTTACAGTAGCTATTACAGTGAACGAATGCCATGCTATTGTTTGAGGAGAGTGCACAGTTATGAACTTGAAAAGTTATTATAAACCAATTAGGCACATTTGGGCAGTCTTGATACAACATTTTGAACAGAAATAAAATGGTTCATTGGATCTGTCTTAAACTTTGCACATACACTGCTGCCATCTAGTGGCCAACATCTAAATTCCACCTGGGCTGTAATAATACATTATGGCCTTTCTCTTGCATTTCAAAGATGATGGTTCAATTTATTTATTTTTTTAAATGGTTGTTTTTCTTCTTTGTATTATCTTTTACCAGATCTAATGTGTTATATTCTCCTACATTCATTTCCCATTTCCACAACTTCAAAGTGTTTCCTTTCAAATTGTATCAATAATGTGCATATCCTTGCTTCAGATCCTGAGCTACAGACAGTTAGATTTGGGTATGTCATTTTAGGCAAAAATTTAAAACAAGTGGCGGATCCTTGTGAGAGAGGTGGAAAAATGTACAGTTATGAATATAACTACTGTTTCCTGAAGGAGGGAACAAGATAACATACTATGGGAGAGACCAATTATATTCACCTAAAATCTTCCGAGCCCGCCCTCGCATCCATTTCCTCAATTCAGTACTGCTCTTCAGCGAGCCCAAATCCCCTGTTGGCGCAGGGTCAGTATATGTTATACCTCGTTCCATCCTTTAGTTAACAGCAGTTATAGTCATAACGTGTGGATTTAATAGTATGTTGTACCTAGTTTTCCTCCTTCAGGGAACCGTAGTTATATTCATACCTGTACGTTCCCTTTCAGTCAGTAACTGGTTACAACATATAATAGGGGTACCAAACTAGGAAGCCCACGGCAGCCCAAGCACACACAGGTTCCACTTTCCCCCCCACGGTTCCAAGAACAATACTTACCTTACGAGTCTGAAATGTCAGAACTCATACAAAGGAACCACACAAGTCCAAAAACAACAGAACACCTGGTCGTGACTTGGTAAACCGCGCACATGCGCGACACATAGCATCGACCAAAGTAAATGAGCCCAAGGAAACCCAAGGCTCTAACCCACAGGAAAACGGTGATAACCCAGATATATATGTATATTTATTTATATATATATATATATATATATATATATATATATATGGGTTATCACCGTATATCTGGGTTATATATATATAAATGAAAAATGCACGCACCTCCCATAACCATAGCAACGCTACGAGCCACACTGGGAGCAGCTACATCCGTGCCATCAAACCTCGCCGTCGTCAAGGCAAACCGTGTATCTTTGCTGCCGTACGCCAGGGAGATGGCCACAATCCAATGAGAAAGATGCTGCTTAGAGAGAGAGAGAGCCCTACCCTGAGCTGGATTAGTGAAACAGATTTTAAAAAAGCTGGTCTCAAATGTGGATATCCTTTGGTCCATACACACTGCTTAGAGAAAGGGAACACTGGACACAGGCCATGCAACCTTTGTTCTTCTCTGGAAGCAAATGAAGGAGATGAGAAAGGTGTCACGTCCTGACCATGGTAAGCTGTTATTTTCTATGGTAGAGTAGGTCAGGACGTGTGACAGGGGGGTTTATTCTATGTGTTCTATTTCTATGTTATTAGGTTCTAGTTTTTGTATTTCTATGTTGGTTTGTTTGGGTTGATCTCCAATTAGAGGCAGCTGGTCCTCGTTGTCTCTAATTGGAGATCATACTTAACCTCTATGGGCTACTCAACAGCCAGTGTAATCCCGTGGCGCGATATTCAAATACCTCAAAAATGCAAAAACTTCAATTTTTCAAACATATGACTATTTTACACCATTTTAAAGACAAGACTCTTGTTAATCTAACCACACTGTCCGATTTCAAAAAGGCTTTACAACGAAAGCAAAACATTAGATTATGTCAGCAGAGTACCCAGCCAGAAATAATCAGACACCCATTTTTCAAGCTACCATATAATGTCACATAAACCCAAACCACAGCTAAATGCAGCACTAACCTTTGATGATCTTCATCAGATGACAACCCTAGGACATTATGTTATACAATACATGCATGTTTTGTTCAATCAAGTTCATATTTATATCAAAAACCAGCTTTTTACATTAGCATGTGACTAGCATGTGACTAGCATTCCCACCGAACACTGCCGGTGAATTTACTAAATTACTCACGATAAACGTTCACAAAAAACATAACAATTATTTTAAGAATTATAGATACAGAACTCCTCTATGCACTCGCTATGTCCGATTTTAAAATAGCTTTTCGGTGAAAGCACATTTTGCAATATTCTCAGTAGATAGCCCGGCATCACAGGGCTAGCTATTTAGACACCCAGCAAGTTTAGCACTCACCAAAGTCAGATTTACTATAAGAAAAATGTTATTACCTTTGCTGTTCTTCGTCAGAATGCACTCCCAGGACTTCTACTTCAATAACAAATGTTGGTTTGGTCCCAAATAATCAATTGTTATATCCAAATAGCTGCGTTTTGTTCGTGCGTTCAATACACTATCCGAAAGGGTAAATAAGGGTGATGAGCATGGCGCATTTCGTGACAAAAAATGTCTAAATATTCCATTACCGTACTTCGAAGCATGTCAACCGCTGTTTAAAATCATTTTTTATGCCATTTTTCTCGTAAAAAAAAGTGATAATATTCCGACCGGGAAAGCGTGTATACGTACAAAGAGAGAGAAAATAAAAACATCTCGTGCCCTCGTGCACGAGCCTGAGTCTCAGAGTACTCTGACCGGCCACTATCCAAACGCGCAGGGGCGGAAATCGCGGGGGGGATGGGGGGGACACGACCCCCCCATCCTGGGAAAAATATGATTTGTCCCCCCCAATATATCACTGAAACATAACTATGTAATTTAAATAATATTAATAATACGCAATGAAAGCAATTGTGCTGATTATAGACACTTAATAGCGCGTTTTTAAGTTTCAAAAGATTGCGACCCCCCCACCCTTTTCCTCACAATGGTTTGATCCACTGGCAAGGTAACAGAGGGGTCGTAGCCACTGTCTGAAAGGCACTCAATGAACGTAACTGACGTGAGGTTAATCCAGTCAATCGCGCACACACACTAGCTGAATATGCAGAGCTAGTGCGCAAATATTAACTATTAAGCTAGCTAGTACCTATTCCATTTATGTGGCCTCGTCAAAGATGGAATCTTTGCTATCGTCAATTTATTCCGAGATCAGCATGCAGATGATGTAAGTTAGTGCTTCAAAGTCCCTGTGATAAGGTTAGCGATAAACTGAAGTCCAAACTGAACAGAACTACACTCTCTTCTACATTGTCTTAAATATATTTAATGGTCTCGTTGCAAAAGCTAAATTGTCGCAAGGGAACTTTTATTTATTTATTTTATTTCATCTTTATTTAACCCGGGTAGCAAAGATTATAGCAAACACCACTGAAACTGAATTGGTGCTCGCTAGCTTTGCAAATTCAGCTATTGTTGGAAGCCAGCCAATATGAAACAAACTATTAAAATTACAAAAGGTTGCAGCATATGTTGTGTAAATGGTGAACTCATACAGCTGTCAACTCTTGTCATTTTAATCCGTTTCACATTTGCTAGCTACCTTTTAGATCGAAGCCCAAATAGAATGATAAAAGATAAGATGATAGAAGCCCATCTCCTACTGTAAATAACCTACACACTGTGTGTGTGTGTAGCCAGCCAGCCAGGTAGAAAAATGGCAGAAAAATAAAAGACGGACATCAGAGTATTTTTCAGTACACCAAAACGCAAAGTAAGAACCCTAGTAGCCTAATATCTCAAAGACTAGTTGATAAAATGTTCATAAGAAAGAAATGAAACTCTAATGGAAATGTTTCACAATGATGTTATTAGGCAGAGCAGGCAACAGATGGCACACAGGCAGCAGAGTTGGGGACAGATATGCAGGGACAGACTGGCAGAGACAGGGAGTCTCAGGTAAGTTTGTTGAGTCTTTGTTTGGCAACATTATGAAAGGTTCTCAATTTTTTTTACTTGTAAAATAGGAACATAATTGGAAAATGCCATGGATACCCCCACTCTCAACTTAAACTGGTGACTGAACTAAGATTTGTTAAAGGCAATGGTATTGCTGTTGTGATTAGTTGTGTAGTTTTGGGTACCGGTAGTTAGGAGTACGGCAAACACCTTATTTCTTTGGTTCCTCAATATACATTTACCATATTACAATGTAGGCTATGTGTTACAGCACTACTTTTGGTGTCTCCCTCAGGAATTGCTCTTGAGAAAATTTCATGTAATTGTCCCCTCCAAAGTTGATATCAGATTTTCGACCCTGCAAACGCGATAATGTGTTTCAGCCTGGGGCTGCCTCGATATCATTCAGCTTTTTCCCGGGCTCTGAGAGCCTATGGGAGCCGTAGGAAGTGTCACGTTACAGCAAAGATCCTCAGTCTTCAATAAACAGAGACATGAAGAACAAGATCTTGTCAGAGAGGGCACTTCCTGTAAGGAATCTTCTCAGGTTTTTGCCTGCCATATGAGTTCTGTTATACTCACAGACACCATTCAAACAGTTTTAGAAACTTTAGGGTGTTTTCTATCCAAAGCCAATAATTATATGCATATTCTAGTTACTGGGCAGGAGTAGTAACCAGATTAAATCGGGTACATTTTTTATCCGGCCGTGTCAATACTGCCCCCTAGCCCTAACAGGTTAAGTAGGAGTTTTTCTTCCTGGGTTTTGTGGGTGATCATATTTTTTGAGTAGTGTTTGTTTCTCCTCTGCGTCACGGTTTGTTGTTTTGTCTATTCAGTTATTTGATGTATTGCAAAGTTTCACAGAGTAAATAAAATGTGGAACTACACACACGCTGCACATGCAACCTTCGTTCTTCTCTGGAAGCAAATGAAGGAGATGACAAAGGGAACAGCTGTAAAACATAACTTTGTGAACGGGTTCAAGTCCGGGCTCTGGCTGGGCCACTAAAGGACATTCAGAGAGTTGTCCCGAAGCCACTCCTGCATTGTCTTGGCTGTGTGCTTCGGGTCGTTGTCCTGCTGGAAGATTAACCTTTGCCCCCAGTCTGAGGTCCTGAGTGCTCTGGAGTAGGTTTTCATCAAGGATCTCTCTGTACTTTGCTTCGTTCATCTTTCCCTCGATCCTGACTAGTCTCCCAGTCCCTGCCGCTGAAAAACATCCCCACAGCATGATGCTGCCACCACCATGCTTCACCATAGGGATGGTGCCAGGTTTCCTCCAGATGTGAAGCATGGCATTCAGACCAAAGAGTTCAATCTTGGTTTCATCAGACCAGAGAATTTTGTTTCTCATAGTCAGAGTCCTTTGGGTACCTTTTGGCAAACTCCAAGCGGGCTGTCATGTGCATTTTACTGAGGAGTGGCTTCTGTCTGGCCACTCTACCAAAAACCCTGATTGGTGGAGTGCTGCAGAGATGGTTGTCCTTCTGGAAGGTTCTCCCGTATCCACAGAGGTAGCTAACCTAGGTAGCTAGCTAGCTAGATTACATTCAATTTGGCTCCTTTGTGGCTAGTTAACTCTCTCTCACTAACGTTAGCTAGCTAGCTAGCTGTTTTAGATGCTAACCAGACGGGCCATTTTTCTTTTCTAGCTAACCTAGGTAGCTAGCTAGCTAGCTGTTTCTACCCTCCGAAAACAGACGTTTGTTTCTCCTGTATAAAAATGGCTGTCATGTCGAACTCAGGGGGGGGTTCCCATCTTCTTTAAAGCCATGTCAGATGGCAGTGTATTAATCTGGTGCTACACAGACACAGATACAGACACAATCAGTCTGTTGATTTTAGATGGAAATCAAGGTTTCTTTCTACTGAATAATCAGATGTGATTAAATCAACGTTTTTATTGGTCACATGCGTAGGATACAGGATGTCGCCTAAACGTTGTAGTGAAATGTTTAGTCGTGGGCTCTTCTTAACAGTGCAGTACACATCCACTATTACATAAGGTGGTAATGTCTGTTAATGATAATGTAATAACAATGTCCCAGTGATGTGTAAACCTGTCTGTTAATGGTAATGTAATGACAATGTCCCAGTGATGTGTAAACATGTCTGTTAATGATAATGTAATAACAATGTCCCAGGGATGTGTGTACCTGTCTGTTAATGATAATGTAATAACAATGTCCCCAGTGATGTGTAAACCTGTCTGTTAATGATAATGTAATAACAATGTCCCAGTGATGTGTAAACCTGTCTGTTAATGTTAATGTAATAACAATGTCCCAGTGATGTGTAAACCTGTCTGTTAATGATAATGTAATAACAATGTCCCAGGGATGTGTGTACCTGTCTGTTAATGATAATGTAATAACAATGTCCCCAGTGATGTGTAAACCTGTCTGTTAATGATAATGTAATAACAATGTCCCAGTGATGTGTAAACCTGTCTGTTAATGATACTGTAATAACAATATCCCAGTGATGATGCAATCTCCATTGCCCTCTACACTGCCCTTTCCCACCTGGACAAAAGGAATACCTATGTCAGAATGCTATTCATTGACTACAGCTCAGCGTTCAACACCATAGTGCCCTCAAAGCTCATCACTAAGCTAAGGACCCTGGGACTAAACACCTCCCTCTGCAACTGGATCCTGGACTTCCTGACGGGCCGCCCCCAGGTGGTAAGGGTAGGTAACAACACATCTGCCACACTGATCCTCAACACGGGGGGCCCCTCAGAGGTGCTTGCTCAGTCCCCTCCTGTACTCCCTGTTCACTCAATCATCTCCTTTGTCTTGTTCACGTTGAGGGAGAGGTTGTTGTCCTGGCACCACACGGCCAGGTCTCTGACCTTCTCCCTATAGGCTGTCTCGTCGTTGTCGGTGATCAGGCCTACCACTGTTGTGTAATCGGTCATGTCTGGCCAGTCATGCCTGGCCGTGTGGTGCCAGGACAACAACCTCTCCCTCAACGTGATCATGACAAAGGAGATGATTGTGGACTACAGGAAAAAGGAGGACCGAGCACGCCCCCATTCTCATCGACGGGGCTGCAGTGGAGCAGGTTGAGAGCTTCAAGTTCCTTGGTGTCCACATCACCAACATACTAAAATGGTTCAAGCACACCAAGACAGTCGTGAAGAGGGCACAACAAAACCTATTCCCCCCCTCAGAAGACTGAAAAGATTTGGCATTGTAGCGGTGGATGGTCCTTAAAGTGGGGTTTACAGTTATCTGTATCAAGGCCATCAGACTGTTAAATAGCCATCACTAGCCTTCTACCACTTTAATAATGGAACACTGGTCACTTTAATAATGGAACACTGGTCACTTTAATAATGGAACACTGGTCACTTTAATAATGTTTACATCGTCCTAATATTTATACATTTCTTAATTACATTATTTTACTTTTAGATGTGTCTATTTTTGTGAATTGTTAGATACTACTGCACTGTTGGAGCTAGGAACACAAGCATTTAGTTAGATATTACTGTTGGAGCTAGGAACACAAGCATTTAGTTAGATATTACTGTTGGAGCTAGGAACACAAGCATTTAGTTAGATATTACTGTTGGAGCTGGGAACACAAGCATTTAGTTAGATATTACTGCACTGTTGGAGCTAGGAACACAAGCATTTAGTTATATATTACTGTTGGAGATAGGAACACAAGCATTTAGTTAGATATTACTGTACTGTTGGAGCTGGGAACACAAGCATTTAGTTAGATATGACTGCACTGTTGGAGCTGGGAACACAAGCATTTAGTTAGATATTACTGTTGGAGCTGGGAACACAAGCATTTAGTTAGATACTACTACACTGTTGGAGCTTGGAACACAAGCATTTAGTTAGATATTACTGTACTGTTGGAGCTAGGAACACAAGCATTTAGTTAGATATTACTGCACTGTTGGAGCTAGGAACACAAGCATTTAGTTAGATATTACTGTTGGAGCTGGGAACACAAGCATTTAGTTAGATATTACTGCACTGTTGGAGCTAGGAACACAAGCATTTAGTTATATATTACTGTTGGAGATAGGAACACAAGCATTTAGTTAGATATTACTGTACTGTTGGAGCTGGGAACACAAGCATTTAGTTAGATATGACTGCACTGTTGGAGCTGGGAACACAAGCATTTAGTTAGATATTACTGTTGGAGCTGGGAACACAAGCATTTAGTTAGATACTACTACACTGTTGGAGCTTGGAACACAAGCATTTAGTTAGATATTACTGTACTGTTGGAGCTAGGAACACAAGCATTTAGTTAGATATTACTGCACTGTTGGAGCTAGGAACACAAGCATTTAGTTAGATATTACTGTTGGAGCTGGGAACACAAGCATTTAGTTAGATATTACTGCACTGTTGGAGCTAGGAACACAAGCATTTAGTTAGATATTACTGTTGGAGATAGGAACACAAGCATTTAGTTAGATATTACTGTACTGTTGGAGCTGGGAACACAAGCATTTAGTTACATATGACTGCACTGTTGGAGCTGGGAACACAAGCATTTAGTTAGATATTACTGTTGGAGCTGGGAACACAAGCATTTAGTTAGATACTACTACACTGTTGGAGCTTGGAACACAAGCATTTAGTTAGATATTACTGTACTGTTGGAGCTAGGAACACAAGCATTTAGTTAGATATTACTGCACTGTTGGAGCTAGGAACACAAGCATTTAGTTAGATATTACTGTTGGAGCTGGGAACACAAGCATTTAGTTAGATATTACTGCACTGTTGGAGCTAGGAACACAAGCATTTAGTTAGATATTACTGTTGGAGATAGGAACACAAGCATTTAGTTAGATATTACTGTACTGTTGGAGCTGGGAACACAAGCATTTAGTTAGATATGACTGCACTGTTGGAGCTGGGAACACAAGCATTTAGTTAGATATTACTGTTGGAGCTGGGAACACAAGCATTTAGTTAGATATTACTGCACTGTTGGAGCTAGGAACACAAGCATTTAGTTATATATTACTGTTGGAGATAGGAACACAAGCATTTAGTTAGATATTACCGTTGGAGCTGGGAACACAAGCATTTAGTTAGATACTACTACACTGTTGGAGCTTGGAACACAAGCATTTAGTTAGATATTACTGTACTGTTGGAGCTAGGAACACAAGCATTTAGTTAGATATTACTGCACTGTTGGAGCTAGGAACACAAGCATTTAGTTAGATATTACTGTTGGAGCTGGGAACACAAGCATTTACTTAGATATTACTGCACTGTTGGAGCTAGGAACACAAGCATTTAGTTATATATTACTGTTGGAGATAGGAACACAAGCATTTAGTTAGATATTACTGTACTGTTGGAGCTGGGAACACAAGTATTTAGTTAGATATGACTGCACTGTTGGAGCTGGGAACACAAGCATTTAGTTAGATATTACTGTTGGAGCTGGGAACACAAGCATTTAGTTAGATACTACTACACTGTTGGAGCTTGGAACACAAGCATTTAGTTAGATATTACTGTACTGTTGGAGCTAGGAACACAAGCATTTAGTTAGATATTACTGCACTGTTGGAGCTAGGAACACAAGCATTTAGTTAGATATTACTGTTGGAGCTGGGAACACAAGCATTTAGTTAGATATTACTGCACTGTTGGAGCTAGGAACACAAGCATTTAGCTATATATTACTGTTGGAGATAGGAAAACAAGCATTTAGTTAGATATTACTGTACTGTTGGAGCTGGGAACACAAGCATTTAGTTAGATATTACTGTTGGAGCTGGGAACACAAGCATTTAGTTAGATACTACTACACTGTTGGAGCTTGGAACACAAGCATTTAGTTAGATATTACTGTACTGTTGGAGCTAGGAACACAAGCATTTAGTTAGATATTACTGCACTGTTGGAGCTAGGAACACAAGCATTTAGTTAGATATTACTGTTGGAGCTGGGAACACAAGCATTTAGTTAGATATTACTGCACTGTTGGAGCTAGGAACACAAGCATTTAGTTATATATTACTGTTGGAGATAGGAACACAAGCATTTAGTTAGATATTACTGTACTGTTGGAGCTGGGAACACAAGCATTTAGTTAGATATGACTGCACTGTTGGAGCTGGGAACACAAGCATTTAGTTAGATATTACTGTTGGAGCTGGGAACACAAGCATTTAGTTAGATACTACTACACTGTTGGAGCTTGGAACACAAGCATTTAGTTAGATATTACTGTACTGTTGGAGCTAGGAACACAAGCATTTAGTTAGATATTACTGCACTGTTGGAGCTAGGAACACAAGCATTTAGTTAGATATTACTGTTGGAGCTGGGAACACAAGCATTTAGTTAGATATTACTGCACTGTTGGAGCTAGGAACACAAGCATTTAGTTAGATATTACTGTTGGAGATAGGAACACAAGCATTTAGTTAGATATTACTGTTGGAGCTGGGAACACAAGCATTTAGTTAGATACTACTACACTGTTGGAGCTTGGAACACAAGCATTTAGTTAGATATTACTGTACTGTTGGAGCTAGGAACACAAGCATTTAGTTAGATATTACTGCACTGTTGGAGCTAGGAACACAAGCATTTAGTTAGATATTACTGTTGGAGCTGGGAACACAAGCATTTAGTTAGATATTACTGCACTGTTGGAGCTAGGAACACAAGCATTTAGTTAGATATTACTGTTGGAGATAGGAACACAAGCATTTAGTTAGATATTACTGTACTGTTGGAGCTGGGAACACAAGCATTTAGTTAGATATGACTGCACTGTTGGAGCTGGGAACACAAGCATTTAGTTAGATATTACTGTTGGAGCTGGGAACACAAGCATTTAGTTAGATATTACTGCACTGTTGGAGCTAGGAACACAAGCATTTAGTTATATATTACTGTTGGAGATAGGAACACAAGCATTTAGTTAGATATTACCGTTGGAGCTGGGAACACAAGCATTTAGTTAGATACTACTACACTGTTGGAGCTTGGAACACAAGCATTTAGTTAGATATTACTGTACTGTTGGAGCTAGGAACACAAGCATTTAGTTAGATATTACTGCACTGTTGGAGCTAGGAACACAAGCATTTAGTTAGATATTACTGTTGGAGCTGGGAACACAAGCATTTACTTAGATATTACTGCACTGTTGGAGCTAGGAACACAAGCATTTAGTTAGATATTACTGTTGGAGCTGGGAACACAAGCATTTAGTTAGATATTACTGCACTGTTGGAGCTAGGAACACAAGCATTTAGTTATATATTACTGTTGGAGATAGGAACACAAGCATTTAGTTAGATATTACTGTACTGTTGGAGCTGGGAACACAAGCATTTAGTTAGATATGACTGCACTGTTGGAGCTGGGAACACAAGCATTTAGTTAGATATTACTGTTGGAGCTGGGAACACAAGCATTTAGTTAGATACTACTACACTGTTGGAGCTTGGAACACAAGCATTTAGTTAGATATTACTGTACTGTTGGAGCTAGGAACACAAGCATTTAGTTAGATATTACTGCACTGTTGGAGCTAGGAACACAAGCATTTAGTTAGATATTACTGTTGGAGCTGGGAACACAAGCATTTAGTTAGATATTACTGCACTGTTGGAGCTAGGAACACAAGCATTTAGTTAGATATTACTGTTGGAGATAGGAACACAAGCATTTAGTTAGATATTACTGTTGGAGCTGGGAACACAAGCATTTAGTTAGATACTACTACACTGTTGGAGCTTGGAACACAAGCATTTAGTTAGATATTACTGTACTGTTGGAGCTAGGAACACAAGCATTTAGTTAGATATTACTGCACTGTTGGAGCTAGGAACACAAGCATTTAGTTAGATATTACTGTTGGAGCTGGGAACACAAGCATTTAGTTAGATATTACTGCACTGTTGGAGCTAGGAACACAAGCATTTAGTTAGATATTACTGTTGGAGATAGGAACACAAGCATTTAGTTAGATATTACTGTACTGTTGGAGCTGGGAACACAAGCATTTAGTTAGATATGACTGCACTGTTGGAGCTGGGAACACAAGCATTTAGTTAGATATTACTGTTGGAGCTGGGAACACAAGCATTTAGTTAGATATTACTGCACTGTTGGAGCTAGGAACACAAGCATTTAGTTATATATTACTGTTGGAGATAGGAACACAAGCATTTAGTTAGATATTACCGTTGGAGCTGGGAACACAAGCATTTAGTTAGATACTACTACACTGTTGGAGCTTGGAACACAAGCATTTAGTTAGATATTACTGTACTGTTGGAGCTAGGAACACAAGCATTTAGTTAGATATTACTGCACTGTTGGAGCTAGGAACACAAGCATTTAGTTAGATATTACTGTTGGAGCTGGGAACACAAGCATTTACTTAGATATTACTGCACTGTTGGAGCTAGGAACACAAGCATTTAGTTAGATATTACTGTTGGAGCTGGGAACACAAGCATTTAGTTAGATATTACTGCACTGTTGGAGCTAGGAACACAAGCATTTAGTTATATATTACTGTTGGAGATAGGAACACAAGCATTTAGTTAGATATTACTGTACTGTTGGAGCTGGGAACACAAGCATTTAGTTAGATATGACTGCACTGTTGGAGCTGGGAACACAAGCATTTAGTTAGATATTACTGTTGGAGCTGGGAACACAAGCATTTAGTTAGATACTACTACACTGTTGGAGCTTGGAACACAAGCATTTAGTTAGATATTACTGTACTGTTGGAGCTAGGAACACAAGCATTTAGTTAGATATTACTGCACTGTTGGAGCTAGGAACACAAGCATTTAGTTAGATATTACTGTTGGAGCTAGGAACACAAGCATTTAGTTAGATATTACTGCACTGTTGGAGCTAGGAACACAAGCATTTAGTTAGATATTACTGTTGGAGATAGGAACACAAGCATTTAGTTAGATATTACTGTTGGAGCTGGGAACACAAGCATTTCGTTAGATACTACTACACTGTTGGAGCTTGGAACACAAGCATTTAGTTAGATATTACTGTACTGTTGGAGCTAGGAACACAAGCATTTAGTTAGATATTACTGCACTGTTGGAGCTAGGAACACAAGCATTTAGTTAGATATTACTGTTGGAGCTGGGAACACAAGCATTTAGTTAGATATTACTGCACTGTTGGAGCTAGGAACACAAGCATTTAGTTAGATATTACTGTTGGAGATAGGAACACAAGCATTTAGTTAGATATTACTGTACTGTTGGAGCTGGGAACACAAGCATTTAGTTAGATATGACTGCACTGTTGGAGCTGGGAACACAAGCATTTAGTTAGATATTACTGTTGGAGCTGGGAACACAAGCATTTAGTTAGATATTACTGCACTGTTGGAGCTAGGAACACAAGCATTTAGTTATATATTACTGTTGGAGATAGGAACACAAGCATTTAGTTAGATATTACCGTTGGAGCTGGGAACACAAGCATTTAGTTAGATACTACTACACTGTTGGAGCTTGGAACACAAGCATTTAGTTAGATATTACTGTACTGTTGGAGCTAGGAACACAAGCATTTAGTTAGATATTACTGCACTGTTGGAGCTAGGAACACAAGCATTTAGTTAGATATTACTGTACTGTTGGAGCTAGGAACACAAGCATTTAGTTAGATATTACTGTTGGAGATAGGAACACAAGCATTTAGTTAGATATTACTGTACTGTTGGAGCTGGGAACACAAGCATTTAGTTAGATATGACTGCACTGTTGGAGCTGGGAACACAAGCATTTAGTTAGATATTACTGTTGGAGCTGGGAACACAAGCATTTAGTTAGATATTACTGCACTGTTGGAGCTAGGAACACAAGCATTTAGTTATATATTACTGTTGGAGATAGGAACACAAGCATTTAGTTAGATATTACCGTTGGAGCTGGGAACACAAGCATTTAGTTAGATACTACTACACTGTTGGAGCTTGGAACACAAGGATTTAGTTAGATATTACTGTACTGTTGGAGCTAGGAACACAAGCATTTAGTTAGATATTACTGCACTGTTGGAGCTAGGAACACAAGCATTTAGTTAGATATTACTGTTGGAGCTGGGAACACAAGCATTTACTTAGATATTACTGCACTGTTGGAGCTAGGAACACAAGCATTTAGTTATATATTACTGTTGGAGATAGGAACACAAGCATTTAGTTAGATATTACTGTACTGTTGGAGCTGGGAACACAAGTATTTAGTTAGATATGACTGCACTGTTGGAGCTGGGAACACAAGCATTTAGTTAGATATTACTGTTGGAGCTGGGAACACAAGCATTTAGTTAGATACTACTACACTGTTGGAGCTTGGAACACAAGCATTTAGTTAGATATTACTGTACTGTTGGAGCTAGGAACACAAGCATTTAGTTAGATATTACTGCACTGTTGGAGCTAGGAACACAAGCATTTAGTTAGATATTACTGTTGGAGCTGGGAACACAAGCATTTAGTTAGATATTACTGCACTGTTGGAGCTAGGAACACAAGCATTTAGCTATATATTACTGTTGGAGATAGGAAAACAAGCATTTAGTTAGATATTACTGTACTGTTGGAGCTGGGAACACAAGCATTTAGTTAGATATTACTGTTGGAGCTGGGAACACAAGCATTTAGTTAGATACTACTACACTGTTGGAGCTTGGAACACAAGCATTTAGTTAGATATTACTGTACTGTTGGAGCTAGGAACACAAGCATTTAGTTAGATATTACTGCACTGTTGGAGCTAGGAACACAAGCATTTAGTTAGATATTACTGTTGGAGCTGGGAACACAAGCATTTAGTTAGATATTACTGCACTGTTGGAGCTAGGAACACAAGCATTTAGTTATATATTACTGTTGGAGATAGGAACACAAGCATTTAGTTAGATATTACTGTACTGTTGGAGCTGGGAACACAAGCATTTAGTTAGATATGACTGCACTGTTGGAGCTGGGAACACAAGCATTTAGTTAGATATTACTGTTGGAGCTGGGAACACAAGCATTTAGTTAGATACTACTACACTGTTGGAGCTTGGAACACAAGCATTTAGTTAGATATTACTGTACTGTTGGAGCTAGGAACACAAGCATTTAGTTAGATATTACTGCACTGTTGGAGCTAGAAACACAAGCATTTAGTTAGATATTACTGTTGGACCTGGGAACACAAGCATTTAGTTAGATATTACTGCACTGTTGGAGCTAGGAACACAAGCATTTAGTTATATATTACTGTTGGAGATAGGAACACAAGCATTTAGTTAGATATTACTGTACTGTTGGAGCTGGGAACACAAGCATTTAGTTAGATATGACTGCACTGTTGGAGCTGGGAACACAAGCATTTAGTTAGATATTACTGTTGGAGCTGGGAACACAAGCATTTAGTTAGATACTACTACACTGTTGGAGCTTGGAACACAAGCATTTAGTTAGATATTACTGTACTGTTGGAGCTAGGAACACAAGCATTTAGTTAGATATTACTGCACTGTTGGAGCTAGGAACACAAGCATTTAGTTAGATATTACTGTTGGAGCTGGGAACACAAGCATTTAGTTAGATATTACTGCACTGTTGGAGCTAGGAACACAAGCATTTAGTTATATATTACTGTTGGAGATAGGAACACAAGCATTTAGTTAGATATTACTGTACTGTTGGAGCTGGGAACACAAGCATTTAGTTAGATATTACTGTTGGAGCTGGGAACACAAGCATTTAGTTAGATACTACTACACTGTTGGAGCTTGGAACACAAGCATTTAGTTAGATATTACTGTACTGTTGGAGCTAGGAACACAAGCATTTAGTTAGATATTACTGCACTGTTGGAGCTAGGAACACAAGCATTTAGTTAGATATTACTGTACTGTTGGAGCTGGGAACACAAGCATTTAGTTAGATATTACTGCACTGTTGGAGATAGGAACATAAACATTTAGCTAGATATTACTGTTGGAGCTAGGAACACAAGCATTTAGTTAGATATTACTGTACTGTTGGAGCTATGAACACAAGCATTTAGTTAGATATTACTGCACTGTTGGAGCTAGGAACACAAGCATTTAGTTAGATACTACTGTACTATTGGAGCTAGGAACACAAGCATTTAGTTAGATATTACTGTACTGTTGGAGCTAGGAACACAAGCATTTAGTTAGATATTACTGTTGGAGCTGGGAACACAAGCATTTAGTTAGATATTACTGTTGGAGCTAGGAACACAAGCATTTAGTTAGATATTACTACACTGTTGGAGCTAGGAACACAAGCATTTAGTTAGATATTACTGTTGGAGATAGGAACACAAGCATTTAGTTAGATATTACTGTACTGTTGGAGCTAGGAACACAAGCATTTAGTTAGATATTACTGCACTGTTGGAGCTGGGAACACAGGCATTTAGTTAGATATTACTGTTGGAGCTTGGAACACAAGCATTTAGTTAGATATTACTATTGGAGATAGGAACACAAGCATTTAGTTAGATATTACTGTACTGTTGGAGCTAGGAACACAAGCATTTAGTTAGATATTACTGTTGGAGCTAGGAACACAAGCATTTAGTTAGATATTACTGTTGGAGCTAGGAACACAAGCATTTAGTTAGATATTACTACACTGTTGGAGCTAGGAACACAAGCATTTAGTTAGATATTACTGTTGGAGATAGGAACACAAGCATTTAGTTAGATATTACTGTACTGTTGGAGCTAGGAACACAAGCATTTAGTTAGATATTACTGCACTGTTGGAGCTGGGAACACAGGCATTTAGTTAGATATTACTGTTGGAGCTTGGAACACAAGCATTTAGTTAGATATTACTATTGGAGATAGGAACACAAGCATTTAGTTAGATATTACTGTACTGTTGGAGCTAGGAACACAAGCATTTAGTTAGATATTACTGTACTTTTGGAGCTAGGAACACAAGCATTTAGTTAGATATTACTGCACTGTTGGAGCTAGGAACACAAGCATTTAGTTAGATATTACTGCACTGTTGGAGATAGGAACACAAACATTTAGTTAGATATTACTGTTGGAGCTAGGAACACAAGCATTTAGTTAGATATTACTGTTGGAGCTGGGAACACAAGCATTTAGTTAGATATTACTGTACTGTTGGAGCTAGGAACACAAGCATTTAGTTAGATATTACTGTACTGTTGGAGATAGGAACACAAACATTTAGTTAGATATTACTGTTGGAGCTAGGAACACAAGCATTTAGTTAGATATTACTGTTGGAGCTAGGAACACAAGCATTTAGTTAGATATTACTGTACTGTTGGAGCTAGGAACACAAGCATTTAGTTAGATATTACTACACTGTTGGAGCTAGGAACACAAGCATTTAGTTAGATATTACTGTTGGAGATAGGAACACAAGCATTTAGTTAGATATTACTGTACTGTTGGAGCTAGGAACACAAGCATTTAGTTAGATATTACTGCACTGTTGAAGCTGGGAACACAGGCATTTAGTTAGATATTACTGTTGGAGCTTGGAACACAAGCATTTAGTTAGATATTACTATTGGAGATAGGAACACAAGCATTTAGTTAGATATTACTGTACTGTTGGAGCTAGGAACACAAGCATTTAGTTAGATATTACTGTACTTTTGGAGCTAGGAACACAAGCATTTAGTTAGATATTACTGCACTGTTGGAGCTAGGAACACAAGCATTTAGTTAGATATTACTGCACTGTTGGAGATAGGAACACAAACATTTAGTTAGATATTACTGTTGGAGCTAGGAACACAAGCATTTAGTTAGATATTACTGTTGGAGCTGGGAACACAAGCATTTAGTTAGATATTACTGTACTGTTGGAGCTAGGAACACAAGCATTTAGTTAGATATTACTGTACTGTTGGAGATAGGAACACAAACATTTAGTTAGATATTACTGTTGGAGCTAGGAACACAAGCATTTAGTTAGATATTACTGTTGGAGCTAGGAACACAAGCATTTAGTTAGATATTACTGTACTGTTGGAGCTGGGAACACAAGCATTTAGTTAGATATGACTGTTGGAGCTTGGAACACAAGCATTTAGTTAGATATTACTGTACTGTTGGAGCTAGGAACACAAGCATTTAGTTAGATATTACTGTACTGTTGGAGATAGGAACACAAACATTTAGTTAGATATTACTGTTGGAGCTTGGAACACAAGCATTTAGTTAGATATTACTGTACTGTTGGAGCTGGGAACACAAGCATTTAGTTAGATATTACTGCACTGTTGGAGATAGGAACACAAACATTTAGTTAGATATTACTGTTGGAGCTATAAACACAAGCATTTAGTTAGATATTACTGCACTGTTGGAGCTAGGAACACAAGCATTTAGTTAGATACTACTGTACTGTTGGAGCTAGGAACACAAGCATTTAGTTAGATATTACTGTACTGTTGGAGTTAGGAACACAAGCATTTAGTTAGATATTACTGTTGGAGCTAGGAACACAAGCATTTAGTTAGATATTACTGTTGGAGCTAGGAACACAAGCATTTAGTTAGATATTACTGTTTGAGCTAGCAAAACAAGCAATTAGTTAGATATTACTGTACTGTTGGAGCTAGGAACACAAGCATTTAGTTAGATATTACTGCACTGTTGGAGATAGGAACACAAACATTTAGTTAGATATACTGTTGGAGCTAGGAACACAAGCATTTAGTTAGATATTACTGTTGGAGCTGGGAACACAAGCATTTAGTTAGATATTACTGTACTGTTGGAGCTAGGAACACAAGCATTTAGTTAGATATTACTGTACTGTTGGAGATAGGAACACAAACATTTAGTTAGATATTACTGTTGGAGCTAGGAACACAAGCATTTAGTTAGATATTACTGTTGGAGCTAGGAACACAAGCATTTAGTTAGATATTACTGTACTGTTGGAGCTGGGAACACAAGCATTTAGTTAGATATGACTGTTGGAGCTTGGAACACAAGCATTTAGTTAGATATTACTGTACTGTTGGAGCTAGGAACACAAGCATTTAGTTAGATATTACTGTACTGTTGGAGATAGGAACACAAACATTTAGTTAGATATTACTGTTGGAGCTTGGAACACAAGCATTTAGTTAGATATTACTGTACTGTTGGAGCTGGGAACACAAGCATTTAGTTAGATATTACTGCACTGTTGGAGATAGGAACACAAACATTTAGTTAGATATTACTGTTGGAGCTATGAACACAAGCATTTAGTTAGATATTACTGCACTGTTGGAGCTAGGAACACAAGCATTTAGTTAGATACTACTGTACTGTTGGAGCTAGGAACACAAGCATTTAGTTAGATATTACTGTACTGTTGGAGTTAGGAACACAAGCATTTAGTTAGATATTACTGTTGGAGCTAGGAACACAAGCATTTAGTTAGATATTACTGTTGGAGCTAGGAACACAAGCATTTAGTTAGATATTACTGTTTGAGCTAGCAAAACAAGCAATTAGTTAGATATTACTGTACTGTTGGAGCTAGGAACACAAGCATTTAGTTAGATATTACTGCACTGTTGGAGATAGGAACACAAACATTTAGTTAGATATACTGTTGGAGCTAGGAACACAAGCATTTAGTTAGATATTACTGTTGGAGCTGGGAACACAAGCATTTAGTTAGATATTACTGTACTGTTGGAGCTAGGAACACAAGCATTTAGTTAGATATTACTGTACTGTTGGAGATAGGAACACAAACATTTAGTTAGATATTACTGTTGGAGCTAGGAACACAAGCATTTAGTTAGATATTACTGTTGGAGCTAGGAACACAAGTATTTAGTTAGATATTACTGTACTGTTGGAGCTAGGAACACAAGCATTTAGTTAGATATTACTACACTGTTGGAGCTAGGAACACAAGCATTTAGTTAGATATTACTGTTGGAGATAGGAACACAAGCATTTAGTTAGATATTACTGTACTGTTGGAGCTAGGAACACAAGCATTTAGTTAGATATTACTGCACTGTTGGAGCTGGGAACACAGGCATTTAGTTAGATATTACTGTTGGAGCTTGGAACACAAGCATTTAGTTAGATATTACTATTGGAGATAGGAACACAAGCATTTAGTTAGATATTACTGTACTGTTGGAGCTAGGAACACAAGCATTTAGTTAGATATTACTGTACTTTTGGAGCTAGGAACACAAGCATTTAGTTAGATATTACTGCACTGTTGGAGCTAGGAACACAAGCATTTAGTTAGATATTACTGCACTGTTAGAGATAGGAACACAAACATTTAGTTAGATATTACTGTTGGAGCTAGGAACACAAGCATTTAGTTAGATATTACTGTTGGAGCTGGGAACACAAGCATTTAGTTAGATATTACTGTACTGTTGTAGCTAGGAACACAAGCATTTAGTTAGATATTACTGTACTGTTGGAGATAGGAACACAAACATTTAGTTAGATATTACTGTTGGAGCTAGGAACACAAGCATTTAGTTAGATATTACTGTTGGAGCTAGGAACACAAGCATTTAGTTAGATATTACTGTACTGTTGGAGCTGGGAACACAAGCATTTAGTTAGATATGACTGTTGGAGCTTGGAACACAAGCATTTAGTTAGATATTACTGTACTGTTGGAGCTAGGAACACAAGCATTTAGTTAGATATTACTGTACTGTTGGAGATAGGAACACAAACATTTAGTTAGATATTACTGTTGGAGCTTGGAACACAAGCATTTAGTTAGATATTACTGTACTGTTGGAGCTGGGAACACAAGCATTTAGTTAGATATTACTGTTGGAGCTAGGAACACAAGCATTTAGTTAGATATTACTGTTGGAGCTAGGAACACAAGCATTTAGTTAGATATTACTGTTTGAGCTAGCAAAACAAGCAATTAGTTAGATATTACTGTACTGTTGGAGCTAGGAACACAAGCATTTAGTTAGATATTACTGCACTGTTGGAGATAGGAACACAAACATTTAGTTAGATATACTGTTGGAGCTAGGAACACAAGCATTTAGTTAGATATTACTGTTGGAGCTGGGAACACAAGCATTTAGTTAGATATTACTGTACTGTTGGAGCTAGGAACACAAGCATTTAGTTAGATATTACTGTACTGTTGGAGATAGGAACACAAACATTTAGTTAGATATTACTGTTGGAGCTAGGAACACAAGCATTTAGTTAGATATTACTGTTGGAGCTGGGAACACAAGCATTTAGTTAGATATTACTGTACTGTTGTAGCTAGGAACACAAGCATTTAGTTAGATATTACTGTACTGTTGGAGATAGGAACACAAACATTTAGTTAGATATTACTGTTGGAGCTAGGAACACAAGCATTTAGTTAGATATTACTGTTGGAGCTAGGAACACAAGCATTTAGTTAGATATTACTGTACTGTTGGAGCTGGGAACACAAGCATTTAGTTAGATATGACTGTTGGAGCTTGGAACACAAGCATTTAGTTAGATATTACTGTACTGTTGGAGCTAGGAACACAAGCATTTAGTTAGATATTACTGTACTGTTGGAGATAGGAACACAAACATTTAGTTAGATATTACTGTTGGAGCTTGGAACACAAGCATTTAGTTAGATATTACTGTACTGTTGGAGCTGGGAACACAAGCATTTAGTTAGATATTACTGTTGGAGCTAGGAACACAAGCATTTAGTTAGATATTACTGTTGGAGCTAGGAACACAAGCATTTAGTTAGATATTACTGTTTGAGCTAGCAAAACAAGCAATTAGTTAGATATTACTGTACTGTTGGAGCTAGGAACACAAGCATTTAGTTAGATATTACTGCACTGTTGGAGATAGGAACACAAACATTTAGTTAGATATACTGTTGGAGCTAGGAACACAAGCATTTAGTTAGATATTACTGTTGGAGCTGGGAACACAAGCATTTAGTTAGATATTACTGTACTGTTGGAGCTAGGAACACAAGCATTTAGTTAGATATTACTGTACTGTTGGAGATAGGAACACAAACATTTAGTTAGATATTACTGTTGGAGCTAGGAACACAAGCATTTAGTTAGATATTACTGTTGGAGCTAGGAACACAAGTATTTAGTTAGATATTACTGTACTGTTGGAGCTAGGAACACAAGCATTTAGTTAGATATTACTACACTGTTGGAGCTAGGAACACAAGCATTTAGTTAGATATTACTGTTGGAGATAGGAACACAAGCATTTAGTTAGATATTACTGTACTGTTGGAGCTAGGAACACAAGCATTTAGTTAGATATTACTGTACTGTTGTAGCTAGGAACACAAGCATTTAGTTAGATATTACTGTACTGTTGGAGCTGGGAACACAGGCATTTAGTTAGATATTACTGTTGGAGCTTGGAACACAAGCATTTAGTTAGATATTACTATTGGAGATAGGAACACAAGCATTTAGTTAGATATTACTGTACTGTTGGAGCTAGGAACACAAGCATTTAGTTAGATATTACTGTACTTTTGGAGCTAGGAACACAAGCATTTAGTTAGATATTACTGCACTGTTGGAGCTAGGAACACAAGCATTTAGTTAGATATTACTGCACTGTTAGAGATAGGAACACAAACATTTAGTTAGATATTACTGTTGGAGCTAGGAACACAAGCATTTAGTTAGATATTACTGTTGGAGCTGGGAACACAAGCATTTAGTTAGATATTACTGTACTGTTGTAGCTAGGAACACAAGCATTTAGTTAGATATTACTGTACTGTTGGAGATAGGAACACAAACATTTAGTTAGATATTACTGTTGGAGCTAGGAACACAAGCATTTAGTTAGATATTACTGTTGGAGCTAGGAACACAAGCATTTAGTTAGATATTACTGTACTGTTGGAGCTGGGAACACAAGCATTTAGTTAGATATGACTGTTGGAGCTTGGAACACAAGCATTTAGTTAGATATTACTGTACTGTTGGAGCTAGGAACACAAGCATTTAGTTAGATATTACTGTACTGTTGGAGATAGGAACACAAACATTTAGTTAGATATTACTGTTGGAGCTTGGAACACAAGCATTTAGTTAGATATTACTGTACTGTTGGAGCTGGGAACACAAGCATTTAGTTAGATATTACTGCACTGTTGGAGATAGGAACACAAACATTTAGTTAGATATTACTGTTGGAGCTATGAACACAAGCATTTAGTTAGATATTACTGCACTGTTGGAGCTAGGAACACAAGCATTTAGTTAGATACTACTGTACTGTTGGAGCTAGGAACACAAGCATTTAGTTAGATATTACTGTACTGTTGGAGCTAGGAACACAAGCATTTAGTTAGATATTACTGTTGGAGCTAGGAACACAAGCATTTAGTTAGATATTACTGTTGGAGCTAGGAACACAAGCATTTAGTTAGATATTACTGTTTGAGCTAGCAAAACAAGCAATTAGTTAGATATTACTGTACTGTTGGAGCTATGAACACAAGCATTTAGTTAGATATTACTGCACTGTTGGAGCTAGGAACACAAGCATTTAGTTAGATATTACTGTTGGAGATAGGAACACAAGCATTTAGTTAGATATTTACTGTACTGTTGGAGCTAGGAACACAAGCATTTAGTTAGATATTACTGCACTGTTGGAGCTGGGAACACAAGCATTTAGTTAGATACTACTGTACTGTTGGAGCTAGGAACACAAGCATTTAGTTAGATATTACTGTTGGAGCTAGGAACACAAGCATTTAGTTAGATATTACTGCACTGTTGGAGCTAGGAACACAAGCATTTAGTTAGATATTACTGTTGGAGATAGGAACACAAGCATTTAGTTAGATATTTACTGTACTGTTGGAGCTAGGAACACAAGCATTTAGTTAGATATTACTGCACTGTTGGAGCTGGGAACACAAGCATTTAGTTAGATACTACTGTACTGTTGGAGCTAGGAACACAAGCATTTAGTTAGATATTACTGTTGGAGCTAGGAACACAAGCATTTAGTTAGATATTACTGTTGGAGCTAGGAACACAAGCATTTAGTTAGATATTACTACACTGTTGGAGCTAGGAACACAAGCATTTAGTTAGATATTACTGTTGGAGATAGGAACACAAGCATTTAGTTAGATATTACTGTACTGTTGGAGCTAGGAACACAAGCTTTTAGTTAGATATTACTGTTGGAGCTAGGAACACAAGCATTTCAATACACCCGAAATAACATCTGCAAAAAATGTGTATGTGACCAATACAATTTCATTTGATCCTCTCCCCCTCTACATCATTACATTTCACAACATAATAATACATATTCAACCATTTCCTCTACCGTTCAGCCATTAATAATAATAATAATTAATAATGGAATTAAGAAGCCCAGTTGGTAGAGCATGGTGTTTGCAACGCCAGGGTTGTGGGTTCGATTCCCACGGGGGGCCAGCACAGAAAAAAATGTATGAAATGTATGAAATGAAATGAAATATATGCATTCACTACTGTAAGTCGCTCTGGATAAGAGCGTCTGCTAAATGACTAAAACATATTTTTTTTAAACAATCAAATGTCGGAGTGGCATCGAATAGAATACAGTGTGAATACTGACTTGCCTAGTTAAATAAAGGTTAAATTATATATATATATAACCTTTATTTAACTAGGCAAGTCAGTATTCACACTGTATTCTATTCGATGCCACTCCGACATTTGATTGTTTAAAAAACATTTTTTTATATATATATATATATATACATATATATATATATTATATATGAGATAAGTAAAGCAATATGTAAACATTATTAAAGTGACCAGTAATTCCATATCTAGGTTGTATGACAGGGTCAGAGACCGTTTGGACTGGGAGAATGGGGATTGGGTGGGTGGTGATGGGAGTAGTTTAGTTTGTAAGGGAATTATTTTTATTGAGTTAGAAATGCAGGGTTAGATAAGAGAAGAATATAGCGGTATTGGTAGGTCGTAACCGGTCTCCCACTCCAGTACAGTAGGGGGCGGTGTTGGCACCTGTCGGTCGGTTAAATAGAAACTAAAAGAAGAAGAACAACAACAACAGCTGGTCAGCCATCGCGGTAGCTTGCTAGCCAACATAGCGGAAACGTTCAAGCTCTTAAGACGTTTTCTGATATATGAGCCACTGTGTTTTGAACACATTTCTGTCGTTTAGCTAGTTACCCCATTTAATTTCCTATTTACGTTGTTATTGGTCAGCTAACTAGCTTGTTAAGTTAGCATTAGCCTAGATAGCTAACGTAGCTGGCTGGTTGAGTTAGCATTAGCCTAGCTAGCTAACGTAGCTGGCTGGTTGTTAAGTTAGCATTAGCCTAGCTAGCTAACGTAGCTGGCTGGTTGTTAAGTTAGCATTAGCCTAACTAGCTAACGTAGCTGGCTGGTTGTTAAGTTAGCATTAGCCTAGCTAGCTAACGTAGCTGGCTGGTTGAGTTAGCATTAGCCTAGCTAGCTAACTGTTAGCTAACATCCCCGACCATGAGGTCACCAAGCTACTCGCCTCCTGTTGAAGAAGAGGAGGAGGAGGAGGTCTGCTGGACGGAGGAAGAGGGTCTGTGGCTGAACGTTGTCGTGAAAGAGGAGGAAGAGGAGGAGGATGTCACAGTAAAACAAGAAGAAGAAGAGGAGGAAGGTGAGGCTGTTACAGTGAAAGAAGAGAAAGACGTTTCAGTGAAAGAAGAGGAAGACGAGTTCAGAGTGAAAGAGGAGGAGGATGTTACTGTAAAAGAAGAGGAGGAAGAGAAAGAGGAGGATGCAGTTTTTGAAGTGAAGAAGGAAGGAGAGATAACTGTCACATTGAAAGACGAGGAGACAGGCGATCTGATTAACACCAGTAAGTACTGTCTTAAGAACAGGCGCAGCTGTTCAACTGATGTGACAAAAGCTATGAAAAGTACCCAGATTTTTAATTGATAAGAAATAGTCGTTCATATCCACAAAATATGCTATCAAATCAAACTGTATTTGTCACACGCGCCGAATACAACAAGTGTAGACCTTACCATGAAAATGCTTACTCACAAGCCCTTAACCAACATTGAATTTTACCTTTATTAAACTAGGCAAGTTAGTGAAGAACACATCCTGAACAGGTAACCGAATTGTATACGAGATATATAGCCTTGCTACTCTTATTTTCAAATGTCTTTTACTGTTGTTTTATTTACACACGTTAAATCCAGTAAGTAAGCATTTCACTGTTGTATTCGGCACACGTGACAAAGAAACTTTGATTTGATTCTTATTTACAATGACAGCCTAGGAACAGTGGGTTAACTGCCTTGTTCAGGGGCAGAACGACAGATTTGTACCTTGTCGGCTCAGGGTTTCGATCCAGCAACCTTTTGTTTACTAGTCCAACGCTCTAACCACTAGGCTACCCTGCCACCCCAATACATTGCGGTTCAAAAAGAGTTAACAAAATATTTAGCAAATAAGCGAAAGTAAAAAGTAACACAATAAAATAACAATAACGAGGCTATATACAGGGGGTACCGAGTCAATGTGCTGGGGTATGCATAGATAATAAACAGCGAGTAGCAGCGGGGGGGGGGGGGGGGGTCAATGTAAATAGTCCGGGTGGCCATTTGATTAATTGTTCAGCAGTCTTATGGCTTGGAGGTAGAAGCTGTTAATGAGTCTTTTGGACCTAGACTTGTCACTCCGGTACTGCTTGCCGTGCAATAGCAGAGAGAAATCAGTCTATGACTTGGGTGACTGGAGTCTCGGACAATTTTTGAGCCTTTTCTCTGACACCTCCTGGTATATTGTTCCATTTTACATAAAGTATAATCACTTATCTAGAAAAGGTAGTGAAAACATTTAAAAAAGGTTGTTTTATCTTGATGGTAACCTCAACACCAAAGTTTTTGTTGTTGTTGCAGCTTTGAAATTGTTCTCGTTTAGTGGGGACTATCACAACACTGTCAATAACAACTGATTGGCTGAGAATAAAACCTGTTATCGGTATGACAACCAGATGTTTTATTTGTTTAATTTGAACTCCAAAGAGGGAAATGGCCATAATGGATACGTGGGCTGCTTATTATTAAGTTACGCTGTGTAAACAGTTTTCACATTTATGAGTTAGAACAATAGAATGCTTCTAACAGAGAGTCACCTTGAATTGATTCAGAGCACCGAGTCATTTCTCTCATTAACCTGGCTCTTCAATAGAGTCACCTTGAATTGATTCAGAACACTAACATCAGTTCTCTCATTAACCTGGCTCTTCAATAAAGAGTCATTTTGAATTGATTCAGAGCACCAAGTCAGAGCTGTCATTAACCTGGCTCTTCAATAAAGAGTCACATTGAATTGATTCAGAACACCAAGTCAGAGCTGTCATTAACCTGGCTCTTCAATAAAGAGTCATTTTGAATTGATTCAGAACACTAACATCAATACTGTCATTAACCTGGCTCTTCAATAAAGAGTCACATTGAATTGATTCAGAACACCAAGTCAGAGCTGTCATTAACCTGGCTCTTCAATAAAGAGTCATTTTGAATTGATTCAGAACACCAACATCAGTACTGTCATTAACCTGGCTCTTCAATAAAGAGTCATTTTGAATTGATTCAGAACACCAAGTCAGAGCTGTCATTAACCTGGCTCTTCAATAAAGAGTCACATTGAATTGATTCAGAACACCAACATCAATAAAGAGTCATTTTGAATTGATTCAGATCACCAAAATCAATAAAGAGTCATTTTGAATTGATTCAGAACACCAACATCAATAAAGAGTCATTTTGAATTGATTCAGAACACTAACATCAATAAAGAGTCATTTTGAATTGTTTCAGAACACTAACATCAATACTGTCAGTAACCTGGCTCTTCAATAAAGAGTCATTTTGAATTGATTCAGAACACCAACATCAATACTGTCATTAACCTGGCTCTTCAATAAAGAATCATTTTGAATTGATTCAGAACACTAACATCAATACTGTCATTAACCTGACTCTTCAATAAAGAGTAATTTTGAATTGATTCAGAACACCAACATCAATAAAGAGTCATTTTGAATTGATTCAGAACACTAACATCAATACTGTCATTAACCTGGCTCTTCAATAAAGAGTCACCTTGAATTGATTCAGAACACCAAGTCAGTTCTCTCATTAACCTGGCTCTTCAATAAAGAGTCACCTTGAATTGATTCAGAACACCAAGTCAGTTCTCTCATTAACCTGTTGGGGCTAGGGGGCAGTATTTGCACGGCCGGATAAAAAACGTAACCGATTTAAACTGGTTACTACTCTTGCCCAGAAACGAGAATATGCATATAATTAGTATATTTGGATAGAAAACACTCTAAAGTTTCTAAAACTGTTTGAATGGTGTCTGTGAGTATAACAGAACTCATATGGCAGGCCAAAACCTGAGAAGATTCCATACAGGAAGTGCCCTGTCTGACAATTTGTTCTCCTTCTAGGGCATCTCAATCAAAAATACAGCATCTCTGCTGTAACGTGACATTTTCTAAGGCTTCCATTGGCTCCCAGAAGGCGCCAGAAAGTGGAATGACGTCTCTCCAGTCTCTGGGCGAAAAACAGCAGGAGATTTTGTTACTGGTCAGGCTGAGAACAGTGACACTGGAGATGCGCGTTCATGTGAATTCTCCATGTTTTTCTTTCTCTCTTTGAAAGAATACAACGTCGCCCGGTTGGAATATTATCGCTATTTTACGAGAAAAATCGCATAAAAATTGATTTTAAACGGCGTTTGACATGCTTCGAAGTACGGTAATGGAATATTTTGACATGTTTTGTCATGAAATGTGCTCGCGCGTCACCCTTCAGATAGTTACCTGAACGCATGAACAAAATGGAGCTATTTCAATATAACTATGGATTATTTCGAACCAAAACAACATTTGTTGTTGAAGTAGAAGTCCTGGGAGTGCATTCTGACGAAGAACAGCAAAGGTAATCCAATTTTTCTTATAGTAAATCTGAGTTTGGTGAGGGCCAGACTTGGTGGGAGTCAAATTAGCTAGCCGTGATGGCCGGGCTATGTACTCAGAATATTGCAAAATGTGCTTTCGCCGAAAAAGCTATTTTAAAATCTGACACCGCGATTGCATAAAGGAGTTCTGTATCTATAATTCTTAAAATAATTGTTATGTATTTTGTGAACGTTAATCGTGAGTAATTAAGTAAATTCATTGGAAGTTTGCAGTGGGTATGCTAGTTCTGAACATCACATGCTAATGTAAAAAGCTGGTTTTTTATATAAATATGAACTTGATTGAACAAAACATGCATGTATTGTATAACATAATGTCCTAGGAGTGTCATCTGATGAAGATCATCAAAGGTTAGTGCTGCATTTAGCTGTGGTTTGGTTTTTGTGACATATAGGCTTGCTTTGAAAATGGCTGTGTGATTATTTTTGGCAGGGTACTCTCCTCACATAATCTAATGTTTTGCTTTCACTGTAAAGCCTTTTGAAATCGGACAGTGTGGTTAGATTAACCTCTTGGGGCTAGGTGGGACGCTAGCGTGCCACCTGTGGTGCACTCCATCAACAGCAGGTGCATTTCAAGAGCGGCAAATTTGAATCCAAATAAATGTCAAAATTCAAATTTTTCTAAAATACAACTATGTTACACCATTTGAAAGATAAACATCTCCTTAATCTAACCACGTTTTACGATTTCAAAAAGGTTTTACGGCGAAAGCATAAATTTAGAGTATGTTAGGACAGTACATTTACAAGAGTTGTGTGTAATGTTTTGTCAAGTCAAAGACAGGGTCACCAAAACCATAAAACCAGCTAAAATGATACACTAACCTTTTACAATCTCCATCAGATGACACTCCTAGGACATTATGTTAGACAATGCATGCATTTTTAGTTCTATCAAGTTCATATTTATATACAAAAACAGCGTTTTACTATGGCATTGATGTTGAGGAAATCGTTTCCCTCCAATAACCGGCAGTCAAGTCAGCGTCACAAATTAAATAATTAAAATTAGAAAACATTGGTAAAATATTATATTGTCATTTAAAGAATTATAGATTTACATCTTTTGAACGCAATCAACTTGCCAGATTTAAAAATAACCTTACTGGGAAATCACACTTTGCAATAATCTGAGCACTGTGCCCAGAAAAATACGCGTTGCGATACAGACTAGACGTCATGTTGGGGAGATCTAAAATCGAAAATACTATGTAAATAATCCATTACCTTTGATTCTCTTCATCAGATGTCACTTCCAGGTATCACAGGTCCATAACGAATGTAGTTTTGTTCAAAAAAGCTCATCATTTATGTCCAAAAATCTCCGTCTCGTTAGCACATGATGTAAGCCAGCCGGACTTCTCGTCATGAACGAGGGGAAAAAATATATTTCCGTTCGTTCAAACATGTCAAACGTTGTATAGCATAAATCATTAGGGCCTTTTTTAACCAGAACATGAATAATATTCAAGGTGGACGAATGCATAGCCTTTTATAACGTATTGGAACGAGGGTACCCAACATGAAGTAGCGCGCCAGGTGTCTAATGGGACATCACCGTTCCATGGCTCTTGTTCGGTCAGATCTCCCTCCAGAAGACTCAAAACACTTTGTAAAGGCTGGTGACATCTAGTGGAAGCAATAGGAAGTGCCAAAATATTCCTAAACCCCTGTGTTTTTCAATGGGATAGGTTTAAAGTCAATACAACACATCAGGTATCCACTTCCTGTCAGAAAATGTCTCAGGGTTTTGCCTGCCAAATGAGTTCTGTTATACTCACAGACACCATTCAAACAGTTTTGGAAACTTTAGAGTGTTTTCTATCCATATATAATAAGTATATGCATATTCTAGTTACTGGGTAGGATTAGTAACCAGATTAAATCGGGTACATTTTTTTTATCCAGACGTGCAAATGCTGCCCCCTAGACCCAACAGGTTAACGAGAGTCTTGTCTTTAAAATGGTGTAAAATAGTCATATGTTTGAGAAATTGAAGTTATAGCATTTGTGAGGTATTTGTATTTCGCGCCACGCAATTCCACTGGCTGTTGACTAGCAAGCGTCCCACCTTGCCAAGGGAGGTTAACCTGGCTCTTCAATAAAGAGTCACCTTGAATTGATTCAGAACACCAAGTCGGTTCTCTCATTAACCTGGCTCTTCAATAAAGAGTCACCTCGAATTGATTCAGAACACCAAGTCAGTTCTCTCATTAACCTGGCTCTTCAATAAAGAGTCATTTTGAATTGATTCAGAACACCAACATCAGTACTGTCATTAACCCGGTGGACCATTTCAGTTTGTCCGTGATGTGTACGCCGAGGAACTTAACTTTCCTCCACTACTGTCCCGTCGATGTGGATAGGGGGGTGCACCCTCTGCTGTTTCCTGAAGTCCACGATCATCCCCTTTGTTTTTTTGACGTTGAGTGTGAGGTTGTTTTCCTGACACCACACTCCGAGGGCCCTCACCTCCTCCCTGTAGGCCGTCTTGTCGTTGTCGGTAATCAAGCCTACCACTGTAGTGTCGTCTGCAAACTTGATGATTGAGTTGGAGGCGTGCATGGCCACGCAGTCATGGGTGAACAGGGAGTACAGGAGAGGGCTGAGAACACACCCTTGTGGGGACCCAGTGTTGAGGATCAGCAGGGTGGAATGTTGTTTCCTACCCTCACCACCTGGGGGCGGCCCATCAGGAAGTCCAGGACCCAGTTGCACAGGGCGGGGTTGAGACCCAGGGTCTCGAGCTTAATGACGAGTTTGGAGGGTACTATGGTGTTAAATGCTGAGCTGTAGTCGATGAACAGCATTCTTACATAGGTATTCCTCTTCTCCAGGTGGTATAGGGCAGTGCGATTGCGTCATCTGTGGACCTATTGGGGCGGTAAGCAAATTGGAGTGGGTCTAGGGTGTCAGGTAGGGTGGAGGTGATATGATACTTGACTAGTCTCTCAAAGCACTTCATGATGACGGAGGTGAGTGCTACTGGGCGATAGTCATTTAGCTCAGTTACCTTAGCTTTCTTGGGAACTGGAACAATGGTGGCCCTCTTGAAACATGTGGGAACAGCAGACTGGGATAAGGATTGATTGAGTATGTCCGTAAACACATCAGCCAGCTGGTCTGCGCATGCTCTGAGGACGCGGCTAGGGATGCCGTCTGGGCCGGCAGCCTTGCGAGGGTTAACACGTTTAAATGTTTTACTCACGTTGGCTGCTATGAAGGAGAGTCCGCAGGTTTTGATAGCGGGTCGTGTCGTTGTTACTGTATTGACCTCAAAGCGAGCAAAGAAGTTGTTTAGTTTGTCTGGGAGCAGGACATCGTGGTCCGCGACGGGGCTGTTTTTTATTTTCTAGTCCGTGATTGACTGTAGACCCTGTCACATACCTCTCGTGTCTGAGCCGTTGAATTGCGACTCTACTTTGTCTCTATACTGACGCTTAGCTTGTTTGATTGCCTTGCAGAGGGAATAGCTACACTGTTTGTATTCGGTCATGTTTCCGGGCACCTTGCCCTGATTAAAAGCAGTGGTTCGCGCTTTCTGTTTTGCACAAATGCTGCCATCATTCGACGGTTTCTGGTTGGGGAATGTTTTAATAGTCACCGTGGGTACAACATCACCGATGCACTTGCTAATAAACTCGCTCACCGAATCAGCGTATACATCAATGTTGTTATTCGCTGCAATGCGGAACATATCCCAGTCCACGTGATCGAAGCAATCTTGAAGCGTAGAATCCGATTGGTCGGACCAGCGTTGAACAGACCTGAGCACTGGCGTTTCCTGTTTTAGTTTCTGTCTATAGGCTATGGTTGATTTACAGCAGGGTCTAGTCTGGTTGATTTACAGCAGGGTCTAGTCTGGTTGATTTACAGCAGGGTCTAGTCTGGTTGATTTACAGTAGAGTCTGGTTGATTTACTGCAGGGTCTGGTTGACTTACAGCAGGGTCTAGTCTGGTTGACTTACAGCAGGTTCTAGTCTGGTTGATTTACTGCAGGGTCTGGTTGACTTACAGCAGGGTCTAGTCTGGTTGATTTACAGTAGAGTCTGGTTGATTTACTGCAGGGTCTGGTTGACTTACAGCAGGGTCTAGTCTGGTTGACTTACAGCAGGGTCTAGTCTGGTTGATTTACTGCAGGGTCTGGTTGACTTACAGCAGGGTCTAGTCTGGTTGATTTACAGCAGGGTCTAGTCTGGTTGATTTACTGCAGGGTCTGGTTGACTTACAGCAGGGTCTAGTCTGGTTGACTTACAGCAGGGTCTAGTCTGGTTGATTTACAGCAGGGTCTAGTCTGGTTGATTTACAGCAGGGTCTAGTCTGGTTGATTTACAGCAGGGTCTAGTCTGGTTGGTTTACAGCAGGGTCTAGTCTGGTTGATTTACAGCAGGGTCTGGTTGACTTACAGCAGGGTCTAGTCTGGTTGATTTACAGCAGGGTCTAGTCTGGTTGATTTACAGCAGGGTCTGGTTGACTTACAGCAGGGTCTAGTCTGGTTGATTTACAGCAGGGTCTAGTCTGGTTGATTTACAGCAGGGTCTAGTCTGGTTGATTTACAGCAGGGTCTAGTCTGGTTGATTTACAGCAGGGTCTAGTCTGGTTGATTTACAGCAGGGTCTAGTCTGGTTGATTTTCAGCAGGGTCTAGTCTGGTTGATTTTACAGCAGGGTCTAGTCTGGTTGGTTTACAGCAGGGTCTAGTCTGGTTGATTTACAGCAGGGTCTGGTTGACTTACAGCAGGGTCTAGTCTGGTTGATTTACAGCAGGGTCTAGTCTGGTTGATTTACTGCAGGGTCTGGTTGACTTACAGCAGGGTCTAGTCTGGTTGACTTACAGCAGGGTCTAGTCTGGTTGATTTACTGCAGGGTCTGGTTGACTTACAGCAGGGTCTAGTCTGGTTGATTTACAGCAGGGTCTAGTCTGGTTGATTTACTGCAGGGTCTGGTTGACTTACAGCAGGGTCTAGTCTGGTTGACTTACAGCAGGGTCTAGTCTGGTTGATTTACAGCAGGGTCTAGTCTGGTTGATTTACAGCAGGGTCTAGTCTGGTTGATTTACAGCAGGGTATAGTCTGGTTGGTTTACAGCAGGGTCTGGTTGACTTACAGTAGGGTCTAGTCTGGTTGATTTACAGCAGGGTCTAGTCTGGTTGATTTACAGCAGGGTCTAGTCTGGTTGATTTACAGCAGGGTCTAGTCTGGTTGGTTTACAGCAGGGTCTAGTCTGGTTGATTTACAGCAGGGTCTGGTTGACTTACAGCAGGGTCTAGTCTGGTTGATTTACAGCAGGGTCTAGTCTGGTTGATTTACAGCAGGGTCTAGTCTGGTTGATTTACAGCAGGGTCTAGTCTGGTTGATTTTCAGCAGGGTCTAGTCTGGTTGATTTTACAGCAGGGTCTAGTCTGGTTGGTTTACAGCAGGGTCTAGTCTGGTTGATTTAGAGCAGGGTCTGGTTGACTTACAGCAGGGTCTAGTCTGGTTGAATTACAGCAGGGTCTAGTCTGGTTGATTTACAGCAGGGTCTAGTCTGGTTGATTGGGTCTGGTTGACTTACAGCAGGGTCTAGTCTGGTTGATTTACAGCAGGGTCTAGTCTGGTTGATTTACAGCAGGGTCTAGTCTGGTTGATTTACAGCAGGGTCTAGTCTGGTTGATTTACAGCAGGGTCTAGTCTGGTTGATTTTTCAGCAGGGTCTAGTCTGGTTGATTTTTTTAGCAGGGTCTAGTCTGGTTGATTTACAGCAGGGTCTAGTCTGGTTGATTTACAGCAGGGTCTAGTCTGGTTGATTTTTCAGCAGGGTCTAGTCTGGTTGATTTTTCGGCAGGGTCTAGTCTGGTTGATTTTTCAGCAGTGTCCGGTCTGGTTGATCTGTACTTCCACACATTGACTCGGTAACGTACACCCTGTATATAGCCTCGTTATTGTTAGGTTCTGATTGTGTACTTTTTATTTTATAGTTTAGTTTATTTAGCAAATATTTTCTTAACTCTTAACTTTCTTGAACTGCATTGTTGGTTAAGGGCTTGTAAGTAAGCATCTCAAGTTAAGGTCTACACCTGTTGTATTGTTAGGTGAAGTTATGCGTCCTACAGTAGGTCTATGTTGTTGTTAGGTGAAGTTATGGGTCCTACAGTAGGTCTATGTTATCACCTGGGACCATTCAACAGTCTAGATTTACCAGGGTGTTACTGCTGTTCACCACCTGGGACCATTCAACAGTCTAGATTTACCAGGTTATTACTGCTGTTCACCACCTGGGACCATTCAACAGTCTAGATTTACCAGGTTATTACTGCTGTTCACCACCTGGGACCATTCAACAGTCTAGATTTACCAGGTTATTACTGCTGGGACCATTCAACAGTCTAGATTTACCAGGTTATTACTGCTGTTCACCACCTGGGACCATTCAACAGTCTAGATTTACCAGGTTATTACTGCTGCGACCATTCAACAGTCTAGATTTACCAGGGTATTACTGCTGTTCACCACCTGGGACCATTCAACAGTCTAGATTTACCAGGGTATTACTGCTGTTCACCACCTGGGACCATTCAACAGTCTAGATTTACCAGGTTATTACTGCTGGGACCATTCAACAGTCTAGATTTACCAGGGTATTACTGCTGTTCACCACCTGGGACCATTCAATAGTCTAGATTTACCAGGTTATTACTGCTGGGACCATTCAACAGTCTAGATTTACCAGGGTATTACTGCTAAACAATAAACCGTTTTTGGGGTTGTCATAGACTTACAATTGTTGTTTTGATTATTTCTTGAACAGTCTCTAAGAGACTATTTGGTTGTAGCCTTCCCTGTAGCTCAGTTGGTAGAGCATGGTGTTTGCAACACCAGGGTTGTGGGTTCGATTCCCACGGGGGGCCAGCACAGAAAAAAATGTATGAAATTGTATGAAATGTATGCATTCACTACTGTAAGTCGCTCTGGATAAGAGCGTCTGCTAAATGACTAAAATGTAAAAAAAAGAAACATGTAAAAAATGTTGTGATAATTGCAAAATATGTATTTTGGATGCAGCAGTTGTTAGCTTAAATGCTAACGCTAGGCTGGTAGCAAAGCTGTTAGGTAGAATGCTAACGCTTATTGACATTGGCTGGTAGCAAAGCTGTTAGCTTGAATGCTAACGCTTATTGACATAGGCTGGTAGCAAAGCTGTTAGCTAGAATGCTAACGCTTATTGACATAGGCTGGTAGCAAAGCTGTTAGCTGGAATGCTAACGCTTATTGACTTAGGCTGGTAGCAAAGCTGTTAGCTGGAATGCTAACGCTTATTGACATAGGCTGGAAGCAAAGCTGTTAGCTAGAATGCTAACGCTTATTGACTTAGGCTGGTAGCAAAGCTGTTAGCTGGAATGCTAACGCTTATTGACATAGGCTGGAAGCAAAGCTGTTAGCTTGAATGCTGAAGCTTATTGACATAGGCTGGTAGCAAAGCTGTTAGCTAGAATGCTAACGCTTATTGACATAGGCTGGTAGCAAAGCTGTTAGCTAGAATGCTAGAATGCTAACGCTTATTGACATAGGCTGGTAGCAAAGCTGTTAGCTAGAATGCTAATGCTTATTACACTGAGAGTTTGTAAAAAATCAGAGCGCCACATTCAAAACCACAAATCTAATCATTTCAATTTCTCAAACATAGGACTATGTTACACCATTTTATAGATACACTTCTCCTGAATCAAACCACGTTGTCCGATTTCAAAAAGGCTTTACAGCGAAAGCAAAACATTACATTATATTAGGAGAGTACATCGACACAAATAACCACACAGCCATTTTCAAAGCAACTACATGCATCACAAAAACCCCCAAAACAGCTAAATGAAGCACTAACCTTTGACGATCGTCATCAGATGACACTCCTAGGACATCATGTTACACAATACATGCATTTTTTGTTCGATAAAGTTCATATTTATATATAAAAACAGCATTTTACATTGGCGCGTGACGTTCAGAAAATATTTTCCCTCAAATACTCCCGGTGAATCAGCACCACAATTTACAAAAATACTTGTCATAAACGTTGCTAAAATATTAAACTGTCATTCAAAGAATTATAGATGAACATCTCCTTTATGCTAACGCTGTGAAAGATTTCAAAAAAGCTTCACGAGGAAAGCACTCTTTGCAATAATCTGAGTACTGAGCTCAGAAAAATACACTAGGCAATACAGATATCTGCCATTTTGGGGTCATCTAAAATCATAAGTTGCATTAGAAATATTCCCTTACCTTTGATCTTCATCAGAAGGCACTTCCAGGAATCCCAGGTCCACAATAAATGTTGTTTTGTTCGATAAACTCCATAATTTATGTCCAAATAACTCCTTGTTGTTTGCGTGTTCAGTTCAGCTACTCCAAATGTAGGAAGCGCGCGGAAAATGTGACGATGAAAAGTAAAAAGAAGTTGTATTTACGTTCGTTCAAACATGTCAAACGTTGTAAAACATCAATCTTTAGGGCCTTTAGAACGTGAAGATTCAGTAATATTTCAACCGGACCATTCCTGTGTCTTGAAAAACATTTTGGAACAGAACTACCTCTCTCGTGAACGCGCGCCAGTGAAGTGATGTCGTTCTCTGGGTGACAAACTTCCCAGGCTTCTCATTTGGTCTCTGTTCATCGTAGACGCCTCAAACAACTTTCTAAAGACTGTTGACATCTAGTGGAAGCCTTAGGAATGACTTGAAGAGAGCCCATGCATCCAGATTTCCACTTCCTGGTAGGATTTCTCTCAGGTTTTTGCTTGCCATATGAGTTCTGTTATACTCACAGACATCATTCAAACAGTTTTAGAAACTTCAGAGTGTTTTCTATCCAAATAATATGCATATCCTAGCTTCTGAGTTTGAGTAGGAGGCAGTTTAATATGGGCACATATTTTTTCAGAAATTGTCAATACTGCCCCCTATCCCCAAAGGGCTGTAAGAGGTTAAGACAGTTTTCAAATAACTTTGTAAAAGCATTTAACTTCTTGCGGATCATTGGGATGCTACCGTCCCACCTGGCCAACATCCGGTGAAATTACAGAGCGCCAAATTCAAATTCCATAAATCCTAATATTAAACATTCATGAAAATACAAGTGTCATACATCATTTAAAAGCTTAAGTTCTTGTTCATCCAGCCGTGTTGTCAGATTTCAAAAAGGCTTTACGGTGAAAGCACACCATGCGATTATCTGAGGACAGCGCCCCGCACACTAAAGCATTACATACATTTTCCAACCAAGCAAATGCGTCACGAAAGTCAGAAGTAGCGATATAATAAATCACTTACCTTTGAAGATCTTCATCTGGTTGCAATCACCACTGTCCCAGCTACATAACAAATGGTCCTTTTGTTCGATAAAGTCCTTCTTTATATCCCAAAAAAGCATGTTTCAATGGCGTGCTTGACTCAGTAATCCACCGGTTTCCCTCGTTCAAAATGCATACAAAATGAATCCCGTAAGTTACCAATAAACTTCTAAACAAGTCAAACAACATTCCTAATCAATCCTCAGGTACCCTAATATGTAAATATACGATAACATTTAAGATGGAGAATACCGGAGACCATTACCGGACATAAATAACGAAGTACGCGCACTCACCGGAACGTGCTACAAACACTACAGCCAAAATGGGAGCCACAAAAACTACAAATTCTAGCTCATTTTTCAAAAACAAGCCTAGAACTCTTTCTAAAGACTGTTGACATCTAGTGGAAGCCCTAGGAACTGCAATCTGGGAGGACTTCCTTTTATATTCCCATTCCCAGCCATTGTAATCAGAGGTGAGCTCAAAAAAAATTATTCTGGATGGATTTTCCTCTGGTTTTTGCCTGCCATATCAGTTCTGTTATACTCACAGACATTATTTTAACAGTTTTGAAAACTTTAGAGTGTTTTCTATCCGATACTATCAATTATATCCATATCCTAGCTTCTGGGCCTGAGTAACAGGCAGTTTACTTTGGGCACCTCATTTATCCAAACTTCCGAATACTGCCCCATAGCCCGAAGAAGTTAAACATTCATTACAGACTTAAATTGTACATCACGGGCATCACCTTTCAGCTAAAATAAACAGTGGATTTCTGCTGTTGTGGGCCTTTAACCATCGGTCTGACTTTGTTGTTCACACAGGAGAGAGACATGACTATAGTGGATCCTCTGGGGAGCCTCAACAACATCATGATGCTGACGAGGCAGAGCAGAGTCTCTCCACATCAGGACACCTCAAGAAACACCAGCAAAGACCCACAGGAAAGACACCTCACTGCTGCTCTGACTGTGGGAAGAGTTACTCAAGATCAGATTCACTGAAACTACACCAGAGAATTCACACAGGTGATAAATCTCATTGCTGCTCTGACTGTGGGAAGAGACTCACCTCTTCGGCAGATCTTAAAAGACACCAGAGAATCCATACAGGAGAGAAACCTTATAGCTGCTCTGACTGTGGGAAGAGCTTTAATGTTCCAAGCAGCCTGAAAACACACCAGAGAACACACACAGGAGAGAAACCTTATAGCTGTTGTCAATGTGGGAAGAGTTTTACTTCATCAAGCCGTCTGACTATACACCAGAGAACACACACAGGAGAGAATCCTTATATCTGTGATCAATGTGGGATGAATTTTACTACATCTAGACTGCTGACTTTGCACCAGAGAACACACACAGGAGATAAGCCTTATAGCTGTAATCAATGTGGGAAGAGTTTTGCTCACTCACGCAGCATGACAGCACACATGAGAATACACACTGGAGAGAAACCTCACTGTTGCTCTGACTGTGAGAAGAGATTCACCTCTTCAGCAGACCTTAAAATACATCAGAGAATCCATACAGGAGAGAAACCTTATAGCTGCTCTGACTGTGGGAAGAGCTTTTCAAAATCATCTACATTACAATCACACCAGAGAATTCACACTGGAGAGAAACCTTATAGCTGCTCTGACTGTGGGAAGACCTTTTCAAAATCATCTACATTACAATCACACCAGAGAATTCACACTGGAGAGAAACCTTATAGCTGTTATCAATGTGGGAAGAGTTTTACTGAATCTAGACGGCTAACTACACACCAGAGAACACACACAGGAGTGAAACCTTACCACTGCTCTGACTGTGGAAAGAGATTTGTTTCTTCAGGACATTTAAAATCACACCAGAGAACACACACAGGAGAGAAGCCTTATAGCTGTGATCAATGTGGGAAGAGTTTTACTCACTCAAGTAGCCTGACTATACACCAGAGAACACACACAGGAGAAAAACCTTATAGCTGTGATCAATGTGGGAAGAGTTTTGTTACATCTAGCCAGCTGACTATACACCAGAGAACACACACAGGAGAGAAATCTCATAGCTGTGATCAATGTGGGAAGTGCTTTGTTACATCTAGCCGTTTGACTATACACCAGAGAACACACACAGGAGAGAAACCTTACAGCTGTGATCAATGTGGGAAGAGTTTTGTTACATCTAGCAGTCTGACTATACACCAGAGAACACACACAGGAGAGAAACCTTACGGCTGTGATCAATGTGGGAAGCGTTTTACTACATCTAGCCATCTGACTACACACCAGAGAACACACACAGGAGAGAATCCTTATAGTTGAAATGAATGTGGGAAGAATTTTACTCAGCCAAACTGGCTGATATCACACCAGAGAACACACACAGGAAGTAAATATTGTAGTTGTGATCAATGTGGGAAGAGATACTCTGGTAAAAGATCTCTGATTAAACATCAGAAAATACATGAAGGAGTTGTTTCATGATATCAATCAAATAATGTAGAATGTTTTTAATATTGTAGAAGGCGTATTTTAATGATGTCACAATGTAGAATGTTTTAACATTGTAGAAGGCGTATTTTAATGATGTCACAATGTAGAATGTTGTAGAAGGTGTATTTTAATGATGTCACAATCTAGAATGTTTTAACGTTGTAGTAGGAGTATTTTAATTAATAATGTCACAATGTAAAATATATATACTGAGTGAGATATCCTTCCTTGTGCGCCTTCGCTCCCGGTCTTTCCTTGTCCGCTACTTTAGTAAACAAAACCTACAGACGAGAGCAGTATCCTAAACGCTTCTAGTGCGCAATCCCACATTTCTGAAGAAGTGATTTCCGTTCACACCATTTCTAAGACTGAAGCACTTGTGTGTAGTAGTAAAACAGAGGCTGAAAATGTAGAGGGGGTTTGAGTCTCATCCCCCCCCCCCAAAGAATGGCTTGATGATGCTCTCAGTAGAAATGTACAGGGGGTTTTAGTCTCACCCCCCCCCCCCCCCCCCCCCCAAACAATGGCTTGATGATGCTCTCAGTAGAAATGTACAGGGTGTTTAAGGCTCATCCCCCCTCTAAAGAATGGCTTGATGATGCTCTCAGTAGAAATGTACAGGGGGTTTGAGGGACCCCCCCCCCCCCCTAAAGAATGGCTTGATGATGCTCTCAGTAGAAATGTACAGGGTGTTTAAGGCTCATTCCCCCCCCCCCCCCCCCCCCCACCCCCCCCCCCCCTAAAGAATGGCTTGATGATGAATTAATATTAGAGTGTTTTCTGTAATTGGTGTGTGTAGCCTCGTATTGGTGTTCCATACCTCCATCTAGTGATGTCTCTAGCTCTCTTCTCTCACCATCCTGTTTGTATTTATTCCCGAGGGAAAACGTTCCCATGTATAAGCAATCATTTATGATGTTTCTCTGTCTGCTTTTGTATATTTGGTATATATAATGTAGAGCATGCATTCTGTTGTACTAGGTACTGATTTATAGATGTTCTGATGGGTTTTCTTGCCCCGTCATGTGACATGTAATTACCATTTGAAATAGAAGCCTGGTGGTCTATTCACACTGACGATGGCCTGAGATCATGTGACATGTAATTACCATTTGAAATAGAAGCCTGGTGCCTTTTCACACTGATGATGGCCTGAGATCATGTGACATGTAATTATCATTGAAATAGAAGCCTGGTGCCTATTCACACTGATCATGACCTGAGATCATGTGACATACAATTACCAGCGAAATAGAAGCCTGGTGCATATTCACGCTAATGATGACCTGAGATCATGTGACATGTAATTACCATTGAAATAGAAGCCTGGTGCCTATTCACAATGACGATGGCCTGAGATCATGTGACATGTAATTATCATTGAAATAGAAGCCTGGTGCCTATTCACACTGATCATGATCTGAGATCATGTGACATGCAATTACCAGTGAAATAGAAGCCTGGTGCCTATTCATAGTGATCATGGCCTGAGGACCCAACTGTTCTTTTCACCTTTTATTTAGGCACTTTCTTGTACTATTATATATTCTTTGGGCACCATGTAATTTCAATAAACATCTTTATTTGACCGTTTAGGATCTTTGTTTTGACAGGGTCTCTATCTCTTCCAACAATGTCAAATTAAAGAGTTACTATTTATGTGATTAATAAAAAGTGTTGCGCTACACTTACCGCGTTGACGACCCACTTGAAAAAAAATGCTACACTTCTACAAATTGTCCTCTAACCAGTGATGTACACATTATTCCCAGATGCTGTGTGGTTTTTGAGCTGTTAGTTTTAACAGGACGTGCAACCTCATCTCCCTCCTCTCGGCACAATTGATTTCAACGTGATATCGATGAGTTATGACAAATAAGTGTTGTGTTCCTTTGTTTAGCGACCCCTAAATATAAATACAGAGTTCCAGTATCAGAATGGGGGGGGGGGTATAATAAACTGGCATTATAAATACAGAGTTCCAGTATCAGAATGGGGGGGGGGGTATAATAAACTGGTATTATAAATACAGAGTTCCAGTATCAGAATGGGGGGGTGTATAATAAACTGGTATTACAAATACAGAGTTCCAGTATCAGAATGGGGGGGGGGGGTATAATAAACTGGTATTATAAATTACAGAGTTCCAGTATCAGAATGGGGGGGGTATAATAAACTGGTATTATAAATACAGAGTTCCAGTATCAGAATGGGGGGGTGGGGGGTGTATAATAAACTGGTATTATAAATACAGAGTTTCCAGTATCAGAATGGGGGGGTGTATAATAAACTGCTATTATAAATACAGGGTTCCAGTATCAGAATGGGGGGGGGGGGGTATAATAAACTGGTATTATAAATACAGAGTACCAGTATCAGAATGGGGGGGTGTATAATAAACTGGTATTATAAATACAGAGTACCAGTATCAGAATGGGGGGGGGGGGGGGGGTGTATAATAAACTGGTATTATAAAAACAGAGTTCCAGTATCAGAATGGGGGGGGGGTGTATAATAAACTGGTATTATAAATACAGAGTTCCAGTATCAGAATGGGGGGGTGTATAATAAACTGGTATTATAAATACAGGGTTCCAGTATCAGAATGGGGGGGGGGGGGGTATAATAAACTGGTATTATAAATACAGAGTTCCAGTATCAGAATGGGGGGTGTATAATAAACTGGTATTATAAATACAGAGTTCAAGTATCAGAATGGGGGGGGGGGGGGTAGGGGTATAATAAACTGGTATTATAAATACAGGGTTCCAGTATCAGAATGGGGGGGGGGGGGTGTATAATAAACTGGTATTATAAATACAGAGTTCCAGTATCAGAATGGGGGGGGTATAATAAACTGGTATTATAAATACAGAGTTCCAGTATCAGAATGGGGGGGGTGGGGGGTGTATAATAAACTGGTATTATAAATACAGAGTTCCAGTATCAGAATGGGGGGGGGGGGGGGTGTATAATGAACTGGTATTATAAATACAGAGTTCCAGTTTCAGAATGGGGGGGTATAATAAACTGGTATTATAAATACGGAGTTCCAGTATCAGAATGGGGGGGGGGGTATAATAAACTGGTATTATAAATACAGAGTTCCAGTATCAGAATGGGGGGGGGGGGGTTGTTTAATAAACTGTTATTATAAATACAGAGTTCCAGTATCAGAATGGGGGGGGGGGGGTGTATAATAAACTGGTATTATAAATACAGAGTTCCAGTATCAGAATGGGGGGGTGTATAATAAACTGGTATTATAAATACAGAGTTCCAGTATCAGAATGGGGGGGGTGTATAATAAACTGGTATTATAAATACAGAGTTCCAGTATCAGAATGGGGGGGGGGGGGGGTGTATAATAAACTGGTATTATAAATACAGAGCTCCAGTATCAGAATGGGGGAGTGTATAATAAACTGGTATTATAAATACAGAGTTCCAGTATCAGAATGGGGGGGGGTGTATAATAAACTGGTATTATAAATACAGAGTTCCAGTATCAGAATTAGGGGGGGGGGTATAATAAACTGGTATTATAAAAAAAGGGTTCCAGTATCAGAATGGGGGGGGGGGGGTATAATAAACTGGTATTATAAATACAGAGTTCCAGTATCAGAATGGGGGGGGAGGGGGGGTGTATAATAAACTGGTATTATAAATACAGAGTTCCAGTATCAGAATGGGGGGGGGGGGGGGGTGTATAATAAACTGGTATTATAAATACAGAGTTCCAGTATCAGAATTGGGGGGGGGGGGGGTGTATAATAAACTGGTATTATGAATACAGAGTTCCAGTATCAGAATGGGGGGGGGCGGGGTATAATAAACTGGTATTATAAATACAGAGTTCCAGTATCAGAATGGGGGGGGGGTGTATAATAAACTGTTATTATAAATACAGAGTTCCAGTATCAGAATGGAAGGGGGGGGGGTTGTTTAATAAACTGTTATTATAAATACAGAGTTCCAGTATCAGAATGGGGGGGGGTGTATAATAAACTGGTATTATAAATACAGAGTTCCAGTATCAGAATGGGGGGGTGTATAATAAACTGGTATTATAAATACAGAGTCCCAGTATCAGAATGGGGGGGTGTATAATAAACTGGTATTATAAATACAGAGTTCCAGTAACAGAATGGGGGGGGTGTATTATAAACTGGTATTATAAATACAGAGTTCCAGTATCAGAATGGGGGGGGGGGGGTGTATAATAAACTGGTATTATAAATACAGAGCTCCAGTATCAGAATGGGGGAGTGTATAATAAACTGGTATTATAAATACAGAGTTCCAGTATCAGAATGGGGGGGGGGGGGGGGTGTATAATAAACTGGTATTATAAATACAGAGTTCCAGTATCAGAATGGGGGGTGGTATAATAAACTGGTATTATAAATACAGAATTCCAGTATCAGAATGGGGGGGTGTATAATAAACGGGTATTATAAATACAGAGTTCCAGTATCAGAATGGGGGGGGGGGGGGTGTATAATAAACTGTTATTATATATACAGGGTTCCAGTATCAGAATGGGGGGGGGGGGGGGGGGGTGTATAATAAACTGGTATTATAAATACAGAGTTCCAGTATCAGAATGGGGGGGGTGTATAATAAACTGGTATTATAAATTCATAGTTCCAGTATCAGAATGGGGGGGGGGTGTATAATAAACTGGTATTATAAATACAGAGTTCCAGTATCAGAATTGGGGGGGGGGTATAATAAACTGGTATTATAAATACAGAGTTCCAGTATCAGAATTGGGGGGGGGGTATAATAAACTGGTATTATAAATACAGAGTTCCAGTATCAGAATGGGGGGGGGGGGGGGGGGGGTGTATAATAAACTGGTATTATAAATACAGAGTTCCAGTATCAGAATGGGGGGGGGGGGGGGGGGGGTGTATAATAAACTGGTATTATAAATACAGAGTTCCAGTATCAGAATTGGGGGGGGGGGGGGTGTATAATAAACTGGTATTATGAATACAGAGTTCCAGTATCAGAATGGGGGGGGGGGGTATAATAAACTGGTATTATAAATACAGAGTTCCAGTATCAGAATGGGGGGGGAGGGGGGGTGTATAATAAACTGGTATTATAAATACAGAGTTCCAGTATCAGAATGGGGGGGGGGGGGGGTGTATAATAAACTGGTATTATAAATACAGAGGTTCCAGTATCAGAATTGGGGGGGGGGGGGGTGTATAATAAACTGGTATTATGAATACAGAGTTCCAGTATCAGAATGGGGGGGGGGCGGGGTATAATAAACTGGTATTATAAATACAGAGTTCCAGTATCAGAATGGGGGGGGGTGTATAATAAACTGGTATTATAAATACAGAGTCCCAGTATCAGAATGGGGGGTGTATAATAAACTGGTATTATAAATACAGAGTTCCAGTAACAGAATGGGGGGTGTATTATAAACTGGTATTATAAATACAGAGTTCCAGTATCAGAATGGGGGGGGGGGTGTATAATAAACTGGTATTATAAATACAGAGCTCCAGTATCAGAATGGGGGAGTGTATAATAAACTGGTATTATAAATACAGAGTTCCAGTATCAGAATGGGGGGGGGTGTATAATAAACTGGTATTATAAATACAGAGTTCCAGTATCAGAATGGGGGGTGGTATAATAAACTGGTATTATAAATACAGAATTCCAGTATCAGAATGGGGGGGTGTATAATAAACGGGTATTATAAATACAGAGTTCCAGTATCAGAATGGGGGGGGGGTGTATAATAAACTGTTATTATATATACAGGGTTCCAGTATCAGAATGGGGGGGGGGGGGGTGTATAATAAACTGGTATTATAAATACAGAGTTCCAGTATCAGAATGGGGGGGTGTATAATAAACTGGTATTATAAATTCATAGTTCCAGTATCAGAATGGGGGGGGGTGTATAATAAACTGGTATTATAAATACAGAGTTCCAGTATCAGAATTGGGGGGGGGGGTATAATAAACTGGTATTATAAATACAGAGTTCCAGTATCAGAATTGGGGGGGGGTATAATAAACTGGTATTATAAATAAAGAGTTCCAGTATCAGAATGGGGAGGTGTATAATAAACTGGTATTATAAATACAGAGTTCCAGTATCAGAATGGGGGGGGTGTATAATAAACTGGTATTATAAATACAGAGTTCCCAGTATCAGAATGGGGGGGGGGGTGTATAATAAACTGGTATTATAAATACAGAGTTCCAGTATCAGAATGGGGGGGGGGGGGGGGGGGGGTGTATAATAAACTGGTATTATGAATACAGAGTTCCAGTATCAGAATGGGGGGGGGGGGGTATAATAAACTGGTATTATAAATACAGAGTTCCAGTATCAGAATGGGGGGGGTGTATAATAAACTGGTATTATAAATACAGAGTTCCAGTATCAGAATGGGGGGGGGGGGTGTATAATAAACTGGAATTATAAATACAGAGTTCCAGTATCAGAATGGGGGGGGGTATAATAAACTGGTATTATAAATACAGAGTTCCAGTATCAGAATGGGGGGGGGGGGGGGTTGTTTAATAAACTGTTATTATAAATACAGAGTTCCAGTATCAGAATGGGGGGGGGTGTATAATAAACTGGTATTATAAATACAGAGTTCCAGTATCAGAATGGGGGGGTGTATAATAAACTGGTATTATAAATACAGAGTCCCAGTATCAGAATGGGGGGGTGTATAATAAACTGGTATTATAAATACAGAGTTCCAGTAACAGAATGGGGGGGGTTGTATAATAAACTGGTATTATAAATACAGAGTTCCAGTATCAGAATGGGGGGGGGGGGTGTATAATAAACTGGTATTATAAATACAGAGCTCCAGTATCAGAATGGGGGAGTGTATAATAAACTGGTATTATAAATACAGAGTTCCAGTATCAGAATGGGGGGGGGGGGTGTATAATAAACGGGTATTATAAATACAGAGTTCCAGTATCAGAATGGGGGGGTGGTATAATAAACTGGTATTATGAATACAGAATTCCAGTATCAGAATGGGGGGGTGTATAATAAACGGGTATTATAAATACAGAGTTCCAGTATCAGAATGGGGGGGGGGGGTGTATAATAAACTGTTATTATATATACAGGGTTCCAGTATCAGAATGGGGGGGGGGGGGGGGGGGGGGTGTATAATAAACTGGTATTATAAATACAGAGTTCCAGTATCAGAATGGGGGGGTGTATAATAAACTGGTATTATAAATTCATAGTTCCAGTATCAGAATGGGGGGGGTGTATAATAAACTGGTATTATAAATACAGAGTTCCAGTATCAGAATTGGGGGGGGGGTATAATAAACTGGTATTATAAATACAGAGTTCCAGTATCAGAATTGGGGGCGGTATAATAAACTGGTATTATAAATAAAGAGTTCCAGTATCAGAATGGGGAGGTGTATAATAAACTGGTATTATAAATACAGAGTTCCAGTATCAGAATGGGGGGTGGTGTATAATAAACTGGTATTATAAATACAGAGTTCCAGTATCAGAATGGGGGAGAGGGGGGTATAATAAACAGGTATTATAAATACAGAGTTCCAGTATCAGAATGGGGGGGGGGTATAATAAACTGGTATTATAAATACAGAATTCCAGTATCAGAATGGGGGGGTGTATAATAAACGGGTATTATAAATACAGAGTTCCAGTATCAGAATGGGGGGGGGTGTATAATAAACTGTTATTATATATACAGGGTTCCAGTATCAGAATGGGGGAGAGGGGGTATAATAAACAGGTATTATAAATACAGAGTTCCAGTATCAGAATGGGGGGGTGTATAATAAACTGGTATTATAAATTCAGAGTTCCAGTATCAGAATGTGGGGGGTGTATAATAAACTGGTATTATAAATACAGAGTTCCAGTATCAGAATTGGGGGGGGGGTATAATAAACTGGTATTATAAATAAAGGGTTCCAGTATCAGAATGGGGGGGGTGTATAATAAACTGGTATTATAAATACAGAGTTCCAGTATCAGAATGGGGGGGGGGGGGGGGGTGTATAATAAACTGGTATTATAAATACAGAGTTCCAGTATCAAAATGGGGAGGTGTATAATAAACTGGTATTATAAATACAGAGTTCCAGTATCAGAATGGGGGGGGGTATAATAAACTGGTATTATAAATACAGAGTTCCAGTATCAGAATGGGGGGGTGTATAATAAACTGGTATTATGAATACAGAGTTCCAGTATCAGAATGGGGGGGGGGTATAATAAACTGGTATTATAAATACAGAGTTCCAGTATCAGAATGGGGGGGTGTATAATAAACTGGTATTATAAATACAGAGTTCCAGTATCAGAATGGGGGGGGGGTGTATAATAAACTGGAATTATAAATACAGAGTTCCAGTATCAGAATGGGGGGGGTATAATAAACTGGTATTATAAATACAGAGTTCCAGTATCAGAATGGGGGGGGGGGGTTGTTTAATAAACTGTTATTATAAATACAGAGTTCCAGTATCAGAATGGGGGGGGTGTATAATAAACTGGTATTATAAATACAGAGTTCCAGTATCAGAATGGGGGGGTGTATAATAAACTGGTATTATAAATACAGAGTCCCAGTATCAGAATGGGGGGGTGTATAATAAACTGGTATTATAAATACAGAGTTCCAGTAACAGAATGGGGGGGGTGTATAATAAACTGGTATTATAAATACAGAGTTCCAGTATCAGAATGGGGGGGGGTGTATAATAAACTGGTATTATAAATACAGAGCTCCAGTATCAGAATGGGGGAGTGTATAATAAACTGGTATTATAAATACAGAGTTCCAGTATCAGAATGGGGGGGGGGTGTATAATAAACTGGTATTATAAATACAGAGTTCCAGTATCAGAATGGGGGGTGGTATAATAAACTGGTATTATGAATACAGAATTCCAGTATCAGAATGGGGGGGTGTATAATAAACGGGTATTATAAATACAGAGTTCCAGTATCAGAATGGGGGGGGGGGTGTATAATAAACTGTTATTATATATACAGGGTTCCAGTATCAGAATGGGGGGGGGGGGGGGGGGTGTATAATAAACTGGTATTATAAATACAGAGTTCCAGTATCAGAATGGGGGGGTGTATAATAAACTGGTATTATAAATTCATAGTTCCAGTATCAGAATGGGGGGGGTGTATAATAAACTGGTATTATAAATACAGAGTTCCAGTATCAGAATGGGGGAGAGGGGGGTATAATAAACAGGTATTATAAATACAGAGTTCCAGTATCAGAATGGGGGGGGGTATAATAAACTGGTATTATAAATACAGAATTCCAGTATCAGAATGGGGGGTGTATAATAAACGGGTATTATAAATACAGAGTTCCAGTATCAGAATGGGGGGGGGGGTGTATAATAAACTGTTATTATATATACAGGGTTCCAGTATCAGAATGGGGGAGAGGGGGTATAATAAACAGGTATTATAAATACAGAGTTCCAGTATCAGAATGGGGGGTGTATAATAAACTGGTATTATAAATTCAGAGTTCCAGTATCAGAATGTGGGGGGTGTATAATAAACTGGTATTATAAATACAGAGTTCCAGTATCAGAATTGGGGGGGGGTATAATAAACTGGTATTATAAATAAAGGGTTCCAGTATCAGAATGGGGGGGTGTATAATAAACTGGTATTATAAATACAGAGTTCCAGTATCAGAATGGGGGGGGGGGGGTGTATAATAAACTGGTATTATAAATACAGAGTTCCAGTATCAAAATGGGGAGGTGTATAATAAACTGGTATTATAAATACAGAGTTCCAGTATCAGAATGGGGGGGGGTGTATAATAAACTGGTATTATAAATACAGAGTTCCAGTATCAGAATGGGGGGGGGTATAATAAACAGGTATTATAAATACAGAGTTCCAGTATCACAATGGGGGGTGGTATAATAAACTGGTATTATAAATACAGAATTCCAGTATCAGAATGGGGGGGTGTATAATAAACGGGTGTTATAAATACAGAGTTCCAGTATCAGAATGGGGGGAGGGGGGTGTATAATAAACTGTTATTATATATACAGGGTTCCAGTATCAGAATGGGGGGGGGGGGGGTGTATAATAAACTGGTATTATAAATACAGAGTTCCAGTATCAGAATGGGGGTGTATAATAAACTGGTATTATAAATTCAGAGTTCCAGTATCAGAATGGGGGTGGGTGTATAATAAACTGGTATTATAAATACAGAGTTCCAGTATCAGAATTGGGGGGGGTATAATAAACTGGTATTATAAATACAGAGTTCCAGTATCAGAATTGGGGGGTATAATAAACTGGTATTATAAATAAAGGGTTCCAGTATCAGAATGGGGGGGGGTGTATAATAAACTGGTATTATAAATACAGAGTTCCAGTATCAGAATGGGGAGGTGTATAATAAACTTGTATTATAAATACAGAGTTCCAGTATCAGAATGGGGGGGTGTATAATAAACGGGTATTATAAATACAGAGTTCCAGTATCAGAATGGGGGGGGTGTATAATAAACTGGTATTATAAATACAGAGTTCCAGTATCAGAATGGGGGGGGGTATAATAAACAGGTATTATAAATACAGAGTTCCAGTATCACAATGGGGGGTGGTATAATAAACTGGTATTATAAATACAGAATTCCAGTATCAGAATGGGGGGTGTATAATAAACGGGTGTTATAAATACAGAGTTCCAGTATCAGAATGGGGGAGGGGGGTGTATAATAAACTGTTATTATATATACAGGGTTCCAGTATCAGAATGGGGGGGGGGGGTGTATAATAAACTGGTATTATAAATACAGAGTTCCAGTATCAGAATGGGGGTGTATAATAAACTGGTATTATAAATTCAGAGTTCCAGTATCAGAATGGGGGTGGGTGTATAATAAACTGGTATTATAAATACAGAGTTCCAGTATCAGAATTGGGGGGGGTATAATAAACTGGTATTATAAATACAGAGTTCCAGTATCAGAATTGGGGGGGTATAATAAACTGGTATTATAAATAAAGGGTTCCAGTATCAGAATGGGGGGGGGTGTATAATAAACTGGTATTATAAATACAGAGTTCCAGTATCAGAATGGGGAGGTGTATAATAAACTTGTATTATAAATACAGAGTTCCAGTATCAGAATGGGGGGTGTATAATAAACGGGTATTATAAATACAGAGTTCCAGTATCAGAATGGGGGGGGGGGGGGGGTGTATAATAAACTGTTATTATATATACCGGGTTCCAGTATCAGAATGGGGGGGGGGGGGGTGTATAATAAACTGGTATTATAAATTCAGAGTTCCAGTATCAGAATGGGGGGGAGTATAATAAACTGGTATTATAAATACAGAGTTCCAGTATCAGAATTGGGGGGGGTATAATAAACTGGTATTATAAATAAAGAGTTCCAGTATCAGAATGGGGGGGGTGTATAATAAACTGGTATTATGAATACAGAGTTCCAGTATCAGAATGGGGGGGGGGGGTATAATAAACTGGTATTATAAATACAGAGTTCCAGTATCAGAATGGGGGGGGTGTATAATAAACTGGTATTATAAATACAGAGTTCCAGTATCAGAATGGGGGGGGGGTGTATAATAAACTGGTATTATAAATACAGAGTTCCAGTATCAGAATGGGGGGGGGGGGGATAATAAACAGGTATTATAAATACAGAGTTCCAGTATCAGAATGGGGGGGGGGGTATAATAAACTGGTATTATAAATACAGAATTCCAGTATCAGAATGGGGGGGTGTATAATAAACGGGTATTATAAATACAGAGTTCCAGTATCAGAATGGGGGGGGGGGGGGGGTGTATAATAAACTGGTATTATAAATTCAGAGTTCCAGTATCAGAATGGGGGGGGGGGTGTATAATTAACTGGTATTATAAATACAGAGTTCCAGTATCAGAATTGGGGGGGGTATAATAAACTGGTATTATAAATAAAGGGTTCCAGTATCAGAATTGGGGGGGGGGGGGGGGGGTGTATAATAAACTGTTATTATAAATACAGAGTTCCAGTATCAGAATGGGGGGGGAGTATAATTAACTGGTATTATAAATACAGAGTTCCAGTATCAGAATTGGGAGGTGTATAATAAACTGGTATTATAAATACAGAGTTCCAGTATCAGAATGGGGGGGGGTGTATAATAAACTGGTATTATAAATACAGAGTTCCAGTATCAGAATGGGGGGGGGGCATAATAAACAGGTATTATAAATACAGAGTTCCAGTATAATAAACTGGTATTATAAATACAGAATTCCAGTATCAGAATGGGGGGGTGTATAATAAACGGGTATTATAAATACAGAGTTCCAGTATCAGAATGGGGGGGGGGGGGGTGTATAATAAACTGTTATTATATATACAGGGTTCCAGTATCAGAATGGGGGGGGGGGGGGGGGGTGTATAATAAACTGGTATTATAAATACAGAGTTTCAGTATCAGAATGGGGGGGTGTATAATAAACTGGTATTATAAATAAAGGGTTCCAGTATCAGAATGGGGGGGGGGGGGGTGTATAATAAACTGGTATTATAAATACAGAGTTCCTGTATCAGAATGGGGGGGGTATAATAAACTGGTATTATAAATACAGAGTTCCAGTATCAGAATGGGGGGGGGTATAATAAACTGGTATTATAAATACAGGGTTCCAGTATCAGAATGGGGGGGGGGGGGGGGGGTGTATAATAAACTGGTATTATAAATACAGAGTTCCAGTATCAGAATGGGGGGGGGGGGGGTGTATAATAAACTGGTATTATAAATAAAGGGTTCCAGTATCAGAATGGTGGGGGGGGCATAATAAACAGGTATTATAAATACAGAGTTCCAGTATAATAAACTGGTATTATAAATACAGAATTCCAGTATCAGAATGGGGGGGGGGGTGTATAATAAACTGTTATTATATATACAGGGTTCCAGTATCAGAATGGGGGGGGGGGGGTGTATAATAAACTGGTATTATAAATACAGAGTTCCAGTATCAGAATTGGGGGGGTGTATAATAAACTGGTATTATAAATTCAGAGTTCCAGTATCAGAATGGGGGGGGGAGTATAATTAACTGGTATTATAAATACAGAGTTCCAGTATCAGAATTGGGAGGTGTATAATAAACTGGTATTATAAATACAGAGTTCCAGTATCAGAATGGGGGGGGGTATAATAAACTGGTATTATAAATACAGGGTTCCAGTATCAGAATGGGGGGGGGGGGGGGGGGTGTATAATAAACTGGTATTATAAATTCAGAGTTCCAGTATCAGAATGGGGGGGGGAGTATAATAAACTGGTATTATAAATACAGAGTTCCAGTATCAGAATTGGGAGGTGTATAATAAACTGGTATTATAAATACAGAGTTCCAGTATCAGAATGGGGGGGGGGGTGTATAATAAACTGGTATTATAAATACAGAGTTCCAGTATCAGAATGGGGGGGGGGGGGATAATAAACAGGTATTATAAATACAGAGTTCCAGTATCAGAATGGGGGGGGGGGTATAATAAACTGGTATTATAAATACAGAATTCCAGTATCAGAATGGGGGGGTGTATAATAAACGGGTATTATAAATACAGAGTTCCAGTATCAGAATGGGGGGGGGGGGGGGGTGTATAATAAACTGGTATTATAAATTCAGAGTTCCAGTATCAGAATGGGGGGGGGGGTGTATAATTAACTGGTATTATAAATACAGAGTTCCAGTATCAGAATTGGGGGGGGTATAATAAACTGGTATTATAAATAAAGGGTTCCAGTATCAGAATTGGGGGGGGGGGGGGGGGTGTATAATAAACTGTTATTATAAATACAGAGTTCCAGTATCAGAATGGGGGGGGAGTATAATTAACTGGTATTATAAATACAGAGTTCCAGTATCAGAATTGGGAGGTGTATAATAAACTGGTATTATAAATACAGAGTTCCAGTATCAGAATGGGGGGGGGTGTATAATAAACTGGTATTATAAATACAGAGTTCCAGTATCAGAATGGGGGGGGGGCATAATAAACAGGTATTATAAATACAGAGTTCCAGTATAATAAACTGGTATTATAAATACAGAATTCCAGTATCAGAATGGGGGGGTGTATAATAAACGGGTATTATAAATACAGAGTTCCAGTATCAGAATGGGGGGGGGGGGGGTGTATAATAAACTGTTATTATATATACAGGGTTCCAGTATCAGAATGGGGGGGGGGGGGGGGGTGTATAATAAACTGGTATTATAAATACAGAGTTTCAGTATCAGAATGGGGGGGTGTATAATAAACTGGTATTATAAATAAAGGGTTCCAGTATCAGAATGGGGGGGGGGGGGGTGTATAATAAACTGGTATTATAAATACAGAGTTCCTGTATCAGAATGGGGGGGGTATAATAAACTGGTATTATAAATACAGAGTTCCAGTATCAGAATGGGGGGGGGTATAATAAACTGGTATTATAAATACAGGGTTCCAGTATCAGAATGGGGGGGGGGGGGGGGGGTGTATAATAAACTGGTATTATAAATACAGAGTTCCAGTATCAGAATGGGGGGGGGGGGGTGTATAATAAACTGGTATTATAAATAAAGGGTTCCAGTATCAGAATGGTGGGGGGGGCATAATAAACAGGTATTATAAATACAGAGTTCCAGTATAATAAACTGGTATTATAAATACAGAATTCCAGTATCAGAATGGGGGGGGGGGTGTATAATAAACTGTTATTATATATACAGGGTTCCAGTATCAGAATGGGGGGGGGGGGGTGTATAATAAACTGGTATTATAAATACAGAGTTCCAGTATCAGAATTGGGGGGGTGTATAATAAACTGGTATTATAAATTCAGAGTTCCAGTATCAGAATGGGGGGGGGAGTATAATTAACTGGTATTATAAATACAGAGTTCCAGTATCAGAATTGGGAGGTGTATAATAAACTGGTATTATAAATACAGAGTTCCAGTATCAGAATGGGGGGGGGTATAATAAACTGGTATTATAAATACAGGGTTCCAGTATCAGAATGGGGGGGGGGGGGGGGGGGGTGTATAATAAACTGGTATTATAAATACAGAGTTCCAGTATCAGAATGGGGGGGTGTATAATAAACTGGTATTATAAATAAAGGGTTCCAGTATCAGAATGGGGGGGGGGGGGGGGTGTATAATAAACTGGTATTATAAATACAGAGTTCCTGTATCAGAATGGGGGGGGTATAATAAACTGGTATTATAAATACAGAGTTCCAGTATCAGAATGGGGGGGGGTATAATAAACTGGTATTATAAATACAGAGTTCCAGTATCAGAATGGGGGGGGGGGGGGTGTATAATAAACTGGTATTATAAATACAGAGTTCCAGTATCAGAATTGGGGGGGGGTATAATAAACTGGTATTATAAATAAAGGGTTCCAGTATCAGAATTGGGGGGGGGGGGGGGTGTATAATAAACTGGTATTATAAATACAGAGTTCCAGTATCAGAATTGGGGGGGGGTATAATAAACTGGTATTATAAATAAAGGGTTCCAGTATCAGAATTGGGGGGGGGGGGGGGGGTGTATAATAAACTGTTATTATAAATACAGAGTTCCAGTATCAGAATGGGGGGGGGGGGGTGTATAATAAACTGGTATTATAAATACAGAGTTCCAGTATCAGAATTGGGGGGGGGGTATAATAAACTGGTATTATAAATACAGAGTTCCAGTATCAGAATGGGGGGGGTATAATAAACTGGTATTATAAATACAGAGTTCCAGTATAAGAATGGGGGGGGGAGGGGTGTATAATAAACTGGTATTATCAATACAGAGCTCCAGTATCAGAATGGGGGAGTGTATAATAAACTGGTATTATAAATACAGAGTTCCAGTATCAGAATGGGGGGGGGGTGTATAATAAACTGGTATTATAAATACAGAGTTCCAGTATCAGAATTAGGGGGGGGTATAATAAACTGGTATTATAAATACAGGGTTCCAGTATCAGAATGGGGGGGTGTATAATAAACTGGTATTATAAATACAGAGTTCCAGTATCAGAATGGGGGGGGTGTATAATAAACTGGTATTATAAATTCAGAGTTCCAGTATCAGAATGGGGGGGGGGAGTATAATAAACTGGTATTATAAATACAGAGTTCCAGTATCAGAATTGGGGGGGGGGTATAATAAACTGGTATTATAAGTAAAGGGTTCCAGTATCAGAATGGGGGGGGGGTGTATAATAAACTGGTATTATAAATAAAGGGTTCCAGTATCAGAATGGGGGGGGGGGGGGGGTATAATAAACTGGTATTATAAATACAGAGTTCCAGTATCAGAATGGGGGGGGGTGTATAATAAACTGGTATTATAAATACAGAGTTCCAGTATCAGAATGGGGGGGGGGGGGGGGGGGGGGGGTATAATAAACAGGTATTATAAATACAGAGTTCCAGTATCAGAATGGGGGGGGGGGGGTGTATAATAAACTGTTATTATATATACAGGGTTCCAGTATGAGAATGGGGGGGGGGGGGGGTGTATAATAAACTGGTATTATAAATACAGGGTTCCAGTATCAGAATTGGGGGGGTGTATAATAAACTGGTATTATAAATTCAGAGTTCCAGTATCAGAATGGGGGGGGAGTATAATTAACTGGTATTATAAATACAGAGTTCCAGTATCAGAATTGGGGGGGGGTATAATAAACTGGTATTATAAATACAGGGTTCCAGTATCAGAATTGGGGGGGGTATAATAAACTGGTATTTATAAATAAAGGGTTCCAGTATCAGAATGGGGGGGGTGTATAATAAACTGGTATTATAAATACAGAGTTCCAGTATCAGAATGGGGAGGTGTATAATAAACTTGTATTATAAATACAGAGTTCCAGTATCAGAATGGGGGGGGTGTATAATAAACGGGTATTATAAATACAGAGTTCCAGTATCAGAATGGGGGGGGGGGGGGGGGGGGGTGTATAATAAAACTGTTATTATATATACCGGGTTCCAGTATCAGAATGGGGGGGGGGGGGGGGGGGTTGTATAATAAACTGGTATTATAAATTCAGAGTTCCAGTATCAGAATGGGGGGGGGGAGTATAATAAACTGGTATTATAAATACAGAGTTCCAGTATCAGAATTGGGAGGTGTATAATAAACTGGTATTATAAATACAGAGTTCCAGTATCAGAATGGGGGGGGGGGTGTATAATAAACTGGTATTATAAATACAGAGTTCCAGTATCAGAATGGGGGGGGGGGGGTATAATAAACTGGTATTATAAATACAGAGTTCCAGTATCAGAATGGGGGGGGGGGTATAATAAACTGGTATTATAAATACAGAGTTCCAGTATCAGAATGGGGGGGTGTATAATAAACGGGTATTATAAATACAGAGTTCCAGTATACGAATGGGGGGGGGGGGGGGTGTATAATAAACTGGTATTATCAATTCAGAGCTCCAGTATCAGAATGGGGGGGGGGGGTGTATAATTAACTGGTATTATAAATACAGAGTTCCAGTATCAGAATTGGGGGGGGGTATAATAAAACTGGTATTATAAATAAAGGGTTCCAGTATCAGAATTGGGGGGGGGGGGGGGGGGGTGTATAATAAACTGGTATTATAAATACAGAGTTCCAGTATCAGAATTGGGGGGGGAGTATAATTAACTGGTATTATAAATACAGGGTTCCAGTATCAGAATGGGGGGGTGTATAATAAACTGGTATTATAAATACAGAGTTCCAGTATCAGAATGGGGGGGGGTGTATAATAAACTGGTATTATAAATTCAGAGTTCCAGTATCAGAATGGGGGGGGGGGGCATAATAAACAGGTATTATAAATACAGAGTTCCAGTATAATAAACTGGTATTATAAATACAGAATTCCAGTATCAGAATGGGGGGGGTGTATAATAAACGGGTATTATAAATACAGAGTTCCAGTATCAGAATGGGGGGGGGGGGGGGTGTATAATAAACTGTTATTATATATACAGGGTTCCAGTATCAGAATGGGGGGGGGGGGGGGGGGTGTATAATAAACTGGTATTATAAATACAGAGTTCCAGTATCAGAATGGGGGGGTGTATAATAAACTGGTATTATAAATAAAGGGTTCCAGTATCAGAATGGGGGGGGGGGGGTGTATAATAAACTGGTATTATAAATACAGAGTTCCTGTATCAGAATGGGGGGGGTATAATAAACTGGTATTATAAATACAGAGTTCCAGTATCAGAATGGGGGGGGGGTATAATAAACTGGTATTATAAATACAGGGTTCCAGTATCAGAATGGGGGGGGGGGGGGGGGGGGGGGGGGGGTGTATAACAAACTGGTATTATAAATACAGAGTTCCAGTATCAGAATGGGGGGGGGGGGGGGGGGGGGGGGGTGTATAATAAACTGGTATTATAAATAAAGGGTTCCAGTATCAGAATGGGGGGGGGGGGGGTGTATAATACACTGGTATTATAAATAAAGGGTTCCAGTATCAGAATGGTGGGGGGGGCATAATAAACAGGTATTATAAATACAGAGTTCCAGTATAATAAACTGGTATTATAAATACAGAATTCCAGTATCAGAATGGGGGGGGGGGTGTATAATAAACTGTTATTATATATACAGGGTTCCAGTATCAGAATGGGGGGGGGGGGGGGTGTATAATAAACTGGTATTATAAATACAGAGTTCCAGTATCAGAATTGGGGGGGTGTATAATAAACTGGTATTATAAATTCAGAGTTCCAGTATCAGAATGGGGGGGGGAGTATAATTAACTGGTATTATAAATACAGAGTTCCAGTATCAGAATTGGGAGGTGTATAATAAACTGGTATTATAAATACAGAGTTCCAGTATCAGAATGGGGGGGGGGTATAATAAACTGGTATTATAAATACAGGGTTCCAGTATCAGAATGGGGGGGGGGGGGGGGGGGGGTGTATAATAAACTGGTATTATAAATACAGAGTTCCAGTATCAGAATGGGGGGGTGTATAATAAACTGGTATTATAAATAAAGGGTTCCAGTATCAGAATGGGGGGGGGGGGGGGTGTATAATAAACTGGTATTATAAATACAGAGTTCCTGTATCAGAATGGGGGGGGTATAATAAACTGGTATTATAAATACAGAGTTCCAGTATCAGAATGGGGGGGGGTATAATAAACTGGTATTATAAATACAGAGTTCCAGTATCAGAATGGGGGGGGGGGGGGTGTATAATAAACTGGTATTATAAATACAGAGTTCCAGTATCAGAATTGGGGGGGGGTATAATAAACTGGTATTATAAATAAAGGGTTCCAGTATCAGAATTGGGGGGGGGGGGGGGGTGTATAATAAACTGGTATTATAAATACAGAGTTCCAGTATCAGAATTGGGGGGGGGTATAATAAACTGGTATTATAAATAAAGGGTTCCAGTATCAGAATTGGGGGGGGGGGGGGGGGTGTATAATAAACTGTTATTATAAATACAGAGTTCCAGTATCAGAATGGGGGGGGGGGTGTATAATAAACTGGTATTATAAATACAGAGTTCCAGTATCAGAATTGGGGGGGGGGTATAATAAACTGGTATTATAAATACAGAGTTCCAGTATCAGAATGGGGGGGGTATAATAAACTGGTATTATAAATACAGAGTTCCAGTATAAGAATGGGGGGGGGAGGGGTGTATAATAAACTGGTATTATCAATACAGAGCTCCAGTATCAGAATGGGGGAGTGTATAATAAACTGGTATTATAAATACAGAGTTCCAGTATCAGAATGGGGGGGGGGTGTATAATAAACTGGTATTATAAATACAGAGTTCCAGTATCAGAATTAGGGGGGGGTATAATAAACTGGTATTATAAATACAGGGTTCCAGTATCAGAATGGGGGGGTGTATAATAAACTGGTATTATAAATACAGAGTTCCAGTATCAGAATGGGGGGGGTGTATAATAAACTGGTATTATAAATTCAGAGTTCCAGTATCAGAATGGGGGGGGGGAGTATAATAAACTGGTATTATAAATACAGAGTTCCAGTATCAGAATTGGGGGGGGGTATAATAAACTGGTATTATAAGTAAAGGGTTCCAGTATCAGAATGGGGGGGGGGTGTATAATAAACTGGTATTATAAATAAAGGGTTCCAGTATCAGAATGGGGGGGGGGGGGGGGTATAATAAACTGGTATTATAAATACAGAGTTCCAGTATCAGAATGGGGGGGGGTGTATAATAAACTGGTATTATAAATACAGAGTTCCAGTATCAGAATGGGGGGGGGGGGGGGGGGGGGTATAATAAACAGGTATTATAAATACAGAGTTCCAGTATCAGAATGGGGGGGGGGGGGTGTATAATAAACTGTTATTATATATACAGGGTTCCAGTATCAGAATGGGGGGGGGGGGGGGTGTATAATAAACTGGTATTATAAATACAGAGTTCCAGTATCAGAATTGGGGGGGTGTATAATAAACTGGTATTATAAATTCAGAGTTCCAGTATCAGAATGGGGGGGAGTATAATTAACTGGTATTATAAATACAGAGTTCCAGTATCAGAATTGGGAGGTGTATAATAAACTGGTATTATAAATACAGAGTTCCAGTATCAGAATGGGGGGGGGTATAATAAACTGGTATTATAAATACAGGGTTCCAGTATCAGAATGGGGGGGGGGGGGGGGGTGTATAATAAACTGGTATTATAAATACAGAGTTCCAGTATCAGAATGGGGGGGGTGTATAATAAACTGGTATTATAAATAAAGGGTTCCAGTATCAGAATGGGGGGGGGGGGGGTGTATAATAAACTGGTATTATAAATACAGAGTTCCTGTATCAGAATGGGGGGGGGTATAATAAACTGGTATTATAAATACAGAGTTCCAGTATCAGAATTGGGGGGGGGGGTATAATAAACTGGTATTATAAATAAAGGGTTCCAGTATCAGAATTGGGGGGGGGGGGGGGGTGTATAATAAACTGGTATTATAAATACAGAGTTCCAGTATCAGAATTGGGGGGGGGGTATAATAAACTGGTATTATAAATAAAGGGTTCCAGTATCAGAATTGGGGGGGGGGGGGGGGGGGGGGTGTATAATAAACTGGTATTATAAATACAGAGTTCCAGTATCAGAATTGGGGGGGGGGTATAATAAACTGGTATTATAAATACAGAGTTCCAGTATCAGAATGGGGGGGGGTGTATAATAAACTGGTATTATAAATTCAGAGTTCCAGTATCAGAATGGGGGGGGGAGTATAATTAACTGGTATTATAAATACAGAGTTCCAGTATCAGAATTGGGAGGTGTATAATAAACTGGTATTATAAATACAGAGTTCCAGTATCAGAATGGGGGGGGGGGGGTGTATAATAAACTGTTATTATATATACAGGGTTCCAGTATCAGAATGGGGGGGGGGGGGGGTGTATAATAAACTGGTATTATAAATACAGAGTTCCAGTATCAGAATTGGGGGGGTGTATAATAAACTGGTATTATAAATTCAGAGTTCCAGTATCAGAATGGGGGGGGAGTATAATTAACTGGTATTATAAATACAGAGTTCCAGTATCAGAATTGGGAGGTGTATAATAAACTGGTATTATAAATACAGAGTTCCAGTATCAGAATGGGGGGGGGTATAATAAACTGGTATTATAAATACAGGGTTCCAGTATCAGAATGGGGGGGGGGGGGGGGGTGTATAATAAACTGGTATTATAAATACAGAGTTCCAGTATCAGAATGGGGGGGTGTATAATAAACTGGTATTATAAATAAAGGGTTCCAGTATCAGAATGGGGGGGGGGGGGGTGTATAATAAACTGGTATTATAAATACAGAGTTCCTGTATCAGAATGGGGGGGGTATAATAAACTGGTATTATAAATACAGAGTTCCAGTATCAGAATGGGGGGGGGTATAATAAACTGGTATTATAAATACAGAGTTCCAGTATCAGAATGGGGGGGGGGGGAGGGGGGGGGGGGGGTGTATAATAAACTGGTATTATAAATACAGAGTTCCAGTATCAGAATTGGGGGGGGGGTATAATAAACTGGTATTATAAATAAAGGGTTCCAGTATCAGAATTGGGGGGGGGGGGGGGGTGTATAATAAACTGGTATTATAAATACAGAGTTCCAGTATCAGAATTGGGGGGGGGGTATAATAAACTGGTATTATAAATAAAGGGTTCCAGTATCAGAATTGGGGGGGGGGGGGGGGGGTGTATAATAAACTGGTATTATAAATACAGAGTTCCAGTATCAGAATTGGGGGGGGGTATAATAAACTGGTATTATAAATAAAGGGTTCCAGTATCAGAATTGGGGGGGGGGGGGGTGTATAATAAACTGTTATTATAAATACAGAGTTCCAGTATCAGAATGGGGGGGGGGGTGTATAATATACTGGTATTATAAATACAGAGTTCCAGTATCAGAATTGGGGGGGGGTATAATAAACTGGTATTATAAATACAGAGTTCCAGTATCAGAATGGGGGGGGTGTATAATAAACTGGTATTATAAATTCAGAGTTCCAGTATCAGAATGGGGGGGGAGTATAATTAACTGGTATTATAAATACAGAGTTCCAGTATCAGAATTGGGAGGTGTATAATAAACTGGTATTATAAATACAGAGTTCCAGTATCAGAATGGGGGGGGGTGTATAATAAACTGGTATTATAAATACAGAGTTCCAGTATCAGAATGGGGGGGGGGGCATAATAAACAGGTATTATAAATACAGAGTTCCAGTATAATAAACTGGTATTATAAATACAGAATTCCAGTATCAGAATGGGGGGGTGTATAATAAACGGGTATTATAAATACAGAGTTCCAGTATCAGAATGGGGGGGGGGGGGGTGTATAATAAACTGGTATTATAAATACAGAGTTCCAGTATCAGAATTGGGGGGGTGTATAATAAACTGGTATTATAAATTCAGAGTTCCAGTATCAGAATGGGGGGGGGAGTATAATTAACTGGTATTATAAATACAGAGTTCCAGTATCAGAATTGGGAGGTGTATAATAAACTGGTATTATAAATAAAGGGTTCCAGTATCAGAATGGGGGGGGGGGGGGGTGTATAATAAACTGGTATTATAAATACAGAGTTCCTGTATCAGAATGGGGGGGGTATAATAAACTGGTATTATAAATACAGAGTTCCAGTATCAGAATGGGGGGGGGTATAATAAACTGGTATTATAAATACAGAGTTCCAGTATCAGAATGGGGGGGGGGGGGGGGGGGGGGGTGTATAATAAACTGGTATTATAAATACAGAGTTCCAGTATCAGAATTGGGGGGGGGGTATAATAAACTGGTATTATAAATAAAGGGTTCCAGTATCAGAATTGGGGGGGGGGGGGGGGTGTATAATAAACTGGTATTATAAATACAGAGTTCCAGTATCAGAATTGGGGGGGGGGTATAATAAACTGGTATTATAAATAAAGGGTTCCAGTATCAGAATTGGGGGGGGGGGGGGGGGTGTATAATAAACTGGTATTATAAATACAGAGTTCCAGTATCAGAATTGGGGGGGGGTATAATAAACTGGTATTATAAATAAAGGGTTCCAGTATCAGAATTGGGGGGGGGGGGGGTGTATAATAAACTGTTAATATAAATACAGAGTTCCAGTATCAGAATGGGGGGGGGGGTGTATAATATACTGGTATTATAAATACAGAGTTCCAGTATCAGAATTGGGGGGGGGTATAATAAACTGGTATTATAAATACAGAGTTCCAGTATCAGAATGGGGGGGGTGTATAATAAACTGGTATTATAAATTCAGAGTTCCAGTATCAGAATGGGGGGGGAGTATAATTAACTGGTATTATAAATACAGAGTTCCAGTATCAGAATTGGGAGGTGTATAATAAACTGGTATTATAAATACAGAGTTCCAGTATCAGAATGGGGGGGGGTGTATAATAAACTGGTATTATAAATACAGAGTTCCAGTATCAGAATGGGGGGGGGGCATAATAAACAGGTATTATAAATACAGAGTTCCAGTATAATAAACTGGTATTATAAATACAGAATTCCAGTATCAGAATGGGGGGGTGTATAATAAACGGGTATTATAAATACAGAGTTCCAGTATCAGAATGGGGGGGGGGGGGGGGGTGTATAATAAACTGGTATTATAAATACAGAGTTCCAGTATCAGAATTGGGGGGGTGTATAATAAACTGGTATTATAAATTCAGAGTTCCAGTATCAGAATGGGGGGGGGAGTATAATTAACTGGTATTATAAATACAGAGTTCCAGTATCAGAATTGGGAGGTGTATAATAAACTGGTATTATAAATACAGAGTTCCAGTATCAGAATGGGGGGGGTATAATAAACGGGTATTATAAATACAGAGTTCCAGTATCAGAATGGGGGGGGGGGGGGGGGTGTATAATAAACTGGTATTATAAATACAGAGTTCCAGTATCAGAATTGGGGGGGTGTATAATAAACTGGTATTATAAATTCAGAGTTCCAGTATCAGAATGGGGGGGGGAGTATAATTAACTGGTATTATAAATACAGAGTTCCAGTATCAGAATTGGGAGGTGTATAATAAACTGGTATTATAAATACAGAGTTCCAGTATCAGAATGGGGGGGGGTATAATAAACTGGTATTATAAATACAGGGTTCCAGTATCAGAATGGGGGGGGGGGGGGGGGGGGGGTGTATAATAAACTGGTATTATAAATACAGAGTTCCAGTATCAGAATGGGGGGGGGGTATAATAAACTGGTATTATAAATACAGAGTTCCATTATCAGAATGGGGGGGGGGGGTGTATAATAAACTGGTATTATAAATACAGAGTTCCAGTATCAGAATTGGGGGGGGGGGTATAATAAACTGGTATTATAAATAAAGGGTTCCAGTATCAGAATTGGGGGGGGGGGGGGGGGGTGTATAATAAACTGGTATTATAAATACAGAGTTCCAGTATCAGAATTGGGGGGGGGTATAATAAACTGGTATTATAAATAAAGGGTTCCAGTATCAGAATTGGGGGGGGGGGGGGGTGTATAATAAACTGTTATTATAAATACAGAGTTCCAGTATCAGAATGGGGGGGGGGGTGTATAATAAACTGGTATTATAAATACAGAGTTCCAGTATCAGAATTGGGGGGGGGTATAATAAACTGGTATTATAAATACAGAGTTCCAGTATCAGAATGGGGGGGGTATAATAAACTGGTATTATAAATACAGAGTTCCAGTATAAGAATGGGGGGGGGAGGGGTGTATAATAAACTGGTATTATAAATACAGAGCTCCAGTATCAGAATGGGGGAGTGTATAATAAACTGGTATTATAAATACAGAGTTCCAGTATCAGAATGGGGGGGGGGTGTATAATAAACTGGTATTATAAATACAGAGTTCCAGTATCAGAATTAGGGGGGGGTATAATAAACTGGTATTATAAATACAGGGTTCCAGTATCAGAATGGGGGGGTGTATAATAAACTGGTATTATAAATACAGAGTTCCAGTATCAGAATGGGGGGGGTGTATAATAAACTGGTATTATAAATTCAGAGTTCCAGTATCAGAATGGGGGGGGGGAGTATAATAAACTGGTATTATAAATACAGAGTTCCAGTATCAGAATTGGGGGGGGGTATAATAAACTGGTATTATAAGTAAAGGGTTCCAGTATCAGAATGGGGGGGGGGTGTATAATAAACTGGTATTATAAATAAAGGGTTCCAGTATCAGAATGGGGGGGGGGGGGGTATAATAAACTGGTATTATAAATACAGAGTTCCAGTATCAGAATGGGGGGGGGTGTATAATAAACTGGTATTATAAATACAGAGTTCCAGTATCAGAATGGGGGGGGGGGGGGTATAATAAACAGGTATTATAAATACAGAGTTCCAGTATCAGAATGGGGGGGGGGGGGTGTATAATAAACTGTTATTATATATACAGGGTTCCAGTATCAGAATGGGGGGGGGGGGGGGGGTGTATAATAAACTGGTATTATAAATACAGAGTTCCAGTATCAGAATTGGGGGGGTGTATAATAAACTGGTATTATAAATTCAGAGTTCCAGTATCAGAATGGGGGGGGGAGTATAATTAACTGGTATTATAAATACAGAGTTCCAGTATCAGAATGGGGGGGGGTGTATAATAAACTGGTATTATAAATACAGAGTTCCAGTATCAGAATGGGGGGGGGGGGGGTATAATAAACAGGTATTATAAATACAGAGTTCCAGTATCAGAATGGGGGGGGGGGGTGTATAATAAACTGTTATTATATATACAGGGTTCCAGTATCAGAATGGGGGGGGGGGGGGGGGGGTGTATAATAAACTGGTATTATAAATACAGAGTTCCAGTATCAGAATTGGGGGGGTGTATAATAAACTGGTATTATAAATTCAGAGTTCCAGTATCAGAATGGGGGGGGGAGTATAATTAACTGGTATTATAAATACAGAGTTCCAGTATCAGAATTGGGAGGTGTATAATAAACTGGTATTATAAATACAGAGTTCCAGTATCAGAATGGGGGGGGGTATAATAAACTGGTATTATAAATACAGGGTTCCAGTATCAGAATGGGGGGGGGGGGGGGGGGGTGTATAATAAACTGGTATTATAAATACAGAGTTCCAGTATCAGAATGGGGGGGTGTATAATAAACTGGTATTATAAATAAAGGGTTCCAGTATCAGAATGGGGGGGGGAGGGGTGTATAATAAACTGGTATTATAAATACAGAGTTCCTGTATCAGAATGGGGGGGGTATAATAAACTGGTATTATAAATACAGAGTTCCAGTATCAGAATGGGGGGGGGTATAATAAACTGGTATTATAAATACAGAGTTCCAGTATCAGAATGGGGGGGGGGGGGGTGTATAATAAACTGGTATTATAAATACAGAGTTCCAGTATCAGAATTGGGGGGGGGGTATAATAAACTGGTATTATAAATAAAGGGTTCCAGTATCAGAATTGGGGGGGGGGGGGGGGGTGTATAATAAACTGGTATTATAAATACAGAGTTCCAGTATCAGAATTGGGGGGGGGTATAATAAACTGGTATTATAAATAAAGGGTTCCAGTATCAGAATTGGGGGGGGGGGGGGGGTGTATAATAAACTGTTATTATAAATACAGAGTTCCAGTATCAGAATGGGGGGGGGGGGGGTGTATAATAAACTGGTATTATAAATACAGAGTTCCAGTATCAGAATTGGGGGGGGGTATAATAAACTGGTATTATAAATACAGAGTTCCAGTATCAGAATGGGGGGGGTATAATAAACTGGTATTATAAATACAGAGTTCCAGTATAAGAATGGGGGGGGGAGGGGTGTATAATAAACTGGTATTATAAATACAGAGCTCCAGTATCAGAATGGGGGAGTGTATAATAAACTGGTATTATAAATACAGAGTTCCAGTATCAGAATGGGGGGGGGGTGTATAATAAACTGGTATTATAAATACAGAGTTCCAGTATCAGAATTAGGGGGGGTATAATAAACTGGTATTATAAATACAGGGTTCCAGTATCAGAATGGGGGGGTGTATAATAAACTGGTATTATAAATACAGAGTTCCAGTATCAGAATGGGGGGGGTGTATAATAAACTGGTATTATAAATTCAGAGTTCCAGTATCAGAATGGGGGGGGGGAGTATAATAAACTGGTATTATAAATACAGAGTTCCAGTATCAGAATTGGGGGGGGGTATAATAAACTGGTATTATAAGTAAAGGGTTCCAGTATCAGAATGGGGGGGGGTGTATAATAAACTGGTATTATAAATAAAGGGTTCCAGTATCAGAATGGGGGGGGGGGGGGGTATAATAAACTGGTATTATAAATACAGAGTTCCAGTATCAGAATGGGGGGGGTGTATAATAAACTGGTATTATAAATACAGAGTTCCAGTATCAGAATGGGGGGGGGGGGGGGGGGGGGGGGGGGGTATAATAAACAGGTATTATAAATACAGAGTTCCAGTATCAGAATGGGGGGGGGGTATAATAAACTGGTATTATAAATACAGAATTCCAGTATCAGAATGGGGGGGTGTATAATAAACGGGTATTATAAATACAGAGTTCCAGTATCAGAATGGGGGGGGGGGGGGGTGTATAATAAACTGTTATTATATATACAGGGTTCCAGTATCAGAATGGGGGGGGGGGGGTGTATAATAAACTGGTATTATAAATACAGAGTTCCAGTATCAGAATGGGGGGGGTGTATAATAAACTGGTATTATAAATTCAGAGTTCCAGTATCAGAATGGGGGGGGAGTATAATAAACTGGTATTATAAATACAGAGTTCCAGTATCAGAATTGGGGGGGGGGTATAATAAACTGGTATTATAAATACAGAGTTCCAGTATCAGAATGGGGGGGGGGGGGGTGTATAATAAACTGGTATTATGAATACAGAGTTCCAGTATCAGAATTGGGGGGGGGTATAATAAACTGGTATTATAAATAAAGGGTTCCAGTATCAGAATTGGGGGGGGGGGGGGGGGGTGTATAATAAACTGGTATTATAAATACAGAGTTCCAGTATCAGAATGGGGGGGGGGTATAATAAACTGGTATTATAAATACAGAGTTCCAGTATCAGAATGGGGGGGGGTGTATAATAAACTGGTATTATAAATACAGAGTTCCAGTATCAGAATGGGGGGGGGTATAATAAACTGGTATTATAAATACAGGGTTCCAGTATCAGAATGGGGGGGGGGGGGGGTGTATAATAAACTGGTATTATAAATACAGAGTTCCAGTATCAGAATGGGGGGGGTGTATAATAAACTGGTATTATAAATTCAGAGTTCCAGTATCAGAATGGGGGGGGGGAGTATAATAAACTGGTATTATAAATACAGAGTTCCAGTATCAGAATTGGGGGGGGGGTATAATAAACTGGTATTATAAATACAGAGTTCCAGTATCAGAATGGGGGGGGGGGTGTATAATAAACTGGTATTATAAATACAGAGTTCCAGTATCAGAATGGGGGGGGGGGGGTATAATAAACTGGTATTATAAATACAGAGTTCCAGTATCAGAATGGGGGGGGGGGTGTATAATAAACTGGTATTATAAATACAGAGTTCCAGTATCAGAATGGGGGGGGGGGGGGTATAATAAACAGGTATTATAAATACAGAGTTCCAGTATCAGAATTGGGGGGGGGTATAATAAACTGGTATTATAAATACATGTTCCAGTATCAGAATGGGGGGGGTATAATAAACTGGTATTATAAATACAGAGTTCCAGTATAAGAATGGGGGGGGGGGGTGTATAATAAACTGGTATTATAAATACAGAGCTCCAGTATCAGAATGGGGGAGTGTATAATAAACTGGTATTATAAATACAGAGTTCCAGTATCAGAATGGGGGGGGTGTATAATAAACTGGTATTATAAATTCAGAGTTCCAGTATCAGAATGGGGGGGGGAGTATAATAAACTGGTATTATAAATACAGAGTTCCAGTATCAGAATTGGGGGGGGGGTATAATAAACTGGTATTATAAATACAGAGTTCCAGTATCAGAATGGGGGGGGGGGGGGGGTGTATATTAAACTGGTATTATAAATACAGAGTTCCAGTATCAGAATGGGGGGGGGGGTGTATAATAAACTGGTATTATAAATACAGAGTTCCAGTATCAGAATGGGGGGGGGGGGTATAATAAACAGGTATTATAAATACAGAGGTCCAGTATCAGAATGGGGTGGGGGGGGGGTATAATAAACTGGTATTATAAATACAGAATTCCAGTATCAGAATGGGGGGGTGTATAATAAACGGGTATTATAAATACAGAGTTCCAGTATCAGAATGGGGAGGTGTATAATAAACTGGTATTATAAATACAGAGTTCCAGTATCAGAATGGGGGGGGGGTGTATAATAAACTGGAATTATAAATACAGAGTTCCAGTATCAGAATGGGGGGGGGGTATAATAAACTGGTATTATAAATACAGAGTTCCAGTATCAGAATGGGGGGGGGGTGTATAATAAACTGGTATTATAAATACAGAGTTCCAGTATCAGAATGGGGGGGTGTATAATAAACTGGTATTATAAATAAAGGGTTACAGTATCAGAATGGGGGGGGGGGGTATAATAAACTGGTATTATAAATACAGAGTTCCAGTATCAGAATGGGGGGGGGGTGTATAATACACTGGTATTATAAATACAGAGTTCCAGTATCAGAATGGGGGGGGGGGGGGGGGTGTATAATAAACTGGTATTATAAATACAGAGTTCCAGTATCAGAATGGGGGGGGGGGTGTATAATAAACTGGTATTATAAATACAGAGTTCCAGTATCAGAATTGGGGGGGGGGGGGGGTGTATAATAAACTGGTATTATAAATAAAGGGTTCCAGTATCAGAATGGGGGGGGGGGGGTATAATAAACTGGTATTATAAATACAGAGTTCCAGTATCAGAATGGGGGGGGGGGGTGTATAATAAACTGGTATTATAAATACAGAGTTCCAGTATCAGAATTGGGGGGGGGGGGGGGGGGTGTATAATAAACTGGTATTATAAATAAAGGGTTCCAGTATCAGAATGGGGGGGGGGGGGGGTATAATAAACTGGTATTATAAATACAGAGTTCCAGTATCAGAATGGGGGGGGGTGTATAATAAACTGGTATTATAAATACAGAGTTCCAGTATCAGAATGGGGGGGGGGGGGGGGGTGTATAATAAACTGGTATTATAAATACAGAGTTCTAGTATCAGAATGGGGGGGGGTATAATAAACTGGTATTATAAATACAGAGTTCCAGTATCAGAATGGGGGGGGGGGGGGGGGGTATAATAAACTGGTATTATAAATACAGAGTTCCAGTATCAGAATGGGGGGGGGTGTATAATAAACTGGTATTATAAATACAGAGTTCCAGTATCAGAATGGGGGGGGGGGGTATAATAAACAGGTATTATAAATACAGAGTTCCAGTATCAGAATGGGGGGGGGGGGGTATAATAAACTGGTATTATAAATACAGAATTCCAGTATCAGAATGGGGAGGTGTATAATAAACTGGTATTATAAATACAGAGTTCCAGTATCAGAATGGGGGGGGGGTGTATAATAAACTGGTATTATAAATACAGAGTTCCAGTATCAGAATGGGGGGGTGGGGGGTGTATAATAAACTGTTATTATATATACAGGGTTCCAGTATCAGAATGGGGGGGGGGGTGTATAATAAACTGCTATTATAAATACAGAGTTCCAGTATCAGAATGGGGGGGTGTATAATAAACTGGTATTATAAATTCAGAGTTCCAGTATCAGAATGGGGGGGGGTGTATAATAAACTGGTATTATAAATACAGAGTTCCAGTATAAGAATTAGGGGGGTGTATAATAAACTGGTATTATAAATAAAGGGTTCCTGTATCAGAATGGGGGGGGGTGTATAATAAACTGGTATTATAAATACAGAGTTCCAGTATCAGAATGGGGAGGTGTATAATAAACTGGTATTATAAATGCAGAGTTCCAGTATCAGAATGGGGGGGGGTGTATAATAAACTGGTATTATAAATACAGGGTTCCAGTATCAGAATGGGGGGGGGGGGGTGTATAATAAACTGGTATTATAAATACAGAGTTCCAGTATCAGAATGGGGGGGGGGGGGGTATAATAAACTGGTATTATAAATACAGAGTTCCAGTATCAGAATGGGTGGGGTGGGGGTATAATAAACTGGTATTATAAATACAGAGTTCCAGTATCAGAATGGGGGGGGGGGGGGGTATAATAAACTGGTATTATAAATAAAGGGTTCCAGTATCAGAATTGGGGGGGGGGGGGGGGTGTATAATAAACTGGTATTATAAATACAGAGTTCCAGTATCAGAATTGGGGGGGGGGTATAATAAACTGGTATTATAAATAAAGGGTTCCAGTATCAGAATTGGGGGGGGGGGGGGGGTGTATAATAAACTGGTATTATAAATACAGAGTTCCAGTATCAGAATTGGGGGGGGGTATAATAAACTGGTATTATAAATAAAGGGTTCCAGTATCAGAATTGGGGGGGGGGGGGTGTATAATAAACTGTTAATATAAATACAGAGTTCCAGTATCAGAATGGGGGGGGGGGTGTATAATATACTGGTATTATAAATACAGAGTTCCAGTATCAGAATTGGGGGGGGGTATAATAAACTGGTATTATAAATACAGAGTTCCAGTATCAGAATGGGGGGGGTGTATAATAAACTGGTATTATAAATTCAGAGTTCCAGTATCAGAATGGGGGGGAGTATAATTAACTGGTATTATAAATACAGAGTTCCAGTATCAGAATTGGGAGGTGTATAATAAACTGGTATTATAAATACAGAGTTCCAGTATCAGAATGGGGGGGGGTGTATAATAAACTGGTATTATAAATACAGAGTTCCAGTATCAGAATGGGGGGGGGGGCATAATAAACAGGTATTATAAATACAGAGTTCCAGTATAATAAACTGGTATTATAAATACAGAATTCCAGTATCAGAATGGGGGGGTGTATAATAAACGGGTATTATAAATACAGAGTTCCAGTATCAGAATGGGGGGGGGGGGGGGGGTGTATAATAAACTGGTATTATAAATACAGAGTTCCAGTATCAGAATTGGGGGGGTGTATAATAAACTGGTATTATAAATTCAGAGTTCCAGTATCAGAATGGGGGGGGGAGTATAATTAACTGGTATTATAAATACAGAGTTCCAGTATCAGAATTGGGAGGTGTATAATAAACTGGTATTATAAATACAGAGTTCCAGTATCAGAATGGGGGGGGGTATAATAAACTGGTATTATAAATACAGGGTTCCAGTATCAGAATGGGGGGGTGTATAATAAACTGGTATTATAAATAAAGGGTTCCAGTATCAGAATGGGGGGGGGGGGGGGGTGTATAATAAACTGGTATTATAAATACAGAGTTCCTGTATCAGAATGGGGGGGGTATAATAAACTGGTATTATAAATACAGAGTTCCAGTATCAGAATGGGGGGGGGGTATAATAAACTGGTATTATAAATACAGAGTTCCATTATCAGAATGGGGGGGGGGGGGGTGTATAATAAACTGGTATTATAAATACAGAGTTCCAGTATCAGAATTGGGGGGGGGGTATAATAAACTGGTATTATAAATAAAGGGTTCCAGTATCAGAATTGGGGGGGGGGGGGGGGGTGTATAATAAACTGGTATTATAAATACAGAGTTCCAGTATCAGAATTGGGGGGGGGGGGGGTGATAATAAACTGGTATTATAAATAAAGGGTTCCAGTATCAGAATTGGGGGGGGGGGGGGGGTGTATAATAAACTGTTATTATAAATACAGAGTTCCAGTATCAGAATGGGGGGGGGGGTGTATAATAAACTGGTATTATAAATACAGAGTTCCAGTATCAGAATTGGGGGGGGGTATAATAAACTGGTATTATAAATACAGAGTTCCAGTATCAGAATGGGGGGGGTATAATAAACTGGTATTATAAATACAGAGTTCCAGTATAAGAATGGGGGGGGGAGGGGTGTATAATAAACTGGTATTATAAATACAGAGCTCCAGTATCAGAATGGAGGTGGGGGGGGGTATAATAAACTGGTATTATAAATACAGGGTTCCAGTATCAGAATGGGGGGGTGTATAATAAACTGGTATTATAAATACAGAGTTCCAGTATCAGAATGGGGGGGGTGTATAATAAACTGGTATTATAAATTCAGAGTTCCAGTATCAGAATGGGGGGGGGGAGTATAATAAACTGGTATTATAAATACAGAGTTCCAGTATCAGAATTGGGGGGGGGTATAATAAACTGGTATTATAAGTAAAGGGTTCCAGTATCAGAATGGGGGGGGGTGTATAATAAACTGGTATTATAAATAAAGGGTTCCAGTATCAGAATGGGGGGGGGGGGGGGTATAATAAACTGGTATTATAAATACAGAGTTCCAGTATCAGAATGGGGGGGGGTGTATAATAAACTGGTATTATAAATACAGAGTTCCAGTATCAGAATGGGGGGGGGGGGGGGGGGGGGGGGGTATAATAAACAGGTATTATAAATACAGAGTTCCAGTATCAGAATGGGGGGGGGGGGGTGTATAATAAACTGTTATTATATATGCAGGGTTCCAGTATCAGAATGGGGGGGGGGGGGGGGGGTGTATAATAAACTGGTATTATAAATACAGAGTTCCAGTATCAGAATTGGGGGGGTGTATAATAAACTGGTATTATAAATTCAGAGTTCCAGTATCAGAATGGGGGGGGGAGTATAATTAACTGGTATTATAAATACAGAGTTCCAGTATCAGAATTGGGAGGTGTATAATAAACTGGTATTATAAATACAGAGTTCCAGTATCAGAATGGGGGGGGGGTATAATAAACTGGTATTATAAATACAGGGTTCCAGTATCAGAATGGGGGGGGGGGGGGGGGGTGTATAATAAACTGGTATTATAAATACAGAGTTCCAGTATCAGAATGGGGGGGTGTATAATAAACTGGTATTATAAATAAAGGGTTCCAGTATAAGAATGGGGGGGGGAGGGGTGTATAATAAACTGGTATTATAAATACAGAGTTCCTGTATCAGAATGGGGGGGGTATAATAAACTGGTATTATAAATACAGAGTTCCAGTATCAGAATGGGGGGGGGTATAATAAACTGGTATTATAAATACAGAGTTCCAGTATCAGAATGGGGGGGGGGGGGTGTATAATAAACTGGTATTATAAATACAGAGTTCCAGTATCAGAATTGGGGGGGGGGTATAATAAACTGGTATTATAAATAAAGGGTTCCAGTATCAGAATTGGGGGGGGGGGGGGGGGTGTATAATAAACTGGTATTATAAATACAGAGTTCCAGTATCAGAATTGGGGGGGGGTATAATAAACTGGTATTATAAATAAAGGGTTCCAGTATCAGAATTGGGGGGGGGGGGGGGGTGTATAATAAACTGTTATTATAAATACAGAGTTCCAGTATCAGAATGGGGGGGGGGGGGGTGTATAATAAACTGGTATTATAAATACAGAGTTCCAGTATCAGAATTGGGGGGGGGTATAATAAACTGGTATTATAAATACAGAGTTCCAGTATCAGAATGGGGGGGGTATAATAAACTGGTATTATAAATACAGAGTTCCAGTATAAGAATGGGGGGGGGAGGGGTGTATAATAAACTGGTATTATAAATACAGAGCTCCAGTATCAGAATGGGGGAGTGTATAATAAACTGGTATTATAAATACAGAGTTCCAGTATCAGAATGGGGGGGGGGTGTATAATAAACTGGTATTATAAATACAGAGTTCCAGTATCAGAATTAGGGGGGGGTATAATAAACTGGTATTATAAATACAGGGTTCCAGTATCAGAATGGGGGGGTGTATAATAAACTGGTATTATAAATACAGAGTTCCAGTATCAGAATGGGGGGGTGTATAATAAACTGGTATTATAAATAAAGGGTTCCAGTATAAGAATGGGGGGGGGAGGGGTGTATAATAAACTGGTATTATAAATACAGAGTTCCTGTATCAGAATGGGGGGGGTATAATAAACTGGTATTATAAATACAGAGTTCCAGTATCAGAATGGGGGGGGGGGGGTGTATAATAAACTGTTATTATATATACAGGGTTCCAGTATCAGAATGGGGGGGGGGGGGGGGGGGTGTATAATAAACTGGTATTATAAATACAGAGTTCCAGTATCAGAATTGGGGGGGTGTATAATAAACTGGTATTATAAATTCAGAGTTCCAGTATCAGAATGGGGGGGGGGAGTATAATAAACTGGTATTATAAATACAGAGTTCCAGTATCAGAATTGGGGGGGGTATAATAAACTGGTATTATAAATACAGAGTTCCAGTATCAGAATGGGGGGGGGTGTATAATAAACTGGTATTATAAATACAGGGTTCCAGTATCAGAATGGGGGGGGGGGGGGGGGGGTGTATAATAAACTGGTATTATAAATACAGAGTTCCAGTATCAGAATGGGGGGGTGTATAATAAACTGGTATTATAAATAAAGGGTTCCAGTATAAGAATGGGGGGGGGAGGGGTGTATAATAAACTGGTATTATAAATACAGAGTTCCTGTATCAGAATGGGGGGGGTATAATAAACTGGTATTATAAATACAGAGTTCCAGTATCAGAATGGGGGGGGGTATAATAAACTGGTATTATAAATACAGAGTTCCAGTATCAGAATGGGGGGGGGGGGGTGTATAATAAACTGGTATTATAAATACAGAGTTCCAGTATCAGAATTGGGGGGGGGGTATAATAAACTGGTATTATAAATAAAGGGTTCCAGTATCAGAATTGGGGGGGGGGGGGGGGTGTATAATAAACTGGTATTATAAATACAGAGTTCCAGTATCAGAATTGGGGGGGGTATAATAAACTGGTATTATAAATAAAGGGTTCCAGTATCAGAATTGGGGGGGGGGGGGGGTGTATAATAAACTGTTATTATAAATACAGAGTTCCAGTATCAGAATGGGGGGGGGGGGGTGTATAATAAACTGGTATTATAAATACAGAGTTCCAGTATCAGAATTGGGGGGGGGTATAATAAACTGGTATTATAAATACAGAGTTCCAGTATCAGAATGGGGGGGGTATAATAAACTGGTATTATAAATACAGAGTTCCAGTATAAGAATGGGGGGGGGAGGGGTGTATAATAAACTGGTATTATAAATACAGAGCTCCAGTATCAGAATTGGGGGGGTGTATAATAAACTGGTATTATAAATACAGAGTTCCAGTATCAGAATGGGGGGGGGGTGTATAATAAACTGGTATTATAAATACAGAGTTCCAGTATCAGAATTAGGGGGGGGTATAATAAACTGGTATTATAAATACAGGGTTCCAGTATCAGAATGGGGGGGTGTATAATAAACTGGTATTATAAATACAGAGTTCCAGTATCAGAATGGGGGGGTGTATAATAAACTGGTATTATAAATAAAGGGTTCCAGTATAAGAATGGGGGGGGGAGGGGTGTATAATAAACTGGTATTATAAATACAGAGTTCCTGTATCAGAATGGGGGGGGTATAATAAACTGGTATTATAAATACAGAGTTCCAGTATCAGAATGGGGGGGGGGTATAATAAACTGGTATTATAAATACAGAGTTCCAGTATCAGAATGGGGGGGGGGGGGGTGTATAATAAACTGGTATTATAAATACAGAGTTCCAGTATCAGAATTGGGGGGGGGGTATAATAAACTGGTATTATAAATAAAGGGTTCCAGTATCAGAATTGGGGGGGGGGGGGGGGGTGTATAATAAACTGGTATTATAAATACAGAGTTCCAGTATCAGAATTGGGGGGGGTATAATAAACTGGTATTATAAATAAAGGGTTCCAGTATCAGAATTGGGGGGGGGGGGGGGGTGTATAATAAACTGTTATTATAAATACAGAGTTCCAGTATCAGAATGGGGGGGGGGGGGTGTATAATAAACTGGTATTATAAATACAGAGTTCCAGTATCAGAATTGGGGGGGGGTATAATAAACTGGTATTATAAATACAGAGTTCCAGTATCAGAATGGGGGGGGTATAATAAACTGGTATTATAAATACAGAGTTCCAGTATAAGAATGGGGGGGGAGGGGTGTATAATAAACTGGTATTATAAATACAGAGCTCCAGTATCAGAATGGAGGTGGGGGGGGGGTATAATAAACTGGTGTTATAAATACAGGGTTCCAGTATCAGAATTAGGGGGGGTGTATAATAAACTGGTATTATAAATACAGGGTTCCAGTATCAGAATGGGGGGGGTGTATAATGAACTGGTATTATAAATTCAGAGTTCCAGTATCAGAATGGGGGGGGGGAGTATAATAAACTGGTATTATAAATTCAGAGTTCCAGTATCAGAATGGGGGGGGGGAGTATAATAAACTGGTATTATAAGTACAGGGTTCCAGTATCAGAATGGGGGGGGGTGTATAATAAACTGGTATTATAAGTAAAGGGTTCCAGTATCAGAATGGGGGGGGGGGGGGTATAATAAACTGGTATTATAAATACAGGGTTCCAGTATCAGAATGGGGGGGGGTGTATAATAAACTGGTATTATAAATACAGAGTTCCAGTATCAGAATGGGGGGGGGGGGGGTGTATAATAAACTGTTATTATATATACAGGGTTCCAGTATCAGAATGGGGGGGGGGGGGGGGGTGTATAATAAACTGGTATTATAAATACAGAGTTCCAGTATCAGAATTGGGGGGGTGTATAATAAACTGGTATTATAAATTCAGAGTTCCAGTATCAGAATGGGGGGGGGAGTATAATTAACTGGTATTATAAATACAGAGTTCCAGTATCAGAATTGGGAGGTGTATAATAAACTGGTATTATAAATACAGAGTTCCAGTATCAGAATGGGGGGGGGTATAATAAACTGGTATTATAAATACAGGGTTCCAGTATCAGAATGGGGGGGGGGGGGGGGGGGTGTATAATAAACTGGTATTATAAATACAGAGTTCCAGTATCAGAATGGGGGGGTGTATAATAAACTGGTATTATAAATAAAGGGTTCCAGTATAAGAATGGGGGGGGGGAGGGGTGTATAATAAACTGGTATTATAAATACAGAGTTCCTGTATCAGAATGGGGGGGGTATAATAAACTGGTATTATAAATACAGAGTTCCAGTATCAGAATGGGGGGGGGTATAATAAACTGGTATTATAAATACAGAGTTCCAGTATCAGAATGGGGGGGGGGGGGGTGTATAATAAACTGGTATTATAAATACAGAGTTCCAGTATCAGAATTGGGGGGGGGGTATAATAAACTGGTATTATAAATAAAGGGTTCCAGTATCAGAATTGGGGGGGGGGGGGGGGTGTATAATAAACTGGTATTATAAATACAGAGTTCCAGTATCAGAATTGGGGGGGGGTATAATAAACTGGTATTATAAATAAAGGGTTCCAGTATCAGAATTGGGGGGGGGGGGGGGGTGTATAATAAACTGTTATTATAAATACAGAGTTCCAGTATCAGAATGGGGGGGGGTATAATAAACTGGTATTATAAATACAGGGTTCCAGTATCAGAATGGGGGGGGGGGGGGGGGGGGTGTATAATAAACTGGTATTATAAATACAGAGTTCCAGTATCAGAATTGGGGGGGTGTATAATAAACTGGTATTATAAATACAGGGTTCCAGTATCAGAATGGGGGGGGGAGGGGTGTATAATAAACTGGTATTATAAATACAGAGTTCCTGTATCAGAATGGGGGGGGGGGGGGTGTATAATAAACTGGTATTATAAATACAGAGCTCCAGTATCAGAATGGGGGGGGGGTATAATAAACTGGTATTATAAATACAGAGTTCCAGTATCAGAATGGGGGGGGGGGGGGTGTATAATAAACTGGTATTATAAATTCAGAGTTCCAGTATCAGAATGGGGGGGGGGGTATAATAAACTGGTATTATAAATAAAGGGTTCCAGTATCAGAATTGGGGGGGGGGGGGGGGGGTGTATAATAAACTGGTATTATAAATACAGAGTTCCAGTATCAGAATTGGGGGGGGGTATAATAAACTGGTATTATAAATAAAGGGTTCCAGTATCAGAATTGGGGGGGGGGGGGGGTGTATAATAAACTGTTATTATAAATACAGAGTTCCAGTATCAGAATGGGGGGGGGGGGGTGTATAATAAACTGGTATTATAAATACAGAGTTCCAGTATCAGAATTGGGGGGGGGTATAATAAACTGGTATTATAAATACAGAGTTCCAGTATCAGAATGGGGGGGGTATAATAAACTGGTATTATAAATACAGAGTTCCAGTATAAGAATGGGGGGGGGAGGGGTGTATAATAAACTGGTATTATAAATACAGAGCTCCAGTATCAGAATGGGGGAGTGTATAATAAACTGGTATTATAAATACAGAGTTCCAGTATCAGAATGGGGGGGGGGTGTATAATAAACTGGTATTATAAATACAGAGTTCCAGTATCAGAATTAGGGGGGGGTATAATAAACTGGTATTATAAATACAGGGTTCCAGTATCAGAATGGGGGGGTGTATAATAAACTGGTATTATAAATACAGAGTTCCAGTATCAGAATGGGGGGGGTGTATAATAAACTGGTATTATAAATTCAGAGTTCCAGTATCAGAATGGGGGGGGGGAGTATAATAAACTGGTATTATAAATACAGAGTTCCAGTATCAGAATTGGGGGGGGGTATAATAAACTGGTATTATAAGTAAAGGGTTCCAGTATCAGAATGGGGGGGGGTGTATAATAAACTGGTATTATAAATAAAGGGTTCCAGTATCAGAATGGGGGGGGGGGGGGGTATAATAAACTGGTATTATAAATACAGAGTTCCAGTATCAGAATGGGGGGGGGTGTATAATAAACTGGTATTATAAATACAGAGTTCCAGTATCAGAATGGGGGGGGGGGGGGGGTATAATAAACAGGTATTATAAATACAGAGTTCCAGTATCAGAATGGGGGGGGGGTATAATAAACTGGTATTATAAATACAGAATTCCAGTATCAGAATGGGGGGGTGTATAATAAACGGGTATTATAAATACAGAGTTCCAGTATCAGAATGGGGGGGGGGGGGTGTATAATAAACTGTTATTATATATACAGGGTTCCAGTATCAGAATGGGGGGGGGGGGGGGGTGTATAATAAACTGGTATTATAAATACAGAGTTCCAGTATCAGAATGGGGGGGGTGTATAATAAACTGGTATTATAAATTCAGAGTTCCAGTATCAGAATGGGGGGGGGAGTATAATAAACTGGTATTATAAATACAGAGTTCCAGTATCAGAATTGGGGGGGGGGGTATAATAAACTGGTATTATAAATACAGAGTTCCAGTATCAGAATGGGGGGGGGGGGGGGGGTATAATAAACAGGTATTATAAATACAGAGTTCCAGTATCAGAATGGGGGGGGGGTATAATAAACTGGTATTATAAATACAGAATTCCAGTATCAGAATGGGGGGGTGTATAATAAACGGGTATTATAAATACAGAGTTCCAGTATCAGAATGGGGGGGGGGGGGTGTATAATAAACTGTTATTATATATACAGGGTTCCAGTATCAGAATGGGGGGGGGGGGGGGTGTATAATAAACTGGTATTATAAATACAGAGTTCCAGTATCAGAATGGGGGGGGTGTATAATAAACTGGTATTATAAATTCAGAGTTCCAGTATCAGAATGGGGGGGGGGAGTATAATAAACTGGTATTATAAATACAGAGTTCCAGTATCAGAATTGGGGGGGGGGGTATAATAAACTGGTATTATAAATACAGAGTTCCAGTATCAGAATGGGGGGGGGGGGGGGGTGTATAATAAACTGGTATTATAAATACAGAGTTCCAGTATCAGAATTGGGGGGGGGTATAATAAACTGGTATTATAAATACAGAGTTCCAGTATCAGAATGGGGGGGGTGTATAATAAACTGGTATTATAAATACAGAGTTCCAGTATCAGAATGGGGGGGGGGGGGTGTATAATAAACTGGTATTATAAATACAGAGTTCCAGTATCAGAATTGGGGGGGGTATAATAAACTGGTATTATAAATACATGTTCCAGTATCAGAATGGGGGGGGGTATAATAAACTGGTATTATAAATACAGAGTTCCAGTATCAGAATGGGGGGGGTGTATAATAAACTGGTATTATAAATACAGAGCTCCAGTATCAGAATGGGGGAGTGTATAATAAACTGGTATTATAAATACAGAGTTCCAGTATCAGAATGGGGGGGGGTGTATAATAAACTGGTATTATAAATACAGAGTTCCAGTATCAGAATGGGGGGGGGGGTATAATAAACTGGTATTATAAATAAAGGGTTCCAGTATCAGAATGGGGGGGGGGGGGGGGTGTATAATAAACTGGTATTATAAATACAGAGTTCCAGTATCAGAATTGGGGGGGGGTATAATAAACTGGTATTATAAATAAAGGGTTCCAGTATCAGAATTGGGGGGGGGGGGGGGGTGTATAATAAACTGGTATTATAAATACAGAGTTCCAGTATCAGAATGGGGGGGGGGGGGTGTATAATAAACTGGTATTATAAATACAGAGTTCCAGTATCAGAATGGGGGGGGGGGTATAATAAACTGGTATTATAAATACAGAGTTCCAGTATCAGAATGGGGGGGGTATAATAAACTGGTATTATAAATACAGAGTTCCAGTATCAGAATGGGGGGGGGAGGGGTGTATAATAAACTGGTATTATAAATACAGAGCTCCAGTATCAGAATGGGGGAGTGTATAATAAACTGGTATTATAAATACAGAGTTCCAGTATCAGAATGGGGGGGGGGGGTGTATAATAAACTGGTATTATAAATACAGAGTTCCAGTATCAGAATTGGGGGGGGGGTATGATAAACTGGTATTATAAATACAGGGTTCCAGTATCAGAATGGGGGGGGTGTATAATAAACTGGTATTATAAATACAGAGTTCCAGTATCAGAATGGGGGGGGTGTATAATAAACTGGTATTATAAATTCAGAGTTCCAGTATCAGAATGGGGGGGGGAGTATAATAAACTGGTATTATAAATACAGAGTTCCAGTATCAGAATTGGGGGGGGGTATAATAAACTGGTATTATAAGTACAGGGTTCCAGTATCAGAATGGGGGGGGGTGTATAATAAACTGGTATTATAAATAAAGGGTTCCAGTATCAGAATGGGGGGGGGGGGGGGGTATAATAAACTGGTATTATAAATACAGAGTTCCAGTATCAGAATGGGGGGGGGGGGATGTATAATAAACTGGTATTATAAATACAGAGTTCCAGTATCAGAATGGGGGGGGGGGGGGGGGGGTATAGTAAACTGGTATTATAAATACAGAGTTCCAGTATCAGAATGGGGGGGGGGTATAATAAACTGGTATTATAAATACAGAATTCCAGTATCAGAATGGGGGGGTGTATAATAAACGGGTATTATAAATACAGAGTTCCAGTATCAGAATGGGGGGGGGGGGGGTGTATAATAAACTGTTATTATATATACAGGGTTCCAGTATCAGAATGGGGGGGGGGGGGGGGTGTATAATAAACTGGTATTATAAATACAGAGTTCCAGTATCAGAATGGGGGGGGTGTATAATAAACTGGTATTATAAATTCAGAGTTCCAGTATCAGAATGGGGGGGGGAGTATAATAAACTGGTATTATAAATACAGAGTTCCAGTATCAGAATTGGGGGGGGGGTATAATAAACTGGTATTATAAATACAGAGTTCCAGTATCAGAATGGGGGGGGGGGGGGGGTGTATAATAAACTGGTATTATAAATACAGAGTTCCAGTATCAGAATGGGGGGGGGGTATAATAAACTGGTATTATAAATACAGAATTCCAGTATCAGAATGGGGGGGTGTATAATAAACGGGTATTATAAATACAGAGTTCCAGTATCAGAATGGGGGGGGGGGGGTGTATAATAAACTGGTATTATATATACAGGGTTCCAGTATCAGAATGGGGGGGGGGGGGGGGGTGTATAATAAACTGGTATTATAAATACAGAGTTCCAGTATCAGAATGGGGGGGGTGTATAATAAACTGGTATTATAAATTCAGAGCTCCAGTATCAGAATGGGGGGGTGTATAATAAACTGGTATTATAAATACAGAGTTCCAGTATCAGAATGGGGGGGGGGGGGGGTGTATAATAAACTGGTATTATGAATACAGAGTTCCAGTATCAGAATTGGGGGGGGGTATAATAAACTGGTATTATAAATAAAGGGTTCCAGTATCAGAATTGGGGGGGGGGGGGGGGGTGTATAATAAACTGGTATTATAAATACAGAGTTCCAGTATCAGAATGGGGGGGGGGGGGGGTATAATAAACTGGTATTATAAATACAGAGTTCCAGTATCAGAATGGGGGGGGGTGTATAATAAACTGGTATTATAAATACATAGTTCCAGTATCAGAATGGGGGGGGTGTATAATAAACTGGTATTATAAATACAGAGTTCCAGTATCAGAATGGGGGGGGGGGGGTGTATAATAAACTGGTATTATAAATACAGAGTTCCAGTATCAGAATGGGGGGGTGTATAATAAACTGGTATTATAAATACAGAGTTCCAGTATCAGAATGGGGGGGGGGGGGGGTGTATATTAAACTGGTATTATAAATACAGAGTTCCAGTATCAGAATGGGGGGGGGGGGTGTATAATAAACTGGTATTATAAATACAGAGTTCCAGTATCAGAATGGGGGGGGGGGGGGTATAATAAACGGGTATTATAAATACAGAGGTTCCAGTATCAGAATGGGGGGGGGGGGGGTATAATAAACTGGTATTATAAATACAGAGTTCCAGTATCAGAATGGGGGGGGTGTATAATAAACGGGTATTATAAATACAGAGTTCCAGTATCAGAATGGGGAGGTGTATAATAAACTGGTATTATAAATACAGAGTTCCAGTATCAGAATGGGGAGGTGTATAATAAACTGGTATTATAAATACAGAGTTCCAGTATCAGAATGGGGGGGGGGGGGTGTATAATAAACTGGTATTATAAATACAGAGTTCCAGTATCAGAATGGGGGGGGGGTGTATAATAAACTGGTATTATAAATACAGAGTTCCAGTATCAGAATGGGGGGGGGGTGTATAATAAACTGGTATTATAAATACAGAGTTCCAGTATCAGAATGGGGGGGGGGTGTATAATAAACTGGTATTATAAATACAGAGTTCCAGTATCAGAATGGGGGGGGGGGTATAATAAACTGGTATTATAAATACAGAGTTCCAGTATCAGAATGGGGGGGGGGTATAATAAACTGGTATTATAAATACAGAGTTCCAGTATCAGAATGGGGGGGGTGTATAATAAACTGGTATTATAAATACAGAGTTCCAGTATCAGAATGGGGGGGGGGGTGTATAATAAACTGGTATTATAAATACAGAGTTCCAGTATCAGAATTGGGGGGGGGTGTATAATAAACTGGTATTATAAATAAAGGGTTCCAGTATCAGAATGGGGGGGGGGGGGTATAATAAACTGGTATTATAAATACAGAGTTCCAGTATCAGAATGGCGGGGGGGGGGTGTATAATAAACTGGTATTATAAATACAGAGTTCCAGTATCAGAATTGGGGGGGGGGGGGGGGGGGTGTATAATAAACTGGTATTATAAATAAAGGGTTCCAGTATCAGAATGGGGGGGGGGGGGGGGTATAATAAACTGGTATTATAAATACAGAGTTCCAGTATCAGAATGGGGGGGGGGTGTATAATAAACTGGTATTATAAATACAGAGTTCCAGTATCAGAATGGGGGGGGGGGGGGGGTGTATAATAAACTGGTATTATAAATACAGAGTTCCAGTATCAGAATGGGGGGGGGTATAATAAACTGGTATTATAAATACAGAGTTCCAGTATCAGAATGGGGGGGGGGGGGGGGTATAATAAACTGGTATTATAAATACAGAGTTCCAGTATCAGAATGGGGGGGGGTGTATAATAAACTGGTATTATAAATACAGAGTTCCAGTATCAGAATGGGGAGGTGTATAATAAACTGGTATTATAAATACAGAGTTCCAGTATCAGAATGGGGGGGGGGGGGTGTATAATAAACTGGTATTATAAATACAGAGTTCCAGTATCAGAATGGGGGGGGGGGGTATAATAAACAGGTATTATAAATACAGAGTTCCAGTATCAGAATGGGGGGGGGGGGGTATAATAAACTGGTATTATAAATACAGAATTCCAGTATCAGAATGGGGAGGTGTATAATAAACTGGTATTATAAATACAGAGTTCCAGTATCAGAATGGGGGGGGGGTGTATAATAAACTGGTATTATAAATACAGAGTTCCAGTATCAGAATGGGGGGGTGGGGGGTGTATAATAAACTGTTATTATATATACAGGGTTCCAGTATCAGAATGGGGGGGGGGGTGTATAATAAACTGCTATTATAAATACAGAGTTCCAGTATCAGAATGGGGGGGTGTATAATAAACTGGTATTATAAATTCAGAGTTCCAGTATCAGAATGGGGGGGGGTGTATAATAAACTGGTATTATAAATACAGAGTTCCAGTATCAGAATTGGGGGGGGGGGTATAATAAACTGGTATTATAAATAAAGGGTTCCTGTATCAGAATGGGGGGGGTGTATAATAAACTGGTATTATAAATACAGAGTTCCAGTATCAGAATGGGGAGGTGTATAATAAACTGGTATTATAAATGCAGAGTTCCAGTATCAGAATGGGGGGGGGTGTATAATAAACTGGTATTATAAATACAGGGTTCCAGTATCAGAATGGGGGGGGGGGGGGTGTATAATAAACTGGTATTATAAATACAGAGTTCCAGTATCAGAATGGGGGGGGGGGGGGTATAATAAACTGGTATTATAAATACAGAGTTCCAGTATCAGAATGGGGGGGGGGGGGGTATAATAAACTGGTATTATAAATACAGAGTTCCAGTATCAGAATGGGGGGGTGTATAATAAACGGGTATTATAAATACAGAGTTCCAGTATCAGAATGGGGGGGGGGGGGGGGGGGGTGTATAATAAACTGTTATTATAAATACAGGGTTCCAGTATCAGAATGGGGGGGGGGGGTGTATAATAAACTGGTATTATAAATACAGAGTTCCAGTATCAGAATGGGGGGGGGGTATAATAAACTGGTATTATAAATAAAGAGTTCCAGTTTCAGAATGGGGGGGTCTAATAAACTGGTATTATAAATACAGAGTTCCAGTATCAGAATGGGGGGGGTGTATAATACACTGGTATTATAAATACAGAGTTCCAGTATCAGAATGGGGGGGGGGGTATAATAAACTGGTATTATAAATAAAGAGTTCCAGTTTCAGAATGGGGGGGTATAATAAACTGGTATTATAAATACAGAGTTCCAGTATCAGAATGGGGGGGGGTATAATAAACTGGTATTATAAATACAGAGTTCCAGTATCAGAATGGGGGGGGGGGGGGGGGGTTGTTTAATAAACTGTTATTATAAATACAGAGTTCCAGTATCAGAATGGGGGGGGGGTGTATAATAAACTGGTATTATAAATACAGAGTTCCAGTATCAGAATGGGGGGGTGTATAATAAACTGGTATTATAAATACAGAGTTCCAGTATCAGAATGGGGGGGGGGGGGTGTATAATAAACTGGTATTATAAATACAGAGTTCCAGTATCAGAATGGGGGGGGGGGTGTATAATAAACTGGAATTATAAATGCAGAGTTCCAGTATCAGAATGGGGGGGGGGTATAATAAACTGGTATTATAAATACAGAGTTCCAGTATCAGAATGGGGGGGGGGTGTATAATAAACTGGTATTATAAATACAGAGTTCCAGTATCAGAATGGGGGGGGGGTGTATAATAAACTGGTATTATAAATACAGAGTTCCAGTATCAGAATGGGGGGGGGGGGGTATAATAAACAGGTATTATAAATACAGAGTTCCAGTATCAGAATGGGGGGGGGGTGTATAATAAACTGGTATTATAAATACAGAGTTCCAGTATCAGAATGGGGGGGTGTATAATAAACGGGTATTATAAATACAGAGTTCCAGTATCAGAATGGGGGGGGGTATGATAAACTGGTATTATAAATAAAGGGTTCCAGTATCAGAATGGGGGGGGGGGGGGGGGGTATAATAAACTGGTATTATAAATACAGAGTTCCAGTATCAGAATGGGGGGGGTGTATAATAAACTGGTATTATAAATACAGAGTTCCAGTATCAGAATGGGGAGGTGTATAATAAACTGGTATTATAAATACAGAGTTCCAGTATCAGAATGGGGGGGGGGGGGGTGTATAATAAACTGGTATTATAAATACAGAGTTCCAGTATCAGAATGGGGGGGGGGTGTATAATAAACTGGTATTATAAATACAGAGTTCCAGTATCAGAATGGGGGGGGGGGGGGGGGGGTGTATAATAAACTGGTATTATAAATACAGAGTTCCAGTATCAGAATGGGGGGGGGTATAATAAACTGGTATTATAAATACAGAGTTCTAGTATCAGAATGGGGGGGGGGGGGGTATAATAAACTGGTATTATAAATACAGAGTTCCAGTATCAGAATGGGGGGGGGTGTATAATAAACTGGTATTATAAATACAGAGTTCCAGTATCAGAATGGGGGGGGGGTGTATAATAAACTGGTATTATAAATACAGAGTTCCAGTATCAGAATGGGGGGGGGGTGTATAATAAACTGGTATTATAAATACAGAGTTCCAGTATCAGAATGGGGGGGGGGTATAATAAACAGGTATTATAAATACAGAGTTCCAGTATCAGAATGGGGGGGGGGGGTATAATAAACTGGTATTATAAATACAGAATTCCAGTATCAGAATGGGGGGGTGTATAATAAACGGGTATTATAAATACAGAGTTCCAGTATCAGAATGGGGAGGTGTATAATAAACTGGTATTATAAATACAGAGTTCCAGTATCAGAATGGGGGGGGGTGTATAATAAACTGGTATTATAAATACAGAGTTCCAGTATCAGAATGGGGGGGTGGGGGGTGTATAATAAACTGTTATTATATATACAGGGTTCCAGTATCAGAATGGGGGGGGGGGGTGTATAATAAACTGCTATTATAAATACAGAGTTCCAGTATCAGAATGGGGGGGGGGGGGGGGGGTGTATAATAAACTGGTATTATAAATACAGAGTTCCAGTATCAGAATGGGGGGGGGGGTATAATAAACTGGTATTATAAATACAGAGTTCCAGTATCAGAATGGGGGGGGTGGGGGTATAATAAACTGGTATTATAAATACAGAGTTCCAGTATCAGAATGGGGAGGTGTATAATAAACTGGTATTATAAATACAGAGTTCCAGTATCAGAATGGGGGGGGGGGGGGGGTGTATAATAAACTGGTATTATAAATACAGAGTTCCAGTATCAGAATGGGGGGGGGGGGGTATAATAAACTGGTATTATAAATACAGAGTTCCAGTATCAGAATGGGGGGGGGGGGGTATAATAAACTGGTATTATAAATACAGAGTTCCAGTATCAGAATGGGGGGGTGTATAATAAACTGGTATTATAAATACAGAGTTCCAGTATCAGAATGGGGGGGGGTGTATAATAAACTGGTATTATAAATACAGAGTTCCAGTATCAGAATGGGGGGGGTGTATAATAAACTGGTATTATAAATACAGAGTTCCAGTATCAGAATGGGGGGGTGTATAATAAACTGGTATTATAAATACAGAGTTCCAGTATCAGAATGGGGGGGGGTGTATAATAAACTGGTATTATAAATACAGAGTTCCAGTATCAGAATGGGGGGGTGTATAATAAACTGGTATTATAAATACAGAGTTCCAGTATCAGAATGGGGGGGGGTGTATAATAAACTGGTATTATAAATACAGAGTTCCAGTATCAGAATGGGGGGGGGGTATAATAAACTGGTATTATAAATACAGAGTTCCAGTATCAGAATGGGGGGGGTGTATAATAAACTGGTATTATAAATACAGAGTTCCAGTATCAGAATGGGGGGGGTGTATAATAAACTGGTATTATAAATGCAGAGTTCCAGTATCAGAATGGGGGGGGGGGGTGTATAATAAACTGGTATTATAAATACAGAGTTCCAGTATCAGAATGGGGGGGGGGGGTGTATAATAAACTGGTATTATAAATACAGAGTTCCAGTATCAGAATGGGGGGGGGGGGGTGTATAATAAACTGGTATTATAAATACAGAGTTCCAGTATCAGAATGGGGGGGGGGGGGGTATAATAAACTGGTATTATAAATACAGAGTTCCAGTATCAGAATGGGGGGGGGGGGGTATAATAAACTGGTATTATAAATACAGAGTTCCAGTATCAGAATGGGGGGGTGTATAATAAACGGGTATTATAAATACAGAGTTCCAGTATCAGAATGGGGGGGGGGGGGGGGGTGTATAATAAACTGGTATTATAAATACAGGGTTCCAGTATCAGAATGGGGGGGGTGTATAATAAACGGGTATTATAAACACAGAGTTCCAGTATCAGAATGGGGGGGGGGGGTATAATAAACTGGTATTATAAATAAAGAGTTCCAGTTTCAGAATGGGGGGGTATAATAAACTGGTATTATAAATACAGAGTTCCAGTATCAGAATGGGGGGGGGGGGTATAATAAACTGGTATTATAAATAAAGAGTTCCAGTTTCAGAATGGGGGGGTATAATAAACTGGTATTATAAATACAGAGTTCCAGTATCAGAATGGGGGGGGTATAATAAACTGGTATTATAAATACAGAGTTCCAGTATCAGAATGGGGGGGGGGTGTATAATAAACTGGTATTATAAATACAGAGTTCCAGTATCAGAATGGGGGGGGGTGTATAATAAACTGGTATTATAAATACAGAGTTCCAGTATCAGAATGGGGGGGTGTATAATAAACTGGTATTATAAATACAGAGTTCCAGTATCAGAATGGGGGGGGGTGTATAATAAACTGGTATTATAAATACAGAGTTCCAGTATCAGAATGGGGGGGGGGGTGTATAATAAACTGGAATTATAAATGCAGAGTTCCAGTATCAGAATGGGGGGGGGTATAATAAACTGGTATTATAAATACAGAGTTCCAGTATCAGAATGGGGGGGGGGTGTATAATAAACTGGTATTATAAATACAGAGTTCCAGTATCAGAATGGGGGGGGGGGTGTATAATAAACTGGTATTATAAATACAGAGTTCCAGTATCAGAATGGGGGGGGGGGGGTATAATAAACAGGTATTATAAATACAGAGTTCCAGTATCAGAATGGGGGGGGGGGGGTATAATAAACTGGATTATAAATCAGAGTTCCAGTATCAGAATGGGGGGGGTGTATAATAAACTGGTATTATAAATACAGAGTTCCAGTATCAGAATGGGGGGGGGGGGTATAATAAACTGGTATTATAAATACAGAGTTCCAGTATCAGAATGGGGGGGTGTATAATAAACGGGTATTATAAATACAGAGTTCCAGTATCAGAATGGGGGGGGGGGGTGTATAATAAACTGCTATTATAAATACAGAGTTCCAGTATCAGAATGGGGGGGGGGGGGGGTGTATAATAAACTGGTATTATAAATACAGAGTTCCAGTATCAGAATGGGGGGGGTGTATAATAAACTGGTATTATAAATACAGAGTTCCAGTATCAGAATGGGGGGGGGGGGGTATAATAAACTGGTATTATAAATACAGAGTTCCAGTATCAGAATGGGGGGGTGTATAATAAACTGGTATTATAAATACAGAGTTCCAGTATCAGAATGGGGGGGGGGGGGGTGTATAATAAACTGGTATTATAAATACAGAGTTCCAGTATCAGAATGGGGGGGGGGTATAATAAACAGGTATTATAAATACAGAGTTCCAGTATCAGAATGGGGGGGGGGTGTATAATAAACTGGTATTATAAATACAGAGTTCCAGTATCAGAATGGGGGGGTGTATAATAAACTGGTATTATAAATACAGAGTTCCAGTATCAGAATGGGGGGGTGTATAATAAACTGGTATTATAAATACAGAGTTCCAGTATCAGAATGGGGGGGGGGTGTATAATAAACTGGTATTATAAATACAGAGTTCCAGTATCAGAATGGGGGGGTGGGGGGTGTATAATAAACTGTTATTATATATACAGGGTTCCAGTATCAGAATGGGGGGGGGTGTATAATAAACTGGTATTATAAATACAGAGTTCCAGTATCAGAATGGGGGGGTGTATAATAAACTGGTATTATAAATTCAGAGTTCCAGTATCAGAATGGGGGGGGGGTGTATAATAAACTGGTATTATAAATACAGAGTTCCAGTATCAGAATTAGGGGGGGGGGGGTATAATAAACTGGTATTATAAATAAAGGGTTCCTGTATCAGAATGGGGGGGGGGGTGTATAATAAACTGGTATTATAAATACAGAGTTCCAGTATCAGAATGGGGGAGGTGTATAATAAACTGGTATTATAAATGCAGAGTTCCAGTATCAGAATGGGGGGGGGGGGGGGTATAATAAACTGGTATTATAAATACAGGGTTCCAGTATCAGAATGGGGGGGGGGGGGGGGTGTATAATAAACTGGTATTATAAATACAGAGTTCCAGTATCAGAATGGGGGGGGGGGGTGTATAATAAACTGGTATTATAAATACAGAGTTCCAGTATCAGAATGGGGGGGGGGGGGGTATAATAAACTGGTATTATAAATACAGAGTTCCAGTATCAGAATGGGTGGGGTGGGGGTATAATAAACTGGTATTATAAATACAGAGTTCCAGTATCAGAATGGGGGGGGTGTATAATAAACGGGTATTATAAATACAGAGTTCCAGTATCAGAATGGGGGGGGGGGGGGGGGTGTATAATAAACTGTTATTATAAATACAGGGTTCCAGTATCAGAATGGGGGGGGTGTATAATAAACTGGTATTATAAACACAGAGTTCCAGTATCAGAATGGGGGGGGGGGGGTATAATAAACTGGTATTATAAATAAAGAGTTCCAGTTTCAGAATGGGGGGGGTATAATAAACTGGTATTATAAATACAGAGTTCCAGTATCAGAATGGGGGGGGGGGGTATAATAAACTGGTATTATAAATAAAGAGTTCCAGTTTCAGAATGGGGGGGGTATAATAAACTGGTATTATAAATACAGAGTTCCAGTATCAGAATGGGGGGGGGGTATAATAAACTGGTATTATAAATACAGAGTTCCAGTATCAGAATGGGGGGGGGGGGGTTGTTTAATAAACTGTTATTATAAATACAGAGTTCCAGTATCAGAATGGGGGGGGGGTGTATAATAAACTGGTATTATAAATACAGAGTTCCAGTATCAGAATGGGGGGGGTGTATAATAAACTGGTATTATAAATACAGAGTTCCAGTATCAGAATGGGGGGGGGGGGTGTATAATAAACTGGTATTATAAATACAGAGTTCCAGTATCAGAATGGGGGGGGGGGGTGTATAATAAACTGGAATTATAAATGCAGAGTTCCAGTATCAGAATGGGGGGGGGGTATAATAAACTGGTATTATAAATACAGAGTTCCAGTATCAGAATGGGGGGGGGGTGTATAATAAACTGGTATTATAAATACAGAGTTCCAGTATCAGAATGGGGGGGGGTGTATAATAAACTGGTATTATAAATACAGAGTTCCAGTATCAGAATGGGGGGGGGGGGGGTATAATAAACAGGTATTATAAATACAGAGTTCCAGTATCAGAATGGGGGGGTGTATAATAAACTGGTATTATAAATACAGAGTTCCAGTATCAGAATGGGGGGGGGTGTATAATAAACGGGTATTATAAATACAGAGTTCCAGTATCAGAATGGGTGGGGTGGGGGTATAATAAACTGGTATTATAAATACAGAGTTCCAGTATCAGAATGGGGGGGGGGTGTATAATAAACGGGTATTATAAATACAGAGTTCCAGTATCAGAATGGGGGGGGGGGGGTGTATAATAAACTGGTATTATAAATACAGGGTTCCAGTATCAGAATGGGGGGGGGGGGGTGTATAATAAACTGGTATTATAAACACAGAGTTCCAGTATCAGAATGGGGGGGGGGGGTATAATAAACTGGTATTATAAATAAAGAGTTCCAGTTTCAGAATGGGGGGGGTATAATAAACTGGTATTATAAATACAGAGTTCCAGTATCAGAATGGGGGGGGGGGGGGGGGGTGTATAATACACTGGTATTATAAATACAGAGTTCCAGTATCAGAATGGGGGGGGGGGTATAATAAACTGGTATTATAAATAAAGAGTTCCAGTTTCAGAATGGGGGGGTATAATAAACTGGTATTATAAATACAGAGTTCCAGTATCAGAATGGGGGGGGGTATAATAAACTGGTATTATAAATACAGAGTTCCAGTATCAGAATGGGGGGGGGGGGGGTTGTTTAATAAACTGTTATTATAAATACAGAGTTCCAGTATCAGAATGGGGGGGGGTGTATAATAAACTGGTATTATAAATACAGAGTTCCAGTATCAGAATGGGGGGGTGTATAATAAACTGGTATTATAAATACAGAGTTCCAGTATCAGAATGGGGGGGGGGGGGTGTATAATAAACTGGTATTATAAATACAGAGTTCCAGTATCAGAATGGGGGGGGGTGTATAATAAACTGGAATTATAAATGCAGAGTTCCAGTATCAGAATGGGGGGGGGGGTATAATAAACTGGTATTATAAATACAGAGTTCCAGTATCAGAATGGGGGGGGGGTGTATAATAAACTGGTATTATAAATACAGAGTTCCAGTATCAGAATGGGGGGGGGGTGTATAATAAACTGGTATTATAAATACAGAGTTCCAGTATCAGAATGGGGGGGGGGGGGTATAATAAACAGGTATTATAAATACAGAGTTCCAGTATCAGAATGGGGGGGGGGGGGTATAATAAACTGGTATTATAAATACAGAATTCCAGTATCAGAATGGGGGGGGTGTATAATAAACGGGTATTATAAATACAGAGTTCCAGTATCAGAATGGGGGGGGGGGGGGGTGTATAATAAACTGTTATTATAAATACAGAGGTTCCAGTATCAGAATGGGGGGGGGTGTATAATAAACTGGTATTATAAATTCTGAGTTCCAGTATCAGAATGGGGGGGGGGGTGTATAATAAACTGGTATTATAAATACAGAGTTCCAGTATCAGAATGGGGGGGGTGTATAATAAACTGGTATTATAAATACAGAGTTCCAGTATCAGAATGGGGGGGGGGGGTGTATAATAAACTGGTATTATAAATACAGAGTTCCAGTATCAGAATGGGGGGGGGGTGTATAATAAACTGGTATTATAAATACAGAGTTCCAGTATCAGAATGGGGGGGGGGGTATAATAAACTGGTATTATAAATACAGAGTTCCAGTATCAGAATGGGGGGGGGGGGGTGTATAATAAACTGGTATTATAAATACAGAGTTCCAGTATCAGAATGGGGGGGGGGTGTATAATAAACTGGTATTATAAATACAGAGTTCCAGTATCAGAATGGGGGGGGGTATAATAAACTGGTATTATAAATACAGAGTTCCAGTATCAGAATGGGGGCGGGGTGTATAATAAACTGGTATTATAAATACAGAGTTCCAGTATCAGAATGGGTGGGGGGGGGGGTATAATAAACTGGTATTATAAATACAGAGTTCCAGTATCAGAATGGGGGGGGTGTATAATAAACTGGTATTATAAATACAGAGTTCCAGTATCAGAATGGGGAGGTGTATAATAAACTGGTATTATAAATGCAGAGTTCCAGTATCAGAATGGGGGGGGGGGGGGGGGTGTATAATAAACTGGTATTATAAATACAGAGTTCCAGTATCAGAATGGGGGGGGGGGGGGGTGTATAATAAACTGGTATTATAAATACAGAGTTCCAGTATCAGAATGGGGGGGGGGGGTGTATAATAAACTGGTATTATAAATACAGAGTTCCAGTATCAGAATGGGGGGGGGGGGGGTATAATAAACTGGTATTATAAATACAGAGTTCCAGTATCAGAATGGGGGGGGGGGGGGGTGTATAATAAACTGGTATTATAAATACAGAGTTCCAGTATCAGAATGGGGGGGGTGTATAATAAACGGGTATTATAAATACAGAGTTCCAGTATCAGAATGGGGGGGGGGGGGGGGGTGTATAATAAACTGGTATTATAAATACAGGGTTCCAGTATCAGAATGGGGGGGGGTGTATAATAAACTGGTATTATAAATACAGAGTTCCAGTATCAGAATGGGGGGGGGGGGTATAATAAACTGGTATTATAAATACAGAGTTCCAGTATCAGAATGGGGGGGGGGGGGTATAATAAACTGGTATTATAAATACAGAGTTCCAGTATCAGAATGGGGGGGGGGGGGGGTATAATAAACTGGTATTATAAATACAGAGTTCCAGTTTCAGAATGGGGGGGGTATAATAAACTGGTATTATAAATACAGAGTTCCAGTATCAGAATGGGGGGGGGGGGGTATAATAAACTGGGTATTATAAATACAGAGTTCCAGTATCAGAATGGGGGGGGGGGGGGGGGTTGTTTAATAAACTGGTATTATAAATACAGAGTTCCAGTATCAGAATGGGGGGGGGGGTGTATAATAAACTGGTATTATAAATACAGAGTTCCAGTATCAGAATGGGGGGGCGGTGTATAATAAACTGGTATTATAAATACAGAGTTCCAGTACCAGAATGGGGGGGGGGGGGTGTATAATAAACTGGTATTATAAATACAGAGTTCCAGTATCAGAATGGGGGGGGGGGTGTATAATAAACTGGTATTATAAATGCAGAGTTCCAGTATCAGAATGGGGGGGGGGGGTGTATAATAAACTGGTATTATAAATACAGAGTTCCAGTATCAGAATGGGGGGGGGGGTGTATAATAAACTGGTATTATAAATACAGAGTTCCAGTATCAGAATGGGGGGGGGGTGTATAATAAACTGGTATTATAAATACAGAGCTCCAGTATCAGAATGGGGGGGGGGGGGGGTATAATAAACTGGTATTATAAATACAGAGTTCCAGTATCAGAATGGGGGGGGGGGGGGGTATAATAAACTGGTATTATAAATACAGAGTTCCAGTATCAGAATTGGGGGGGGGGGTATAATAAACGGGTATTATAAATACAGGGTTCCAGTATCAGAATGGGGGGGGGGGGGGGGGGTATAATAAACTGGTATTATAAATACAGAGTTCCAGTATCAGAATGGGGGGGGTGTATAATAAACGGGTATTATAAATACAGAGTTCCAGTATCAGAATGGAGGGGGGTGTATAATAAACGGGTATTATAAATACAGAGTTCCAGTATCAGAATGGGGGGGGGGGGGATGTATAATAAACTGGTATTATAAATACAGAGTTCCAGTATCAGAATGGGGGGGGGGGGGGTATAGTAAACGGGTATTATAAATACAGAGTTCCAGTTTCAGAATGGGGGGGTATAATAAACTGGTATTATAAATACAGAGTTCCAGTATCAGAATGGGGGGGGGGTGTATAATAAACTGGTATTATAAATACAGAGTTCCAGTATCAGAATGGGGGGGGGGGGGGTGTATAATAAACTGTTATTATAAATACAGAGTTCCAGTATCAGAATGGGGGGGGGGGTGTATAATAAACTGGTATTATAAATACAGAGTTCCAGTATCAGAATGGGGGGGGGTATAATAAACTGGTATTATAAATACAGAGTTCCAGTATCAGAATGGGGGGGTATAATAAACTGGTATTATAAATACAGAGTTCCAGTATCAGAATGGGGGGGTGTATAATACACTGGTATTATAAATACAGAGTTCCAGTATCAGAATGGGGGGGGGGGGGGTATAATAAACTGGTATTATAAATAAAGAGTTCCAGTTTCAGAATGGGGGGGTATAATAAACTGGTATTATAAATACAGAGTTCCAGTATCAGAATGGGGGGGTGTATAATAAACTGGTATTATAAATACAGAGTTCCAGTATCAGAATGGGGGGGTGTATAATAAACTGGTATTATAAATACAGAGTTCCAGTATCAGAATGGGGGGGGGTATAATAAACTGGTATTATAAATACAGAGTTCCAGTATCAGAATGGGGGGGTGTATAATAAACTGGTATTATAAATACAGAGTTCCAGTATCAGAATGGGGGGGGGGGTATAATAAACTGGTATTATAAATACAGAGTTCCAGTATCAGAATGGGGGGGGGGGGGGGGTTGTTTAATAAACTGGTATTATAAATACAGAGTTCCAGTATCAGAATGGGGGGGGGGTGTATAATAAACTGGAATTATAAATGCAGAGTTCCAGTATCAGAATGGGGGGGGGGGTATAATAAACTGGTATTATAAATCCTTAGTTCCAGTATCAGAATGGGGGGGGGGTGTATAATAAACTGGTATTATAAATACAGAGTTCCAGTATCAGAATGGGGGGGGGTGTATAATAAACTGGTATTATAAATACAGAGTTCCAGTATCAGAATGGGGGGGGGGGGGGGTATAATAAACAGGTATTATAAATACAGAGTTCCAGTATCAGAATGGGGGGGGGGGTATAATAAACTGGTATTATAAATACAGAATTCCAGTATCAGAATGGGGGGGGTGTATAATAAACGGGTATTATAAATACAGAGTTCCAGTATCAGAATGGGGGGGGGGGGGGGGGGGGGGTGTATAATAAACTGTTATTATATATACAGGGTTCCAGTATCAGAATGGGTGGGGGGGGGGGTGTATAATAAACTGCTATTATAAATACAGAGTTCCAGTATCAGAATGGGGGGGTGTATAATAAACTGGTATTATAAATTCAGAGTTCCAGTATCAGAATGGGGGGGGGGTGTATAATAAACTGGTATTATAAATACAGAGTTCCAGTATCAGAATTGGGGGGGGTATAATAAACTGGTATTATAAATAAAGGGTTCCAGTATCAGAATCGGGGGGGTGTATAATAAACTGGTATTATAAATACAGAGTTCCAGTATCAGAATGGGGGGGGGGGGGGGGGGGGGGGGGTGTATAATAAACTGGTATTATAAATACAGAGTTCCAGTATCAGAATGGGGGGGGGGGTATAATAAACTGGTATTATAAATACAGAGTTCCAGTATCAGAATGGGGGGGGGGTATAATAAACTGGTATTATAAATACAGAGTTCCAGTATCAGAATGGGGGGGTGTATAATTAACGGGTATTATAAATACAGAGTTCCAGTATCAGAATGGGTGGGGGGGGGCTATAATAAACTGGTATTATAAATACAGAGTTCCAGTTTCAGAATGGGGGGGTATAATAAACTGGTATTATAAATACAGAGTTCCAGTATCAGAATGGGGGGGGGGGTATAATAAACTGGTATTATAAATACAGAGTTCCAGTATCAGAATGGGGGGGGGGGGTTGTTTAATAAACTGTTATTATAAATACAGAGTTCCAGTATCAGAATGGGGGGGGGGTGTATAATAAACTGGTATTATAAATACAGAGTTCCAGTATCAGAATGGGGGGCGTGTATAATAAACTGGTATTATAAATACAGAGTTCCAGTACCAGAATGGGGGGGGTGTATAATAAACTGGTATTATAAATACAGAGTTCCAGTATCAGAATGGGGGGGGTGTATAATAAACTGGTATTATAAATACATACTTCCAGTATCAGAATGGGGGGGGGGGGGGTGTATAATAAACTGGTATTATAAATACAGAGTTCCAGTATCAGAATGGGGGGGGGGGGTGTATAATAAACTGGTATTATAAATACAGAGTTCCAGTATCAGAATGGGAGGGGTGTATAATAAACTGGTATTATAAATACAGAGCTCCAGTATCAGAATGGGGGAGTGTATAATAAACTGGTATTATAAATACAGAGTTCCAGTATCAGAATTGGGGGGGGTATAATAAACTGGTATTATAAATAAAGGGTTCCAGTATCAGAATCGGGGGGGTGTATAATAAACTGGTATTATAAATACAGAGTTCCAGTATCAGAATGGGGGGGGGGGTATAATAAACTGGTATTATAAATACAGAGTTCCAGTATCAGAATGGGGGGGGGGGTATAATAAACTGGTATTATAAATACAGAGTTCCAGTATCAGAATGGGGGGGTGTATAATTAACGGGTATTATAAATACAGAGTTCCAGTATCAGAATGGGTGGGGGGGGGCTATAATAAACTGGTATTATAAATACAGAGTTCCAGTATCAGAATGGGGGGGTGTATAACAAACGGGTATTATAAATACAGAGTTCCAGTATCAGAATGGGGGGGGGGGGGGGGGTGTATAATAAACTGGTATTATAAATACAGAGTTCCAGTATCAGAATGGGGGGGGGGGGGGTGTATAATAAACTGGTATCATAAATACAGAGTTGCAGTATCAGAATGGGGGGGGTGTATAATAAACTGGTATTATAAATACAGAGTTCCAGTATCAGAATGGAGGGGGGGTATAATAAACTGGTATTATAAATACAGAGTTCCAGTATCAGAATGGGGGGGGGGGGGGGGTGTATAATAAACTGGTATTATAAATACAGAGTTCCAGTATCAGAATGGGGGGGGGGGGGGGTGTATAATAAACTGGTATCATAAATACAGAGTTCCAGTATCAGAATGGGGGGGGTGTATAATAAACTGGTATTATAAATACAGAGTTCCAGTATCAGAATGGAGGGGGGTATAATAAACTGGTATTATAAATACAGAGTTCCAGTATCAGAATGGGGGGGGGGGTATAATAAACTGGTATTATAAATACAGAGTTCCAGTATCAGAATGGGGGGGGGGGGGGGTGTATAATAAACTGGTATTATAAATACAGAGTTCCAGTATCAGAATGGGGGGGGGGGGGTATAATAAACTGGTATTATAAATACAGAGTTCCAGTTTCAGAATTGGGGGGTGTATAATAAACTGGTATTATAAATACAGAGTTCCAGTATCAGAATGGGGGGGGGGGGTATAATAAACTGGTATTATAAATACAGAGTTCCAGTATCAGAATGGGGGGGGGGGGTTGTTTAATAAACTGTTATTATAAATACAGAGTTCCAGTATCAGAATGGGGGGGGGGTGTATAATAAACTGGTATTATAAATACAGAGTTCCAGTATCAGAATGGGGGGCGTGTATAATAAACTGGTATTATAAATACAGAGTTCCAGTACCAGAATGGGGGGGTGTATAATAAACTGGTATTATAAATACAGAGTTCCAGTATCAGAATGGGGGGGGTGTATAATAAACTGGTATTATAAATACATACTTCCAGTATCAGAATGGGGGGGGGGGGGGTGTATAATAAACTGGTATTATAAATACAGAGTTCCAGTATCAGAATGGGGGGGGGGGTGTATAATAAACTGGTATTATAAATACAGAGTTCCAGTATCAGAATGGGAGGGGTGTATAATAAACTGGTATTATAAATACAGAGCTCCAGTATCAGAATGGGGGAGTGTATAATAAACTGGTATTATAAATACAGAGTTCCAGTATCAGAATGGGGGGGGGGTGTATAATAAACTGGTATTATAAATACAGAGTTCCAGTATCAGAATTGGGGGGGGGGGGTATAATAAACTGGTATTATAAATAAAGGGTTCCAGTATCAGAATGGGGGGGGGGGGGGGGGGGTATAATAAACTGGTATTATAAATACAGAGTTCCAGTATCAGAATGGGGGGGTGTATAATAAACTGGTATTATAAATACAGAGTTCCAGTATCAGAATGGAGGGGGGTATAATAAACTGGTATTATAAATACAGAATTCCAGTATCAGAATGGGGGGGGGTGTATAATAAACGGGTATTATAAATACAGAGTTCCAGTATCAGAATGGGGGGGGGGGGGGGGGGGGGGGGGGTGTATAATAAACTGTTATTATATATACAGGGTTCCAGTATCAGAATGGGTGGGGGGGGGGGGTGTATAATAAACTGCTATTATAAATACAGGGTTCCAGTATCAGAATGGGGGGGGGGGGTGTATAATAAACTGGTATTATAAACACAGAGTTCCAGTATCAGAATGGGGGGGGGGGGGTATAATAAACTGGTATTATAAATAAAGAGTTCCAGTTTCAGAATGGGGGGGTATAATAAACTGGTATTATAAATACAGAGTTCCAGTATCAGAATGGGGGGGGTATAATAAACTGGTATTATAAATACAGAGTTCCAGTATCAGAATGGGGGGGGGGGGGGGTTGTTTAATAAACTGTTATTATAAATACAGAGTTCCAGTATCAGAATGGGGGGGGGTGTATAATAAACTGGTATTATAAATACAGAGTTCCAGTATCAGAATGGGGGGGTGTATAATAAACTGGTATTATAAATACAGAGTTCCAGTATCAGAATGGGGGGGGGGGGGGGTGTATAATAAACTGGTATTATAAATACAGAGTTCCAGTATCAGAATGGGGGGGGGGTGTATAATAAACTGGAATTATAAATGCAGAGTTCCAGTATCAGAATGGGGGGGGGGTATAATAAACTGGTATTATAAATCCTTAGTTCCAGTATCAGAATGGGGGGGGGGTGTATAATAAACTGGTATTATAAATACAGAGTTCCAGTATCAGAATGGGGGGGGGGTGTATAATAAACTGGTATTATAAATACAGAGTTCCAGTATCAGAATGGGGGGGGGGGGGGTATAATAAACAGGTATTATAAATACAGAGTTCCAGTATCAGAATGGGGGGGGGGGTATAATAAACTGGTATTATAAATACAGAATTCCAGTATCAGAATGGGGGGGGTGTATAATAAACGGGTATTATAAATACAGAGTTCCAGTATCAGAATGGGGGGGGGGGGGGGGGGGGGGGGGGGGGGTGTATAATAAACTGTTATTATATATACAGGGTTCCAGTATCAGAATGGGTGGGGGGGGGGGTGTATAATAAACTGCTATTATAAATACAGAGTTCCAGTATCAGAATGGGGGGGTGTATAATAAACTGGTATTATAAATTCAGAGTTCCAGTATCAGAATGGGGGGGGGGTGTATAATAAACTGGTATTATAAATACAGAGTTCCAGTATCAGAATTGGGGGGGGTATAATAAACTGGTATTATAAATAAAGGGTTCCAGTATCAGAATCGGGGGGGTGTATAATAAACTGGTATTATAAATACAGAGTTCCAGTATCAGAATGGGGGGGGGGGGGGGGGGGGTGTATAATAAACTGGTATTATAAATACAGAGTTCCAGTATCAGAATGGGGGGGGGGGTATAATAAACTGGTATTATAAATACAGAGTTCCAGTATCAGAATGGGGGGGGGGGGTATAATAAACTGGTATTATAAATACAGAGTTCCAGTATCAGAATGGGGGGGTGTATAATTAACGGGTATTATAAATACAGAGTTCCAGTATCAGAATGGGGTGGGGGGGGGCTATAATAAACTGGTATTATAAATACAGAGTTCCAGTATCAGAATGGGGGGGTGTATAACAAACGGGTATTATAAATACAGAGTTCCAGTATCAGAATGGGGGGGGGGGGGGTGTATAATAAACTGGTATTATAAATACAGAGTTCCAGTATCAGAATGGGGGGGGGGGGTGTATAATAAACTGGTATCATAAATACAGAGTTGCAGTATCAGAATGGGGGGGTGTATAATAAACTGGTATTATAAATACAGAGTTCCAGTATCAGAATGGGGGGGGGGGTATAATAAACTGGTATTATAAATACAGAGTTCCAGTATCAGAATGGGGGGGGGGGGTTGTTTAATAAACTGTTATTATAAATACAGAGTTCCAGTATCAGAATGGGGGGGGGGGTGTATAATAAACTGGTATTATAAATACAGAGTTCCAGTATCAGAATGGGGGGCGTGTATAATAAACTGGTATTATAAATACAGAGTTCCAGTACCAGAATGGGGGGGTGTATAATAAACTGGTATTATAAATACAGAGTTCCAGTATCAGAATGGGGGGGGGTGTATAATAAACTGGTATTATAAATACATACTTCCAGTATCAGAATGGGGGGGGGGGGGGGGTGTATAATAAACTGGTATTATAAATACAGAGTTCCAGTATCAGAATGGGGGGGGGGGTGTATAATAAACTGGTATTATAAATACAGAGTTCCAGTATCAGAATGGGGGGGGGGGGGATGTATAATAAACTGGTATTATAAATACAGAGCTCCAGTATCAGAATGGGGGGGGGGGGGGGGGGGGGTATAATAAACTGGTATTATAAATACAGAGTTCCAGTATCAGAATGGGGGGGGGGGTGTATAATAAACTGGTATTATAAATACAGAGTTCCAGTATCAGAATTGGGGGGGGAGGGGTTGGGGGGGTATAATAAACTGGTATTATAAATACAGGGTTCCAGTATCAGAATGGGGGGGGGGGGGGAGGGGGGGGTATAATAAACTGGTATTATAAATACAGAGTTCCAGTATCAGAATGGGGGGGGGTATAATAAACTGGTATTATAAATACAGAGTTCCAGTATCAGAATGGGGGGGGTATAATAAACTGGTATTATAAATACAGAGTTCCAGTATCAGAATGGGGGGGGGGGGGTGTATAATAAACTGGTATTATAAATACAGAGTTCCAGTATCAGAATGGGGGGGGGGGGGTATAGTAAACTGGTATTATAAATACAGAGTTCCAGTTTCAGAATTGGGGGGTGTATAATAAACTGGTATTATAAATACAGAGTTCCAGTATCAGAATGGGGGGGTGTATAATAAACTGGTATTATAAATACAGAGTTCCAGTATCAGAATGGGGGGGGGGTGTATAATAAACTGGTATTATAAATACAGAGTTCCAGTATCAGAATGGGGGGGGGGGTGTATAATAAACTGGTATTATAAATACAGAGTTCCAGTATCAGAATGGGGGGGTGTATAATAAACTGGTATTATAAATACAGAGTTCCAGTATCAGAATGGGGGGGTGTATAATAAACTGGTATTATAAATACAGAGTTCCAGTATCAGAATGGGGGGGGTGTATAATAAACTGGTATTATAAATACAGAGTTCCAGTATCAGAATGGGGGGGGGGGGGTGTATAATAAACTGGTATTATAAATACAGAGTTCCAGTATCAGAATGGGGGGGGTGTATAATAAACTGGTATTATAAATACAGAGTTCCAGTATCAGAATGGGGGGGTGTATAATAAACTGGTATTATAAATACAGAGTTCCAGTATCAGAATGGGGGGGGGGGGGGGGTATAATAAACTGGTATTATAAATACAGAGTTCCAGTATCAGAATGGGGGGGGGGGGTGTATAATAAACTGGTATTATAAATACAGAGTTCCAGTATCAGAATGGGGGGGGGGGGGTGTATAATAAACTGGTATTATAAATACAGAGTTCCAGTATCAGAATGGGGGGGTGTATAATAAACTGGTATTATAAATACAGAGTTCCAGTATCAGAATGGGGGGGGGTGTATAATAAACTGGTATTATAAATACAGAGTTCCAGTATCAGAATGGGGGGGGGGGGTATAATAAACTGGTATTATAAATACAGAGTTCCAGTATCAGAATGGGGGGGGGGTGTATAATAAACTGGTATTATAAATACAGAGTTCCAGTATCAGAATGGGGGGGGGGGGGTATAATAAACTGGTATTATAAATACAGAGTTCCAGTATCAGAATGGGGGGGGTGTATAATAAACTGGTATTATAAATACAGAGTTCCAGTATCAGAATGGGGGGGGGGGGGGTATAATAAACTGGTATTATAAATACAGAGTTCCAGTATCAGAATGGGGGGGGGTGTATAATAAACTGGTATTATAAATACAGAGTTCCAGTATCAGAATGGGGGGGGTGTATAATAAACTGGTATTATAAATACAGAGTTCCAGTATCAGAATGGGGGGGGGTATAATAAACTGGTATTATAAATACAGAGTTCCAGTATCAGAATGGGGGGGGGGGGGTGTATAATAAACTGGTATTATAAATACAGAGTTCCAGTATCAGAAGTGGGGGGGGGGTATAATAAACTGGTATTATAAATACAGTGTTCCAGTATCAGAATGGGGGGGGGGGGGGGGTTATAATAAACTGGTATTATAAATACAGGGTTCCAGTATCAGAATGGGGGGGTATAATAAACTGGTATTATAAATACAGAGTTCCAGTATCAGAATGGAGGTGGGGGGGGGGTATAATAAACTGGTATTATAAATACAGAGTTCCAGTATCAGAATGGGGGGGGGGGTATAATAAACTGGTATTATAAATACAGAGTTCCAGTATCAGAATGGGGGGGGGGGGTGTATAATAAACTGGTATTATAAATACAGAGTTCCAGTATCAGAATGGGGGGGGGGGTATAATAAACTGGTATTATAAATACAGAGTTCCAGTATCAGAATGGGGGGGGGGGGGTGTATAATAAACTGGTATTATAAATACAGGGTTCCAGTATCAGAATGGGGGGGGGGGGTATAATAAACTGGTATTATAAATACAGAGTTCCAGTATCAGAATGGAGGGGGGGGGGGGGGGTATAATAAACTGGTATTATAAATACAGAGTTCCAGTATCAGAATGGGGGGGGTATAATAAACTGGTATTATAAATACAGAGTTCCAGTATCAGAATGGGGGGGGGGGGGTGTATAATAAACTGGTATTATAAATACAGAGTTCCAGTATCAGAATGGGGGGGGGTATAATAAACTGGTATTATAAATACAGAGTTCCAGTATCAGAATGGGGGGGGGGGTGTATAATAAACTGGTATTATAAATACAGAGTTCCAGTATCAGAATGGGGGGGTGTATAATAAACTGGTATTATAAATACAGAGTTCCAGTATCAGAATGGGGGGGTGTATAATAAACTGGTATTATAAATACAGGGTTCCAGTATCAGAATGGGGGGGGGGGTGTATAATAAACTGGTATTATAAATACAGAGTTCCAGTATCAGAATGGGGGGGGGGGGTATAATAAACTGGTATTATAAATACAGAGTTCCAGTATCAGAATGGGGGGGTGTATAATAAACTGGTATTATAAATACAGAGTTCCAGTATCAGAATGGGGGGGGGGGGTGTATAATAAACTGGTATTATAAATACAGAGTTCCAGTATCAGAATGGGGGGGGGGGTATAATAAACTGGTATTATAAATACAGAGTTCCAGTATCAGAATGGGGGGGGTGTATAATAAACTGGTATTATAAATACAGAGTTCCAGTATCAGAATGGGGGGGGGGGGGTATAATAAACTGGTATTATAAATACAGAGTTCCAGTATCAGAATGGGGGGGGTGTATAATAAACTGGTATTATAAATACAGAGTTCCAGTATCAGAATGGGGGGGGGGGGGTATAATAAACTGGTATTATAAATACAGAGTTCCAGTATCAGAATGGGGGGGTGTATAATAAACTGGTATTATAAATACAGAGTTCCAGTATCAGAATGGGGGGGGGGGTATAATAAACTGGTATTATAAATACAGAGTTCCAGTATCAGAATGGGGGGGTGTATAATAAACTGGTATTATAAATACAGAGTTCCAGTATCAGAATGGGGGGGGGTGTATAATAAACTGGTATTATAAATACAGAGTTCCAGTATCAGAATGGGGGGGTGTATAATAAACTGGTATTATAAATACAGAGTTCCAGTATCAGAATGGGGGGGGGGGTATAATAAACTGGTATTATAAATACAGAGTTCCAGTATCAGAATGGGGGGGGGGGTATAATAAACTGGTATTATAAATACAGAGTTCCAGTATCAGAATGGGGGGGGGGTATAATAAACTGGTATTATAAATACAGGGTTCCAGTATCAGAATGGGGGGGGTATAATAAACTGGTATTATAAATACAGGGTTCCAGTATCAGAATGGGGGGGGGGGGGTATAATAAACTGGTATTATAAATACAGAGTTCCAGTATCAGAATGGGGGGGGGTATAATAAACTGGTATTATAAATACAGAGTTCCAGTATCAGAATGGGGGGGTGTATAATAAACTGGTATTATAAATACAGAGTTCCAGTATCAGAATGGGGGGGGGGGGTATAATAAACTGGTATTATAAATACAGAGTTCCAGTATCAGAATGGGGGGGTGTATAATAAACTGGTATTATAAATACAGAGTTCCAGTATCAGAATGGGGGGGGGGGGTATAATAAACTGGTATTATAAATACAGAGTTCCAGTATCAGAGTGGGGGGGTGTATAATAAACTGGTATTATAAATACAGAGTTCCAGTATCAGAATGGAGGGGGGGGGGGGGGGGGTGTATAATAAACTGGTATTATAAATACAGAGTTCCAGTATCAGAATGGGGGGGGGGGGGGTATAATAAACTGGTATTATAAATACAGAGTTCCAGTTTCAGAATGGGGGGGGTGTATAATAAACTGGTATTATAAATACAGAGTTCCAGTATCAGAATGGGGGGGGGTATAATAAACTGGTATTATAAATACAGTGTACCAGTATCAGAATGGGGGGGGGGGGGGGGGGGTGTATAATAAACTGGTATTATAAATACAGGGTTCCAGTATCAGAATGGGGGGTATAATAAACTGGTATTATAAATACAGAGTTCCAGTATCAGAATGGGGGGGGGTATAATAAACTGGTATTATAAATACAGAGTTCCAGTTTCAGAATGGGGGGGGGTATAATAAACTGGTATTATAAATACAGAGTTCCAGTATCAGAATGGGGGGGGGTATAATAAACTGGTATTATAAATACAGGGTTCCAGTATCAGAATGGGGGGGGGGGTATAATAAACTGGTATTATAAATACAGAGTTCCAGTATCAGAATGGGGGGGGTGTATAATAAACTGGTATTATAAATACAGAGTTCCAGTATCAGAATGGGGGGGGGGGTGTATAATAAACTGGTATTATAAATACAGAGTTCCAGTATCAGAATGGGGGGGTGTATAATAAACTGGTATTATAAATACAGAGTTCCAGTATCAGAATGGGGGGGGGGTGTATAATAAACTGGTATTATAAATACAGAGTTCCAGTATCAGAATGGGGGGGGGGGGGGGGGGGGTATAATAAACTGGTATTATAAATACAGAGTTCCAGTATCAGAATGGGGGGGTGTATAATAAACTGGTATTATAAATACAGAGTTCCAGTATCAGAATGGGGGGGGGGGGTGTATAATAAACTGGTATTATAAATACAGAGTTCCAGTATCAGAATGGGGGGGGGGTATAATAAACTGGTATTATAAATACAGAGTTCCAGTATCAGAATGGGGGGGGTGTATAATAAACTGGTATTATAAATACAGAGTTCCAGTATCAGAATGGGGGGGGGGGGGGGTATAATAAACTGGTATTATAAATACAGAGTTCCAGTATCAGAATGGGGGGGGGTATAATAAACTGGTATTATAAATACAGAGTTCCAGTATCAGAATGGGGGGGGGTATAATAAACTGGTATTATAAATACAGAGTTCCAGTATCAGAATGGGGGGGGGGTATAATAAACTGGTATTATAAATACAGGGTTCCAGTATCAGAATGGGGGGGGGGGGGGGGTGTATAATAAACTGGTATTATAAATACAGGGTTCCAGTATCAGAATGGGGGGGTATAATATACTGGTATTATAAATACAGAGTTCCAGTATCAGAATGGGGGGGGGTATAATAAACTGGTATTATAAATACAGAGTTCCAGTTTCAGAATGGGGGGGTATAATAAACTGGTATTATAAATACAGAGTTCCAGTATCAGAATGGGGGGGGGTATAATAAACTGGTATTATAAATACAGTGTACCAGTATCATAATGGGGGGGGGGGGGGGGTTTATAATAAACTGGTATTATAAATACAGGGTTCCAGTATCAGAATGGGGGGTATAATAAACTGGTATTATAAATACAGAGTTCCAGTATCAGAATGGAGGTGGGGGGGGGGGTATAATAAACTGGTATTATAAATACAGAGTTCCAGTATCAGAATGGGGGGGGGGGTATAATAAACTGGTATTATAAATACAGAGTTCCAGTTTCAGAATGGGGGGGGGGGGTGTATAATAAACTGGTATTATAAATACAGGGTTCCAGTATCAGAATGGGGGGGGGGGTATAATAAACTGGTATTATAAATACAGAGTTCCAGTATCAGAATGGGGGGGGGTGTATAATAAACTGGTATTATAAATACAGGGTTCCAGTATCAGAATGGGGGGTATAATAAACTGGTATTATAAATACAGAGTTCCAGTATCAGAATGGAGGGGGGGGGGGGGGGTATAATAAACTGGTATTATAAATACAGAGTTCCAGTATCAGAATGGGGGGGGGTATAATAAACTGGTATTATAAATACAGAGTTCCAGTATCAGAATGGGGGGGGGGGGTGTATAATAAACTGGTATTATAAATACAGGGTTCCAGTATCAGAATGGGGGGGGGGGTATAATAAACTGGTATTATAAATACAGAGTTCCAGTATCAGAATGGGGGGGGTGTATAATAAACTGGTATTATAAATACAGAGTTCCAGTATCAGAATGGGGGGGTGTATAATAAACTGGTATTATAAATACAGAGTTCCAGTATCAGAATGGGGGGGTGTATAATAAACTGGTATTATAAATACAGGGTTGCAGTATCAGAATGGGGGGGGGGTGTATAATAAACTGGTATTATAAATACAGGGTTCCAGTATCGGAATGGGGGGGGGGGGGGGGGGGGGGTATAATAAACTGGTATTATAAATACAGAGTTCCAGTATCAGAATGGGGGGGTGTATAATAAACTGGTATTATAAATACAGAGTTCCAGTATCAGAATGGGGGGGGGGGGTGTATAATAAACTGGTATTATAAATACAGAGTTCCAGTATCAGAATGGGGGGGGGGTATAATAAACTGGTATTATAAATACAGAGTTACAGTATCAGAATGGGGGGGGTGTATAATAAACTGGTATTATAAATACAGAGTTCCAGTATCAGAATGGGGGGGGGGGGTATAATAAACTGGTATTATAAATACAGAGTTCCAGTATCAGAATGGGGGGGTGTATAATAAACTGGTATTATAAATACAGAGTTCCAGTATCAGAATGGGGGGGGGGGTATAATAAACTGGTATTATAAATACAGAGTTCCAGTATCAGAGTGGGGGGGTGTATAATAAACTGGTATTATAAATACAGAGTTCCAGTATCAGAATGGGGGGGGGGGGGGGGTGTATAATAAACTGGTATTATAAATACAGAGTTCCAGTATCAGAATGGGGGGGGGGGGGTATAATAAACTGGTATTATAAATACAGAGTTCCAGTTTCAGAATGGGGGGGTATAATAAACTGGTATTATAAATACAGAGTTCCAGTATCAGAATGGGGGGGGGGGTATAATAAACTGGTATTATAAATACAGTGTACCAGTATCATAATGGGGGGGGGGGGGGGGGGTGTATAATAAACTGGTATTATAAATACAGGGTTCCAGTATCAGAATGGGGGGTATAATAAACTGGTATTATAAATACAGAGTTCCAGTATCAGAATGGAGGTGGGGGGGGGTATAATAAACTGGTATTATAAATACAGAGTTCCAGTATCAGAGTGGGGGGGGGGTATAATAAACTGGTATTATAAATACAGGGTTCCAGTATCAGAATGGGGGGTATAATAAACTGGTATTATAAATACAGAGTTCCAGTATCAGAATGGAGGTGGGGGGGGGGTATAATAAACTGGTATTATAAATACAGAGTTCCAGTATCAGAATGGAGGGGGGGGGGGGGGGGGGGGTGTATAATAAACTGGTATTATAAATACAGAGTTCCAGTATCAGAATGGGGGGGGGGGGGGTATAATAAACTGGTATTATAAATACAGAGTTCCAGTATCAGAATGGTGGGGTGTATAATAAACTGGTATTATAAATACAGAGTTCCAGTATCAGAATGGGGGGGGGGTATAATAAACTGGTATTATAAATACAGAGTTCCAGTATCAGAGTGGGGGGGTGTATAATAAACTGGTATTATAAATACAGAGTTCCAGTATCAGAATGGGGGGGGGGGGGTGTATAATAAACTGGTATTATAAATACAGAGTTCCAGTATCAGAATGGGGGGGGGGGGGGTATAATAAACTGGTATTATAAATACAGAGTTCCAGTTTCAGAATGGGGGGGTATAATAAACTGGTATTATAAATACAGAGTTCCAGTATCAGAATGGGGGGGGGTATAATAAACTGGTATTATAAATACAGTGTACCAGTATCATAATGGGGGGGGGGGAGGGGGGGGGGGGTGTATAATAAACTGGTATTATAAATACAGGGTTCCAGTATCAGAATGGGGGGTATAATAAACTGGTATTATAAATACAGAGTTCCAGTATCAGAATGGAGGTGGGGGGGGGTATAATAAACTGGTATTATAAATACAGAGTTCCAGTATCAGAATGGGGGGGGGGTATAATAAACTGGTATTATAAATACAGGGTTCCAGTATCAGAATGGGGGGTATAATAAACTGGTATTATAAATACAGTGTACCAGTATCATAATGGGGGGGGGGGGGGGGGGGGTGTATAATAAACTGGTATTATAAATACAGGGTTCCAGTATCAGAATGGGGGGTATAATAAACTGGTATTATAAATACAGAGTTCCAGTATCAGAATGGAGGGGGGGGGGGGTATAATAAACTGGTATTATAAATACAGAGTTCCAGTATCAGAATGGGGGGTATAATAAACTGGTATTATAAATACAGAGTTCCAGTATCAGAATGGAGGGGGGGGGGGGGGGTATAATAAACTGGTATTATAAATACAGAGTTCCAGTATCAGAATGGGGGGTATAATAAACTGGTATTATAAATACAGAGTTCCAGTATCAGAATGGAGGTGGGGGGGGGGTTATAATAAACTGGTATTATAAATACAGAGTTCCAGTATCAGAATGGGGGGGGGGTGTATAATAAACTGGTATTATAAATACAGGGTTCCAGTATCAGAATGGGGGGTATAATAAACTGGTATTATAAATACAGAGTTCCAGTATCAGAATGGAGGGGGGGGGGTATAATAAACTGGTATTATAAATACAGAGTTCCAGTATCAGAATGGGGGGGGGGTATAATAAACTGGTATTATAAATACAGAGTTCCAGTATCAGAATGGGGGGGGGGGGGGTGTATAATAAACTGGTATTATAAATACAGGGTTCCAGTATCAGAATGGGGGGGGGGTATAATAAACTGGTATTATAAATACAGAGTTCCAGTATCAGAGTGGGGGGGTGTATAATAAACTGGTATTATAAATACAGATTTCCAGTATCAGAATGGGGGGGGGATGTATAATAAACTGGTATTATAAATACAGAGTTCCAGTATCAGAATGGGGGGGTGTATAATAAACTGGTATTATAAATACAGAGTTCCAGTATCAGAATGGGGGGGGGTGTATAATAAACTGGTATTATAAATACAGAGTTCCAGTATCAGAATGGGGGGGGGGGGGGTGTATAATAAACTGGTATTATAAATACAGAGTTCCAGTATCAGAATGGGGGGGTGTATAATAAACTGGTATTATAAATACAGAGTTCCAGTATCAGAATGGGGGGGTGTATAATAAACTGGTATTATAAATACAGGGTTCCAGTATCAGAATGGGGGGGGGGGCGATGTATAATATGCTGGTATTATAAATACAGAGTTCCAGTATCAGAATGGGGGGGGGGGGGTATAATAAACTGGTATTTTAAATACAGAGTTCCAGTATCAGAATGGGGGGGTGTATAATAAACTGGTATTATAAATACAGAGTTCCAGTATGAGAATAGGGGGGGGGGGGGGGGGGTGTATAATAAACTGGTATTATAAATACAGAGTTCCAGTATCAGAATGGGGGGGAGGGGGTATATAATAAGCTGGTATTATAAATACAGAGTTCCAGTATCAGAATGGGGGGGTGTATAATAAACTGGTATTATAAATACAGAGTTCCAGTATCAGAATGTGGGGGGGGGGGGTGTATAATAAACTGTTATTATAAATACAGAGTTCCAGTATCAGAATGTGGGGGGGGGGGTGTATAATAAACTGTTATTTTAAATACAGAGTTCCAGTATCAGAATGGAGGGGTGTATAATAAACTGGTATTATAAATACAGAGTTCCAGTATCAGAATGGGGGGGGGGGTGTATAATAAACTGGTATTTTAAATACAGAGTTCCAGTATCAGAATGGAGGGGTGTATAATAAACTGGTATTATAAATACAGAGTTCCAGTATCAGAATGGGGGGGGGGGTATAATAAACTGGTATTATAAATACAGAGTTCCAGTATCAGAGTGGGGGGGTGTATAATAAACTGGTATTATAAATACAGAGTTCCAGTATCAGAATGGGGGGGGGGGGGGGGGTGTATAATAAACTGGTATTATAAATACAGAGTTCCGGTATCAGAATGGGGGGGAGGGGGTGTATAATAAACTGGTATTATAAATACAGAGTTCCAGTATCAGAATGGGGGGGGGGTTTAATAAACTGGTATTATAAATACAGAGTTCCAGTTTCAGAATGGGGGGGTATAATAAACTGGTATTATAAATACAGAGTTCCAGTATCAGAATGGGGGGGGGGGTGTGTATAATAAACTGTTATTATAAATACAGAGTTCCAGTATCAGAATGGGGGGGGGGGTATAATAAACTGGTATTATAAATACAGAGTTCCAGTATCAGAATGGGGGGGGGTGTATAATAAACTGGTATTATAAATACAGAGTTCCAGTATCAGATTGGGGGGGGGGGGGGGTGTATAATAAACTGGTATTATAAATACAGAGTTCCAGTATCAGAATGGGGGGGGGGGGTGTATAATAAACTGGTATTATAAATACAGAGTTCCAGTATCAGAATGGGGGGGGGGGTGTATAATAAACTGGTATTATAAATACAGGGTTCCAGTATCAGAATGGGGGGTATAATAAACTGGTATTATAAATACAGAGTTCCAGTATCAGAATGGAGGGGGGGGGGGGTATAATAAACTGGTATTATAAATACAGAGTTCCAGTATCAGAATGGGGGGGGGGTATAATAAACTGGTATTATAAATACAGAGTTCCAGTATCAGAATGGGGGGGGGGGGGTGTATAATAAACTGGTATTATAAATACAGGGTTCCAGTATCAGAATGGGGGGGGAGTTATAATAAACTGGTATTATAAATACAGAGTTCCAGTATCAGAGTGGGGGGGTGTATCATAAACTGGTATTATAAATACAGATTTCCAGTATCAGAATGGGGGGGGGGTGTATAATAAACTGGTATTATAAATACAGAGTTCCAGTATCAGAATGGAGGGGTGTATAATAAACTGGTATTATAAATACAGAGTTCCAGTATCAGAATGGGGGGGGTGTATAATAAACTGGTATTATAAATACAGAGTTCCAGTATCAGAATGGGGGGGGGGGGGTGTATAATAAACTGGTATTATAAATACAGAGTTCCAGTATCAGAATGGGGGGGTGTATAATAAACTGGTATTATAAATACAGAGTTCCAGTATCAGAATGGGGGGGTGTATAATAAACTGGTATTATAAATACAGGGTTCCAGTATCAGAATGGGGGGGGGGGGCGGTGTATAATATGCTGGTATTATAAATACAGAGTTCCAGTATCAGAATGGGGGGGGGGGTATAATAAACTGGTATTTTAAATACAGAGTTCCAGTATCAGAATGGGGGGGTGTATAATAAACTGGTATTATAAATACAGAGTTCCAGTATCAGAATGGGGGGGGGGGGGGTGTATAATAAACTGTTATTATAAATACAGAGTTCCAGTATCAGAATGGGGGGGGGGGTATAATAAACTGGTATTATAAATACAGAGTTCCAGTATCAGAATGGGGGGGGTGTATAATAAACTGGTATTTTAAATACAGAGTTCCAGTATCAGAATGGAGGGGTGTATAATAAACTGGTATTATAAATACAGAGTTCCAGTATCAGAATGGGGGGGGGGTATAATAAACTGGTATTATAAATACAGAGTTCCAGTATCAGAGTGGGGGGGTGTATAATAAACTGGTATTATAAATACAGAGTTCCAGTATCAGAATGGGGGGGGGGGGGGGGTGTATAATAAACTGGTATTATAAATACAGAGTTCCAGTATCAGAATGGGGGGGAGGGGGTGTATAATAAACTGGTATTATAAATACAGAGTTCCAGTATCAGAATGGGGGGGGGGTTTAATAAACTGGTATTATAAATACAGAGTTCCAGTATCAGAATGGGGGGGGTGTATAATAAACTGGTATTATAAATACAGAGTTCCAGTATCAGAATGGGGGGGTGTATAATAAACTGGTATTATAAATACAGGGTTCCAGTATCAGAATGGGGGGGGGGGGCGGTGTATAATATGCTGGTATTATAAATACAGAGTTCCAGTATCAGAATGGGGGGGGTGTATAATAAACTGGTATTATAAATACAGAGTTCCAGTATCAGAATGGGGGGGTGTATAATAAACTGGTATTATAAATACAGGGTTCCAGTATCAGAATGGGGGGGGGGGGCGGTGTATAATATGCTGGTATTATAAATACAGAGTTCCAGTATCAGAATGGGGGGGGGGGTATAATAAACTGGTATTATAAATACAGAGTTCCAGTATCAGAATGGGGGGGGTGTATAATAAACTGGTATTTTAAATACAGAGTTCCAGTATCAGAATGGAGGGGTGTATAATAAACTGGTATTATAAATACAGAGTTCCAGTATCAGAATGGGGGGGGGGTATAATAAACTGGTATTATAAATACAGAGTTCCAGTATCAGAGTGGGGGGGTGTATAATAAACTGGTATTATAAATACAGAGTTCCAGTATCAGAATGGGGGGGGGGGGGGGGTGTATAATAAACTGGTATTATAAATACAGAGTTCCAGTATCAGAATGGGGGGGAGGGGGTGTATAATAAACTGGTATTATAAATACAGAGTTCCAGTATCAGAATGGGGGGGGGGTTTAATAAACTGGTATTATAAATACAGAGTTCCAGTATCAGAATGGGGGGGGTGTATAATAAACTGGTATTATAAATACAGAGTTCCAGTATCAGATTGGGGGGGAGGGGGTATATAATAAGCTGGTATTATAAATACAGAGTTCCAGTATCAGAATGGGGGGGTGTATAATAAACTGGTATTATAAATACAGAGTTCCAGTATCAGAATGTGGGGGGGGGGGGTGTATAATAAACTGTTATTATAAATACAGAGTTCCAGTATCAGAATGGGGGGGGGGTATAATAAACTGGTATTATAAATACAGAGTTCCAGTATCAGAATGGGGGGGTGTGTAATAAACTGGTATTATAAATACAGAGTTCCAGTATCAGATTGGGGGGGGGGGGGGGGGGGGGGTGTATAATAAACTGGTATTATAAATACAGAGTTCCAGTATCAGAATGGGGGGGGGGTGTATAATAAACTGGTATTTTAAATACAGAGTTCCAGTATCAGAATGGGGGGGAGGGGGTGTATAATAAACTGGTATTATAAATACAGAGTTCCAGTATCAGAATGGGGGGGGGGGGTTTAATAAACTGGTATTATAAATACAGAGTTCCAGTTTCAGAATGGGGGGGTATAATAAACTGGTATTATAAATACAGAGTTCCAGTATCAGAATGGGGGGGGGGGTGTGTATAATAAACTGTTATTATAAATACAGAGTTCCAGTATCAGAATGGGGGGGGGGGTATAAAAAACTGGTATTATAAATACAGAGTTCCAGTATCAGAATGGGGGGGTGTATAATAAACTGGTATTATAAATACAGAGTTCCAGTATCAGATTGGGGGGGGGGGGTGTATAATAAACTGGTATTATAAATACAGAGTTCCAGTATCAGAATGGGGGGGGGGGTGTATAATAAACTGGTATTTTAAATACAGAGTTCCAGTATCAGAATGGAGGGGTGTATAATAAACTGGTATTATAAATACAGAGTTCCAGTATCAGAATGGGGGGGGGGGTATAATAAACTGGTATTATAAATACAGAGTTCCAGTATCAGAGTGGGGGGGTGTATAATAAACTGGTATTATAAATACAGAGTTCCAGTATCAGAATGGGGGGGGGGTATAATAAACTGGTATTATAAATACAGAGTTCCAGTATCAGAATGGGGGGCGGGGGGGGGGGGGGGGTGTATAATAAACTGTTATTATAAATACAGAGTTCCAGTATCAGAATGGGGGGGGGGGAATAATAAACTGGTATTATAAATACAGAGTTCCAGTATCAGAATGGGGGGCGGGGGGGGGGGGGGGGGGGGGTGTATAATAAACGGGTATTTTAAATACAGAGTTCCAGTATCAGAATGGGGGGGTGTATAATAAACTGGTATTATAAATACAGAGTTCCAGTATCAGAATGGGGGGGGGGGGGTATAATAAACTGGTATTATAAATACAGAGTTCCAGTATCAGAGTGGGGGGGTGTATAATAAACTGGAATTATAAATACAGAGTTCCAGTATCAGAATGGGGGGGGGGGGGGGGGATGTATAATAAACTGGTATTATAAATACAGAGTTCCAGTATCAGAGTGGGGGGGTGTATAATAAACTGGTATTATAAATACAGAGTTCCAGTATCAGAATGGGAGGGGGGTATAATAAACTGGTATTATAAATACAGAGTTCCAGTTTCAGAATGGGGGGGTATAATAAACTGGTATTATAAATACAGAGTTCCAGTATCAGAATGGGGGGGGGGGTATAATAAACTGGTATTATAAATACAGAGTTCCAGTATCAGAATGGGGGGGGGGGTGTGTATAATAAACTGTTATTATAAATACAGAGTTCCAGTATCAGAATGGGGGGGTGTATAATAAACTGGTATTATAAATACAGAGTTCCAGTATCAGAATGGGGGGGTGTATAATAAACTGGTATTATAAATACAGAGTTCCAGTATCAGAATGGGGGGGGGTGTATAATAAACTGGTATTATAAATACATAGTTCCAGTATCAGAATGGTGGGGGGGGGGGGGTATAATAAACTGGTATTATAAATACAGAGTTCCAGTATCAGAATGGGGGGGGGGTATAATAAACTGGTATTATAAATACAGAGTTCCAGTTTCAGAATGGGGGGGTATAATAAACTGGTATTATAAATACAGAGTTCCAGTATCAGAATGGGGGGGGGGGGGGTATAATAAACTGGTATTATAAATACAGAGTTCCAGTGTCAGAATGGGGGGGGTGTGTGTATAATAAACTGGTATTATAAATACAGAGTTCCAGTATCAGAATGGGGGGGGGGGGTATAATAAACTGGTATTATAAATACAGAGTTCCAGTATCAGAATGGGGGGGGGGGTGTGTATAATAAACTGGTATTAGAAATACAGAGTTCCAGTATCAGAATGGGGGGGGTGTATAATAAGCTGGTATTATAAATACAGAGTTCCAGTATCAGAATGGGGGGGTGTATAATAAACTGTTATTATAAATACAGAGTTCCAGTATCAGAATGGGGGGGTGTATAATAAACTGGTATTATAAATACAGAGTTCCAGTATCAGAATGGGGGGGGGGGTGTATAATAAACTGTTATTATAAATACAGAGTTCCAGTATCAGAATGGGGGGGGGGTATAATAAACTGGTATTATAAATACAGAGTTCCAGTATCAGAATGGGGGGGGGGGTGTATAATAAACTGGTATTATAAATACAGAGTTCCAGTATCAGAATGGGGGGGGGGGGTGTATAATAAACTGGTATTATAAATACAGAGTTCCAGTATCAGAATGGGGGGGGGGGGTGTATAATAAACTGGTATTTTAAATACAGAGTTCCAGTATCAGAATGGGGGGGTGTATAATAAACTGGTATTATAAATACAGAGTTCCAGTATCAGAATGGGGGGGGGGGGTATAATAAACTGGTATTATAAATACAGAGTTCCAGTATCAGAATGGGGGGGGGGGGGGGTGTATAATAAACTGGTATTATAAATACAGAGTTCCAGTATCAGAATGGGGGGGGGGGGGGTGTATAATAAACTGGTATTATAAATACAGAGTTCCAGTATCAGAATGGGGGGGGGGGGTATAATAAACTGGTATTATAAATACAGAGTTCCAGTATCAGAATGGGGGGGGGGGGGGTGTATAATAAACTGGTATTATAAATACAGAGTTCCAGTATCAGAATGGGGGGGGGGGTGTATAATAAACTGTTATTATAAATACAGAGTTCCAGTATCAGAATGGGGGGGGGGTATAATAAACTGGTATTATAAATACAGAGTTCCAGTATCAGAATGGGGGGGGGGGTGTATAATAAACTGGTATTATAAATACAGAGTTCCAGTATCAGAATGGGGGGGGGGGGTGTATAATAAACTGGTATTATAAATACAGAGTTCCAGTATCAGAATGGGGGGGCGGTATAATAAACTGGTATTATAAATACAGAGTTCCAGTTTCAGAATGGGGGGGTATAATAAACTGGTATTATAAATACAGAGTTCCAGTATCAGAATGGGGGGGGGGGGTGTATAATAAACTGTTATTATAAATACAGAGTTCCAGTATCAGAATGGGGGGGGGTATAATAAACTGGTATTATAAATACAGAGTTCCAGTATCAGAATGGGGGGGCGGTATAATAAACTGGTATTATAAATACAGAGTTCCAGTTTCAGAATGGGGGTGTATAATAAACTGGTATTATAAATACCGAGTTCCAGTATCAGAATGGGGGGGGGGTGTATAATAAACTGTTATTATAAATACAGAGTTCCAGTATCAGAATGGGGGGGGTATAATAAACTGGTATTATAAATACAGAGTTCCAGTATCAGAATGGGGGGGGGGGGGGGGGTGTATAATAAACTGGAATTATAAATACAGAGTTCCAGTATCAGAATGGGGGGGGGGGGGGGGGGATGTATAATAAACTGGTATTATAAATACAGAGTTCCAGTATCAGAGTGGGGGGGTGTATATCAGCTGTATATTGTTGTCTCTGATTGTTTTCCTTTGGGTTTTGTGGGTGGTTACTTTCTGTTAAGTTCATGTTCCTGACAGAAAGTGTTCTATTAAAAGTTAATGTTGTGTACAAACCTGCTTGGCTGCGCCTTGGTCTACTCCTTTCGATGGCCGTTACATGGATAATACAGTAAAATACAGTAAAATACATTACAAACACCTACAGATGGATAATACATTAAAATATATTACAAACACCTACAGATGAATAATTACATTAAAATACATTACAAACACCTACAGATGGATAATACATTAAAATACATTACAAACACCTACTGATGGATAATACATTAAAATACATTACAAACACCTACAGATGGATAATTCAGTAAAATACATTACAAACACCTACTGATGGATAATATATTACAATACATTACAAACACCTACAGATGGATAATTACATTAAAATACATGGCAAACACCTACAGATGGATAATACATTAAAATACATTACAAACACCTACAAATGGATAAATACTTTAAAATACATTACAAACACCTACTGATGGATATTACCTTAAAATACATTACAAACACCTACAGATGGATAATTACATTAAAATACATTACAAACACCTACTGATGGATAATACGTTAAAATACATTACAAACACCTACAGATGGATAATACATTAAAATACATTACAAACACCTACATATGGATAATACATTCAAATACATTACAAACACCTACATATGGATAATACATTAAAATACATGGCAAACACCTACAGATGGATAATACATTAAAATACATTACAAACACCTACAGATGGATAATTACATTAAAATACATTACAAACACCTACAGATGGATAATGACATTAAAATACATTACAAACACCTACTGATGGATAATACATTAAAATACATTACAAACACCTACAGATGGATAATAGATTAAAATACATTACAAACACCTACAGATGGATAATACATTAAAATACATTACAAACACCTACTGATGGATAATACAGTAAAATACATTACAAACACCTACAGATGGATAATAGATTAAAATACATTACAAACACCTACAGACAGATGGATATAACATTAAAATACATTACAAACACCTACAGACGGATAATACATTAAAATACATTACAAACACCTACAGATGGATAATTACATTAAAATACATTACAAACACCTACAGACGGATAATTACATTAAAATACATTACAAACACCTACAGATGGATAATTTATTCAATTCAATTACAAACACCTACAGATGGATAATTCAGTAAAATACATTACAAACACCTACAGATGGATAATACATTAAAATACATTACAAACACCTACAGATGGATAATTACATTAAAATACATTACAAACACCTACTGATGGATAATACATTAAAATACATTACAAACACCTACAGATGGATAATACATTAAAATACATTACAAACACCTACTGATGGATAATACATTAAAATACATTACAAACACCTACAGATGGATAATTACATTAAAATACATTACAAACACCTACAGATGGATAATACATTAAAATACATTACAAACACCTACTGATGGATAATTACATGAAAATACATTACAAACACCTACAGATGGATAATTCAGTAAAATACATTACAAACACCTACTGATGGATAATACATTAAAATACATTACAAACACCTACTGATGGATAATATATTACAATACATTACAAACACCTACAGATGGATAATTACATTAAAATACATGGCAAACACCTACAGATGGATAATACATTAAAATACATTACAAACACCTACAAATGGATAAATACTTTAAAATACATTACAAACACCTACTGATGGATAATACATTAAAATACATTACAAACACCTACAGATGGATAATTACATTAAAATACATTACAAACACCTACTGATGGATAATACATTAAAATACATTACAAACACCTACAGATGGATAATACATTGAAATACATTACAAACACCTACATATGGATAATACATTCAAATACATTACAAACACCTACATATGGATAATACATTAAAATACATGGCAAACACCTACAGATGGATAATACATTAAAATACAGTACAAACACCTACAGATGGATAATTACATTAAAATACATTACAAACACCTACAGATGGATAATGACATTAAAATACATTACAAACACCTACTGATGGATAATACATTAAAATACATTACAAACACCTACAGATGGATAATAGATTAAAATACATTACAAACACCTACAGATGGATAATACATTAAAATACATTACAAACACCTACTGATGGATAATACAGTAAAATACATTACAAACACCTACAGATGGATATTACATTAAAATACATTACAAACACCTACAGACAGATGGATAATACATTAAAATACATTACAATTACCTACAGACGGATAATACATTAAAATACATTACAAACACCTACAGATGGATAATACATTAAAATACATTACAAACACCTACAGACGGATAATTACATTAAAATACATTACAAACACCTACAGATGGATAATTTATTCAATTATATTACAAACACCTACAGATGGATAATACAGTAAAATACATTACAAACACCTACAGATGGATAATACATTAAAATACATTACAAACACCTACAGATGGATAATACATTAAAATACATTACAAACACCTACTGATGGATAATACATTAAAATACATTACAAACACCTACAGATGGATAATTACATTAAAATACATTACAAACTCCTACAGATGGATAATACATTAAAATACATTACAAACACCTACAGATGGATAATACAGTAAAATACAGTAAAATACATCTGAAAACATCTCCATGGGCTCCTTTGAGTTTAACTCCAAATAACTGTTTTCATAAACATCCCAATCAAATTAGAACACATCATCTGTTGTGTCTGTTTCCATGGTAACATCACCGTGTCTGTTAATCAGTATGGTAACATCACCGTGTCTGTTTCCATGGTAACATCACCGTGTCTGTTAATCAGTATGGTAACATCACCGTGTCTGTTTCCATGGTAACATCACCGTGTCTGTTAATCGGTATGGTAACATCACCGTGTCTGTTTCTATGGTAACATCACCGTGTCTGTTAATCAGTACGGTAACACCACCGTGTCTGTTTCCATAGTAACACCACTGTGTCTGTTAATCAGTATGGTAACACCACCGTGTCTGTTTCCATGGTAACATCACCGTGTCTGTTAATGAGTATGGTAACACCACCGTGTCTGTTTCCATGGTAACGTCACCGTGTCTGTTTCCATGGTAACACCACCGTGTCTGTTAATCAGTATGGTAACACCACTGTGTCTGTTATTCAGTATGGTAACACCACCGTGTCTGTTTCCATGGTAACATCACAGTGTCTGTTAATCAGTATGGTAACATCACCGTGTCTGTTTCCATGGTAACATCACTGTGTCTGTTAATCAGTATGGTAACACCACCGTGTCTGTTTCCATGGTAACATCACCGTGTCTGTTAATGAGTATGGTAACACCACCGTGTCTGTTTCCATGGTAACGTCACCGTGTCTGTTTCCATGGTAACACCACCGTGTCTGTTAATCAGTATGGTAACACCACTGTGTCTGTTATTCAGTATGGAAACACCACCGTGTCTGTTTCCATGGTAACATCACAGTGTCTGTTAATCAGTATGGTAACACCACCGTGTCTGTTTCCATGGTAACATCACCGTGTCTGTTTCCATGGTAACACCGCCGTGTCTGTGTCACGTCCTGACCAGTATAAGGGTTATTTGTTACTGTAGTTTGGTCAGGACGTGGCAGAGGGTATTTGTTTTATGTGGTTCGGGGTGGTGGTTTTGTAGAAGGGTATTTGATTTATGTATTCTGGGGTTTTTGGGCACTGTTCTATGTTAATGTATTTCTATGTTTAGTCTAGTTAGTTGTATTTCTATGTTTAGGTTAATGGGGGTTTGGACTCTCAATTGGAGGCATGTGCTTTCTCGTTGCCTCTGAGGATCATATATATGGGTATGTGTTTGGTTTAGTGTTTGTGGGAGATTGTTTCTTGTTTTGCCTGTGTGAGCCTTAAAAGACTGTTTTGTTGTTCTGTTATTTTGGTGTTCACTTTGATTTAAAATAAATATCAAGATGAGCATCCACATTCCTGCTGCGTTTTGGTCCTCCATTCCAGACGACAACCGTTAGTCGGTTAATCAGTATGGTAACATCACCGTGTCTGTTTCCATGGTAACACCACCGTGTCTGTTAATCAGTATGGTAACACCACCGTGTCTGTTAATCAGTATGGTAACACCACCGTGTCTGTTTCCATGGTAACACCACCGTGTCTGTTAATCAGTATGGTAACACCACCGTGTCTGTTTCCATGGTAACACCACCATGTCTGTTAATCAGTATGGTAACACCACCGTGTCTGTTTCCATGGTAACACCACCGTGTCTGTTAATCAGTATGGTAACACCACCGTGTCTGTTTCCATGGTAACACCACCGTGTCTGTTAATCAGTATGGTAACACCACCGTGTCTGTTTCCATGGTAACACCACCGTGTCTGTTTCCATGGTAACATCACCGTGTCTGTTAATCAGTATGGTAACATCACCGTGTGTTTTAAATGTGAAGGGCTCTATAAAGCAGATATATAACGTGGAGTGAATTGAATCGTGTATAACACTGTCCTAATTATCTAACATCATTGTCTTTTAAATGTCTCATTATTGTTACTTATTACAGTTATAATTACAGTGTCCTATACTGAAAACAGTTCTTTAAAAAAAAAAAAAATGTAAGCGTTGAATGATGTTAAATGGATAGTACTTACAGGATTGTATAATGACCAGAGTAACTTAACTTTGTCACTCTCCGTAATCTTTTTCCTTTAATTCATTAAATAATACAACTTAAATATTGAAGAGTGTGGGTGTGTGTGGGACTGTTCAAATAAACCTACCATTAAAATTATAGACTGATCATTTCTTTGTCAGTGGGCAAACGTACAAAATCAGCAGGGGATCAAATACTTTTTTTCCCTCACTGTACTTGCCTAAATATTCTGAAATAACATAACTATTTTAAAAATGTATTGATAAGCTTGAAATGGCTGTGGTCTGATTGATTCAACAACACAACAACGTATACCCTAGTGTCGGGTTTTCCTAATGAACCACAACATCTTTGCTACAACACAAACTGTATCTACCTGTTGCTACGGGAGTGGCCAACAGGTCTGATAGCGAGCCTATCAGAGGAGAACACGACCCATTCGAGGCGGAGCTTCATCACAACAGTTTTTTAAAAATATATATTTTTTTAATGAATGAATGAATGAATGAATTTTTTTATATTATTTATCCGTAATTTTACCAGGTAAATTGACTGAGAACATGTTCTCATTTGCAGCAACGACCTGGGGAAAAGTTACAGGGGAGAGGAGGGGGGATGAATGAACCAATTGGAAACTCTTTAAACATTCTAGAACACTGTTTCATTGATCAAAGGAGTTCCTTTCATTACAACAGAAAATATAATTATTGGGGTATAGTTTAACTTGTGTGCAGTGTGATGATATTATTATTATATATATATATATAATTTTTTTTTACCTTTATTTAGGCAAGTCAGTTATGAACAAATTCTTATTTTCAATGACGGTCTAGGAACAGTGCCTTGTTCTAGGGGCAGAACAACAGATTTTTTTTACCTAGTCAGCTTGGGGGATTCGATTTTGCAACCTTTCGGTTATTAGTCCAACGCTCTAACCACTAGGCTACCTTCCGCCCCAACTGTATATACCAGGGCCTGGACATGCTGTTAGGTTTGTACAGTGTGATGATATTCCAGGGCCTGGTGAAATACCAGGGACTGGACATGCAGTTAGGTTTGTATACAGTCTGGTGATATACTAGGGACTGGACATGCAGTTAGGTTTGTACAGTGTGATGATATACCAGGGACTGGGGATGCAGTTAGGTTTGTACAGTTTGGTGATATACCAGGGACTGGGGATGCAGTTAGGTTTGTACAGTCTGGTGATATGCCAGGGCCTGGGGATGCAGTTAGGTTTGTACAGTCTGGTGATATACCAGGGACTGGGGATGCAGTTAGGTTTGTACAGTCTGATGATATACCAGGGACTGGACATGCAGTTAGGTTTGTACAGTCTGATGATATACCAGGGACTGGGGATGCAGTTAGGTTTGTATACAGTCTGGTGATATACCAGGGACTGGGGATGCAGTTAGGTTTGTATGCAGTCTGGTGATATACCAGGGACTGGGGATGCAGTTAGGTTTGTACAGTCTGATGATATACCAGGACTGGGGATGCTGTTAGGTTTGTATGCAGTCTGGTGATATACCAGGGACTGGGGATGCAGTTAGGTTTGTATGCAGTCTGGTGATATACCAGGGACTGGGGATGCAGTTAGGTTTGTATGTAGTCTGATGATATACCAGGGCCTGGGGATGCAGTTAGGTTTGTACAGTCTGGTGATATACCAGTGCCTGGACATGCAGTTAGGTTTGTATTCAGTCTGGTGATATACCAGGGACTGGGGATGCAGTTAGGTTTGTATACAGTCTGGTGATATACCAGGGACTGGAGATGCAGTTAGGTTTGTACAGTGTGATGATATACCAGGGACTGGGGATGCAGTTAGGTTTGTATGCAGTCTGGTTATATACCAGGGACTGGGGATGCAGTTAGGTTTGTATACAGTCTGGTGATATACCAGGGACTGGGGATGCAGTTAGGTTTATATACAGTCTGGTGATATACCAGGGACTGGGGATGCAGTTAGGTTTGTACAGTGTGATGATATACCAGGGACTGGGGATGCAGTTAGGTTTGTACAGTCTGATGATATACCAGGGACTGGGGATGCTGTTAGGTTTGTATGCAGTCTGGTGATATACCAGGGACTGGGGATGCAGTTAGGTTTGTATGTAGTCTGATGATATACCAGGGCCTGGGGATGCAGTTAGGTGTTTACAGTCTGGTGATATACCAGGGACTGGGGATGCAGTTAGGTTTGTATACAGTCTGGTGATATACCAGGGACTGGGGATGCAGTTAGGTTTTTATGCAGTCTGGTTATATACCAGGGACTGGGGATGCAGTTAGGTTTGTATGCAGTCTGGTTATATACCAGGGACTGGGGATGCAGTTAGGTTTGTATACAGTCTGGTGATATACCAGGGACTGGGGATGCAGTTAGGTTTGTATACAGTCTGGTGATATACCAGGGACTGGGGATGCAGTTAGGTTTGTACAGTGTGATGATATACCAGGGACTGGGGATGCAGTTAGGTTTGTATACAGTCTGACGATATACCAGGGACTGGGGATGCAGTTAGGTTTGTATGCAGTCTGATGATATACCAGGGCCTGGACATGCAGTTAGGTTTGTACAGTGTGATGATATACCAGGGACTGGACATGCAGTTAGGTTTGCTTTTCACTATCATCCCACTCATTACAAATCAGGAACCAATTAATCAAACACACACTTTCTTTTGTACGTCTAAATACAATAATATTATTTAATGAAAGAAATGTAAAATAAATGTAAAAAAATGTTATCGAAATAAAATAAAACTCTTCTCTGAACTGCGTTAACCCCACTCCAGTCAACAGTTGGCGATGTGCGTCATTCGGGCGACGCTGCCAGAGTGTGACGTATAATCTAGTGGACGGAACGAGTCTTCAACAATAACAAGAACAGTTAGCCAGCCAGCTCGGTAGCTTACTAGCCAACATAGCCGAAATATTGGAGCTCTTTAGAAGTTTTCGACGTATATATAAGCCACTGTGTTTTAAACATTAGTATTTTTTTTCGTCATCACCCCCATTTAATGTAATATTTACGTTGTTAGACATCTAGCTAGCTGGTTAACTTAGCAGTAGGACTAGGCTAACGCTAACTAGCTAGCTAGCTAGCTAACATCCCCGAACATAAACTCACTAAGCTACTCTCCCAGCTGCTAAAGAATAGGTTTGCTGGACGGAGAAAGAGGGTTTCGTGAAATAGGAGAAGGAAAGAGGAGGCTGTTACAGTGAAAGCAGAATACGAGAAAGACGCTTTCAGAGTGAAAGAGGAGGAGGATGTTGACCACCGTGAAAGAAGAGAAGGATGCAGTTTTTGGCATAAAGGAAGAGGATGATATGACTGTCACAGTGAAAGAGGAGGGAGACGTTTTTGGAGTGAAAGAACAGGGGGAGATGACTGTCACAGTGAAAGAGGAGGGAGACGTTTTTGTAATGAAGGAGGAGGAGGGGGAGATGACTGTCACAGTGAAAGAAGAGGAAGACATTTTTGGAGAGAAGGAAGAGGGGGAGATTACAGTCACATTGGAGGAGGATGAAGAAGCACAGAAGACTGGAGATCTGATTAACACCAGTAAACACAGTGAGTACTATCTTATAAAACAGGGACATTGATCTGATTAACACCAGTAAATACAGTGAGTACTATCTAATAAAACAGGGACATTGATCTGATTAACACCAGTAAATACAGTGAGTACTATCTTATAAAACAGGGACATTGATCTGATTAACACCAGTAAATACAGTGAGTACTATCTAATAAAACAGGGACATTGATCTGATTAACACCAGTAAATACAGTGAGTACTATCTTATAAAACAGGGACATTGATCTGATTAACACCAGTAAATACAGTGAGTACTATCTTATAAAACAGGGACATTGATCTGATTAACACCAGTAAATACAGAGTACTATCTTAACAGGAGGACAAACTCTGCAGTTGTTGAACTAATGTGTGATTTTAAAAGGACATTATTCTCTTGGATATGTTGTTTCTGTACTGTAGGAATTGAAAAAGCTACAAAGAGTCAACAAAACGTTAATGGATCAAATGCTTTTATTTATTTTTAAACGTCTCTGAATATCTCTTTCTGTAGTGCTTTTGCTCAGTCTCTATATCACATGAGAGAAAAGTTATTCTTTTTTAAAAACATGATTAAATATCAAAGTGTTAGTATTAGGTCCATAGTTGTTCAGTTATAATTTTCGGCAGACCGATCTGATTTTAAATATCTATGATATCATATATTACAGCCATCTCATGTCTGATTTCAAATGATGAAGAGGACAGAATCAAGACAAGGAGAGATCATTTTGATCTGGAATGTTCTGTTAATGTTCTGTTAATGTTCTAACACACTACTAAGAGGAATGTTCTGTTAATGTTCTGTTAGTTAATGTTCTAACACACTACTAAGAGGCATGTTCTGGAATGTTCTGTTAGTTAATGTTCTGTCAGTTAATGTTCTGTTAATGTTCTGTTAATGTTCTAACACACTACTAAGAGGAGTGATCTGGAATGTTCTGTTAATGTTCTGTTAGTTAATGTTCTGTTAATATTCTGTTAATGTTCTGTTAATGTTCTGTTAATGTTCTAACACACTACTAAGAGGAATGTTCTGTTAATGTTCTGTTAGTGTTCTGTTAATGTTCTGTTAGTTAATGTTCTAACCCACTAAGGGCTGTTCTTAAGGATGACGTGGAGTGTTTCACAATAACATGGGTTTGACTGTGTTCTTTCTTCATAAAACAGTTATATATTTTTATATATATATATTTTTTTAAAGATGAACAACATGTACGTCATGAACTTTTATTTTATTGAGTAAATGTATTTTATTTATCCTTCTATGACCGGTGTAGATTGCGTTGCGTTTTGATCGGGCCGACAGATGGACAAGGGACGTTGTTTCCAGAGGCAGTTTGGAACTCGGTAGTGAATGTTGCAACCGACGACAGACTATTTTTTATGGCGCTGCGAACTTTAGGACACCCAGACAGATTCCCTTCCTAGAGACACACAGGATATATACAGTACCAGTCAAACATTTGGACACACCTACTCATTCAAGGGTTTTTCTTTATTTTTGACTATTTTCTACATTGTAGAAGAATAGTTAAGACATCAAAACTACAATGAGGGAAAAAAGTATTTGATCCCCTGCTGATTTTGTACGTTTGCCCACTGACAAAGAAATGATCAGTCTATAATTTTAATTGTAGGTTTATTTGAACAGTGAGAGACAGAATAACAACAACAAAAAATCCAGAAAAACGCATGTCAAAAATGTTATAAATTTATTTGCATTTTAATGAGGGAAATAAGTATTTGACCCCTCTGCAAAACATGACTTGGTACTTGGTGGCAAAACCCTTGTCACTGTATGAAACACATATGGAATCATGTTGTAACCAAAAAAGTGTTAAATGAAAATATATATTTATATTTTAGATTCTTCAAAGTAGCCACCCTTTGCCTTCATGACAGCTTTGAACACTCTTGGCATTCTCTCAACCAGCTTCATGAGGTAGTCACCTGAAAATGTTTTGGTTACTACATAATTCCATATGTGTTATTTCATAGTTTGATGTCTTCACTATTATTCTACAATGTAGAAATTAGTAAAGATAAAGAAAACCCTTTAATGGTGTGTCCAAACGTTTGATTGGTACTGTATATATACAGTGCGTGCCGAAAGTATTCAGACCCCTTGACTTTTTCCACATTTTGTTATGTTACAGCCTTATTCTAAAATTGATTAAAAAAAAATCCCCCTCATCAATCTACACACAATATCCCATAATGACAATTTTTCCAAATCTATTAAAATAAAAAACGGAAATATTACATTTCCATAAGTATTCAGACCCTTTACTCAGTACTTTGTTGAAGCACCTTTGGCAGCGATTACAGCCTCGAGTCTTCTTGGGTATGACGCTACAAGCTTGGTACACCTGTATTTGGGGAGTTTCTCCCATTCTTTTTCTTTGCAGAGCCTCTCAAGCTCTGTCAGGTTGGATGGGGAGTGTCGCTGCATAGCTATTTTCAGGTCTCTCCAGAGATGTTCGATCGGGTTCAAGTCCAGGCTCTGTTTGCACTGCCTTGACTGTGTGCTTAGGGTTGTTGTCCTGTTGGAAGGTGAGCCTTCACCCCATTCTGAGGTCCTGAGCGCTCTGGAGCAGGTTTTCATCAAGGATCTCTCTGCACTTTGCTCCACGCGTCTTTTCCCTCGATCCTGACTAGTCTCCCAGTCGCTGCTTCTGAAAAACATCCCCACAGCATGATGCTTCCACCACAATCCTGTCTCGGAGCTCTACGGACAATTGCTTTGACCTCATGGCTTGGTTTTTGCTCTGACATGCACCGTTGACTGTGGGATTTTGTATAGACAAGTGTGTGTAGGGTTGCAAAGGGTTCGGAAACTTTCCGGTAAATTTCTGGATATTCTCCGGGAAGTTAAGCCCGGGAATTTTGCTTAAATTCATAAAAAAAAAGTTAGCTTATAACAAGTGAACCTTTTTTGTGGGATACACATAAGGCAATTCTAGGTCTTGTGGCATATTTTGGTTAAACTATTCCCAATTCAATGGAATTGTAACCCTCTGTATGCACAGTGCATTCTTCCATCACATGTACAGCGGATTCTCAAGATCTTGCACACTAATGAGATGCTGTTGAGCCCACACTACTACACTGTCTGAGCCAAGGACTACATACTTTCTGGTAAGTTTTGATTACAATACTGGGTGGGGTGAATATATTTTATATGACATACATTTATTTTTTGTTAACTAGTAAATAGTAGCCTACAACAAAGTGTGTTTAAATCATTTCTAACTTTCTGCTAGTTAGTTTTTGTTACCATGTGGGTTTTAGCTTGCTTGAGCCTGCTAACTGAGGAGTGTTAATTCACCTGTTTCCATACATGTTTCATTTTAAAACATTTATCTTACGAAGGAGTTGTTTAATCTAACTGCTTAACTATTTATCTGTACATGGAATTGTATTTTTGTATTTTTTTTACTCATTTTCTTTCTAATCTTTTTAGGAAAATGCCACTGGCACTATCTGATGTGTGAAGACATTTCACTGCAGCTAATGTTGAAGGAAAAGCAGTGTACATTTGCAAATACTGTGCCAAATCATATGTGAAGAATGCAACAAAGATGCAGAATCATCTGGCCAAGTGCATAAAGTTCCCTCAGCGCCCACAACAAGCAACCTCTGACAAAAGTCCCTCTACTTCTATTCGAGGTGAAAATGTTGAATCAGACACCTTATCGATAGCAACAGCCCATGGTCCTCCTGGAATCAGAAGTTTTTTTGATTCAATGGAGGAAAGTAGTCAGAGAAATGCTGATGAATGTCTTGCTCGAGCTGTGTATGCAACTGGTTCATCTCTGATGCTCACAGGCAATGCGTATTGGAAGAGATTTCTGAATGTCCTTTGCCCAGCATACACCCCTCCACCCAGACATGCTTTATCTACTCATTTCCTGGATGCAGAGTTCAACAGAGTTCAAGTGAAGGTCAAGCAAATCATAGAGAAAGCAGACATCTCTGATGGGTGGTCGAATGTTCGTAGGTAAGGAATAATTAACTACATAATCTCCACCCCTCAACCAGTATTCTACAAGAGCACAGACACAAGGGACAACAGACACACCAGTCTCTACATTGCAGATGAGCTGAAGGAAGTCATCAATGACCTTGGACCACAGAAGGTATTTGCCCTGGTGACAGACAATGCTGCGAACATGAAGGCTGCTTGGTCTAAAGTGGAGGAGTCCTACCCTCACATCACACCCATTGGCTGTGCTGCTCATGCATGGAATCTGCTCCTCAAGGACATCATGGCACTGAAAACAATGGATACACTCTACAAGAGAGCCAAGGAAAATGGTTAGGTATGTGAAGGGTCATCAAGTTATAGCAGCAATCTACCTCACCAAGCAAAGTGAGAAGAATAAGAGCACCACATTGAAACTGCCCAGCAACACCCGTTGGGGTGTTGTCATCATGTTTGACAGTCTCCTGGAGGGGAAGGAGTCTCTCCAAGAAATGGCCATATCACAGTCTGCCAATATGGACAGCCCCATCAAGAGGATCCTCCTGGATGATGTATTTTGGGAGAGAGTGGTAAGCAGCCTGAAACTCCTGAAACCTATAGCAGTAGCCATTGCACGGATTGAGGGAAACAATGACTTCCTGTTTGATGTTCAGACTCTGCTTGCAGATGTAAGAGAAGATATCCGTACTGCCCTGCCCACTTCACTGTTGCTCCAAGCAGAGGGAACAGCAGTTCTGAAATACATCAGAAAGCGTGAAGACTTCTGCCTGAATCCCATACACGCCGCAGTGTACATGTTGGACCCCAGGTATGCTGGCAAGAGCATCCTGTCTGGAGCAGAGATCAACAAGGCCTATGGTGTCATCACTACCGTGTCTCGCCACCTTGACCTGGATGAGGGCAAGGTTCTTTATACTTCCAAGCAAGGGCTTTGGGATGGAGATGCAATATGGCAGTCGTGCCAACAGATCTCATCAGCCACCTGGTGGAAGGGACTTTCTGGATCTGAGGCTCTTTCCCCTGTTGCCTCCATCATCCTCCAAATCCCACCAACATCAGCCGCCTCAGAGCGCAACTGGTCCTTGTTTGGGAACACACACACCAAATACCAATACAATGGTTGAAAAATGTGTGGCCATCCGGGCAAATTTGTGTCTTTTTGAGCCATCAACGAGCCATCCTCAACAAGGTTGGAAAGTGACAGTGAAGATGAGGCCTCAGAGTCTGATGTTCAAGAGGTGGACATTGAGAAGGTCCACGAGAAGACATGGAAGCCTGAGAGGAAGACAACCAAAGCTTTAGTTTCTAGACTATCATTGTTGAAAATGTTTTTTGGGAGATGCGATGGATCATTGGGGATCATTCAATAGTCCCTTTCTTTTGTTGTTCAGTGAAATCATCCCATGTGAAGAGTCAGCTCATTTAATTAAAGTTCAATTCATAACTAAATTGTTTTTTTTATTTCTATTGGAAGGATTTAATAATTTACAATTATGTCTACAGTACTTATGATAAAGGTAAAAGTTTATGTCTCCGTATGATATGGTAAATATATCCAATGCAAAAAAAATCTAGATTTAAATAGTACAGTGCCTTGCAAAAGTATTCATCCCCCTTGGTGTTTTTCCTATTTAGTTGCATTACAACCTGTAATTTAAATGGATTTCTATTTGGATTTCATGTAGTGGACGTACACAAAAAGTCCAAATTGGTGAAGTGAAATGAAAAAAAAATAACTTGTTTCAAAAAATAAATAAAAAACTGAAAAGTGGTGCGTGCATATGTATTCACCCCCTTTGCTATGAAGCCCCTAAATAAGATCTGGTGCAACCAATTACCTTAGAAGTCACATAATTAGTTAAATAAAGTCCACCTGTGTGCAATCTAAGTGTAACATGATCTCAGTATATATACACCTGTTCTGAAAGGCCCCAGAGTCTGCAACGCCACTAAGCAAGGGGCACCACCAAGCAAGAGGCACCATGAAGACCAAGGAGCTCTCCAAACAGGTCAGGGACAAAGTTGTGGAGAAGTACAGATCAGGGTTGGGTTATAAAAAATATACAAAACTTTGAACATCCCACGGAGCACCATTAAATCCAATATTAAAAAATGGAAAGGATATGGCACCACAACAAACCTGCCAAGAGAGGGCTGCCCACCAAAACTCATGGACCAGGCAAGGAGGGCATTAGTCAGAGGCAACAAAGAGACCAAAGATAAACCTGAAGGAGCTGCAAAGCTCCACTGCGGAGATTGGAGTATCTGTCCATAGGACCACTTTAAGCCGTACACTCCACAGAGCTGGGCTTTACAGAAGAGTGGCCAGAAAAAATCCATTGTTTAAAAATAAATAAAAGCAAACACGTTTGGTGTTTGCCAAAAGGTATGTGGAAGTGGATGGCGCTAAATACAGGGAAATTATTGTGGGAGACCTGTTTCAGTCTTCCAGAGATTTGAGACTAGGATGGAGGTTCACCTTCCAGCAGGACAATGACCCTAAGCATACTGCTAAAGCAACACTTGAGTGGTTTAAGGGGAAACATTTAAATGTCTTGGAATGACCTAGTCCCAGACCTCTACAAAGTATTGACTTTGGGGGGGTGAATAGTTATGCAAGTTCAAGTTTTCTGTTTTTTGTGTTATGTCTTGTTTCTTTCACAATAAAAAATATTTTGCATCTTCAAAGTGGTAGGCATGTTGTGTAAATCAAATGATACAACCCCCCCAAAATCAATTTTAATTCCAGGTTGTAAGGCAACAAAATAGGAAAAATGCCAAGGGGGTGAGTACTTTCGCAAGCCACTGTATTAATATACATTTGCATATATTTCTGTTAATTCACATATATTCCTGGTAATTCCCATATATTCCCACGGAAAGTTTCCACCTCTGAATATTCCCCAAAATGGGCAACCCTAGGTGTGTGCCTTTCCAAATCATGTCCAATCAATTGAATTTTACCACATGTGGACTCCAATCAAGTTGTAGAAACATCTCAAGGATGATCAATGGAAACAGGATGCGTCTGAGCTCCATTTCGAAGTATCATAGCAAAGGGTCTGAATACTTGTGTAAAAAGGTATTTCTGTTTTTTATTTGTAATAAATTTGCAAAAATTTACAACCTGTTACAAAAACCTGTTTTTGCTTTGTCATTATGGGGTATTGTGTTTAGATTGCTAAGGAATTTTATTTATTTAATTAATTTTAGCATAAGGCTGTAACGTAACAAAATGTGGAAAAAGTCAAGGCGTCTGAATACTTTCCAAAGGCACTGTATATCGGGGCATGGACTCTACAAGGTGTCGAAAGCATTCCACAGGGTTGCTGCCCCGCTTCCCACAGGTGTGTCAAATTTGTCTGGATGTCCTTTTGGGTGTTGGACCATTCTTGATAAACACAAGAAACTGTTGAGTTTTTAAAAACCCTGCAGCGTTGCAGTTCTTGACACGAACCAGTGGGCTTTGTACCTACTACCATACCCCGTTCAAAGACACTTAAATATTTTGTCTTGCCTATTCACCCTCTGAATGACACACATACACAATCCATGTCTCAGTTGTCTCAAGGCCTAAAAATCCTTCTTTAACCTGTCTCCTCCCCTTCATCTACACTGATGATATTGATGGTAAAACAGGTTGTAATTGATGTTGATTGTAAAACAGGTTGTAATTGATATTGATAGTAAAACAGGTTGTAATTGATATTGATGGTAAAACAGGTTGTAATTGATGTTGATGGTAAAACAGGTTGTAATTGATGGTAAAACAGGTTGTAATTGATGGTAAAACAGGTTATAATTGATGGTAAAACAGGTTGTAATTGATATTGATGGTAAAACAGGTTGTAATTGATGTTGATGGTAAAACAGGTTGTAATTGATGGTAAAACAGGTTGTAATTGATGGTAAAACAGGTTGTAATTGATGGTAAAACAGGTTGTAATGTGATATTGATGGTAAAACAGGTTGTAATTGATATTGATGGTAAAACAGGTTGTAATTGATATTGACGGTAAAACAGGTTGTAATTGATATTGATGGTAAAACAGGTTGTAATTGATGTTGATGGAAAACAGGTTGTATTTGATATTGATGGTAAAACAGGTTGTAATTGATATTGATGGTAAAACAGGTTGTAATTGATATTGATGGTAAAACAGGTTGTAATTGATATTGACGGTAAAACAGGTTGTAATTGATGGTAAAACAGGTAAAAATTGATATTGATTGTAAAACAGGTTGTAATTGATATTGATGGTAAAACAGGTTGTAATTGATATTGACGGTAAAACAGGTTGTAATTTATGTTGACGGTAAAACAGGTTCTAATTGATGTTGACGGTAAAACACGTTGTAATTGATATTGACGGTAAAACAGGTTGTAATTGATGGTAAAACAGGTTGTAATTGATATTGATGGTAAAACAGGTTGTAATTGATATTGATGGTAAAACAGGTTGTAATTGATATTGATGGTAAAACAGGTTGTAATTGATATTGACGGTAAAACAGGTTGTAATTGATATTGACGGTAAAACAGGTTGTAATTGATGGTAAAACAAGTTGTAATTTATATTGATTGTAAAACAGGTTGTAATTGATATTGACGGTAAAACAGGTTGTAATTGATGGTAAAACAGGTTGTAATTGATATTGATGGTAAAACAGGTTGTAATTGATATTGACGGTAAAACAGTTTGTAATTGATATTGATGGTAAAACAGGTTGTAATTGATATTGATGGTAAAACAGGTTGTAATTGATATTGAGGGTAAAACAGGTTGTAATTGATATTGATGGTAAAACAGGTTGTAATTGATATTGACGGTAAAACAGGTTGTAATTGATATTGACGGTAAAACAGGTTGTAATTGATGGTAAAACAAGTTGTAATTGATATCGATTGTAAAACAGGTTGTAATTGATATTGACGGTAAAACAGGTTGTAATTGATGGTAAAACAGGTTGTAATTGATATTGATGGTAAAACAGGTTGTAATTGATATTGACGGTAAAACAGTTTGTAATTGATATTGATGGTAAAACAGGTTGTAATTGATATTGATGGTAAAACAGGTTGTAATTGATATTGATGGTAAAACAGGTTGTAATTGATATTGATGGTAAAACAGGTTGTAATTGATATTGATGCTAAAACAGGTTGTAATTGATATTGATGGTAAAACAGGTTGTAATTGATATTGATGGTAAAACAGGTTGTAATTGATATTGATGGTAAAACAGGTTGTAATTGATATTGACGGTAAAACAGGTTGTAATTGATGGTAAAACAGGTTGTAATTGATATTGATGGTAAAACAGGTTGTAATGTGATGTTGATGGTAAAACAGGTTGTAATTGATATTGATGGTAAAACAGGTTGTAATTGATGTTGATGGTAAAACAGGTTGTAATTGATATTGATGGTAAAACAGGTTGTAATTGATATTGATGGTAAAACAGGTTGTAATTGATATTGATGGTAAAACAGGTTGTAATTGATATTGAGGGTAAAACAGGTTGTAATTGATATTGATGGTAAAACAGGTTGTAATTGATATTGACGGTAAAACAGGTTGTAATTGATATTGACGGTAAAACAGGTTGTAATTGATGGTAAAACAAGTTGTAATTGATATCGATTGTAAAACAGGTTGTAATTGATATTGACGGTAAAACAGGTTGTAATTGATGGTAAAACAGGTTGTAATTGATATTGATGGTAAAACAGGTTGTAATTGATATTGACGGTAAAACAGTTTGTAATTGATATTGATGGTAAAACAGGTTGTAATTGATATTGATGGTAAAACAGGTTGTAATTGATATTGATGGTAAAACAGGTTGTAATTGATATTGATGGTAAAACAGGTTGTAATTGATATTGATGGTAAAACAGGTTGTAATTGATATTGATGGTAAAACAGGTTGTAATTGATATTGATGGTAAAACAGGTTGTAATTGATATTGATGGTAAAACAGGTTGTAATTGATATTGATGGTAAAACAGGTTGTAATTGATATTGAGGGTAAAACAGGTTGTAATTGATATTGATGGTAAAACAGGTTGTAATTGATATTGATGGTAAAACAGGTTGTAATTGATATTGACGGTAAAACAGGTTGTAATTGATGGTAAAACAGGTTGTAATTGATATTGATGGTAAAACAGGTTGTAATGTGATGTTGATGGTAAAACAGGTTGTAATTGATATTGATGGTAAAACAGGTTGTAATTGATGTTGATGGTAAAACAGGTTGTAATTGATATTGATGGTAAAACAGGTTGTAATTGATATTGATGGTAAAACAGGTTGTAATTGATATTGATGGTAAAACAGGTTGTAATTGATATTGAGGGTAAAACAGGTTGTAATTGATATTGATGGTAAAACAGGTTGTAATTGATATTGATGGTAAAACAGGTTGTAATTGATATTGACGGTAAAACAGGTTGTAATTGATGGTAAAACAGGTTGTAATTGATATCGATGGTAAAACAGGTTGTAATTGATATTGACGGTAAAACAGGTTGTAATTGATGGTAAAACAGGTTGTAATTGATATTGATGGTAAAACAGGTTGTAATTGATATTGACGGTAAAACAGGTTGTAATTGATATTGATGGTAAAACAGGTTGTAATTGATATTGATGGTAAAACAGGTTGTAATTGATATTGATGGTAAAACAGGTTGTAATTGATATTGATGGTAAAACAGGTTGTAATTGATATTGATGGTAAAACAGGTTGTAATTGATATTGATGCTAAAACAGGTTGTAATTGATATTGATGGTAAAACAGGTTGTAATTGATATTGATGGTAAAACAGGTTGTAATTGATATTGATGGTAAAACAGGTTGTAATTGATATTGAGGGTAAAACAGGTTGTAATTGATATTGATGGTAAAACAGGTTGTAATTGATATTGATGGTAAAACAGGTTGTAATTGATATTGAGGTAAAACAGGTTGTAATTGATATTGATGGTAAAACAGGTTGTAATGTGATATTGATGGTAAAACAGGTTGTAATTGATATTGATGGTAAAACAGGTTGTAATGTGATGTTGATGGTAAAACAGGTTGTAATTGATATTGATGGTAAAACAGGTTGTAATTGATATTGACGGTAAAACAGGTTGTAATTGATGGTAAAACAGGTTGTAATTGATATTGATGGTAAAACAGGTTGTAATTGATATTGACGGTAAAACAGGTTGTAATTGATATTGATGGTAAAACAGGTTGTAATTGATATTGATGGTAAAACAGGTTGTAATTGATATTGATGGTAAAACAGGTTGTAATTGATATTGATGGTAAAACAGGTTGTAATTGATATTGATGCTAAAACAGGTTGTAATTGATATTGATGGTAAAACAGGTTGTAATTGATATTGATGGTAAAACAGGTTGTAATTGATATTGATGGTAAAACAGGTTGTAATTGATATTGACGGTAAAACAGGTTGTAATTGATGGTAAAACAGGTTGTAATTGATGTTGATGGTAAAACAGGTTGTAATTGATATTGATGGTAAAACAGGTTGTAATTGATATTGATGGTAAAACAGGTTGTAATTGATATTGATGGTAAAACAGGTTGTAATTGATATTGAGGGTAAAACAGGTTGTAATTGATATTGATGGTAAAACAGGTTGTAATTGATATTGACGGTAAAACAGGTTGTAATTGATATTGACGGTAAAACAGGTTGTAATTGATGGTAAAACAAGTTGTAATTGATATCGATTGTAAAACAGGTTGTAATTGATATTGACGGTAAAACAGGTTGTAATTGATGGTAAAACAGGTTGTAATTGATATTGATGGTAAAACAGGTTGTAATTGATATTGACGGTAAAACAGTTTGTAATTGATATTGATGGTAAAACAGGTTGTAATTGATATTGAGGGTAAAACAGGTTGTAATTGATATTGATGGTAAAACAGGTTGTAATTGATATTGATGGTAAAACAGGTTGTAATTGATATTGATGGTAAAACAGGTTGTAATTGATATTGATGCTAAAACAGGTTGTAATTGATATTGATGGTAAAACAGGTTGTAATTGATATTGATGGTAAAACAGGTTGTAATTGATATTGAGGGTAAAACAGGTTGTAATTGATATTGATGGTAAAACAGGTTGTAATTGATATTGATGCTAAAACAGGTTGTAATTGATGGTAAAACAGGTTGTAATTGATATTGATGGTAAAACAGGTTGTAATGTGATGTTGATGGTAAAACAGGTTGTAATTGATATTGATGGTAAAACAGGTTGTAATGTGATGTTGATGGTAAAACAGGTTGTAATTGATATTGATGGTAAAACAGGTTGTAATTGATGTTGATGGTAAAACAGGTTGTAATTGATATTGATGGTAAAACAGGTTGTAATTGATATTGATGGTAAAACAGGTTGTAATTGATATTGATGGTAAAACAGGTTGTATTTGATTTTGACGGTAAAACAGGTTGTAATTGATATTGACGGTAAAACAGGTTGTAATTGATATTGACGGTAAAACAGGTTGTAATTGATGTTGACGGTAAAACAGGTTGTAATTGATGGTAAAACAGGTTGTAATTGATATTGATGGTAAAACAGGTTGTAATTGATATTGATGGTAAAACAGGTTGTAATTGATATTGATGGTAAAACAGGTTGTAATTGATATTGACGGTAAAACAGGTTGTAATTGATGGTAAAACAGGTTGTAATTGATGTTGATGGAAAACAGGTTGTAATTGATATTGATGGTAAAACAGGTTGTAATTGATATTGATGGTAAAACAGGTTGTAATTGATGTTGATGGAAAACAGGTTGTAATTGATATTGATGGTAAAACAGGTTGTAATTGATATTGATGGTAAAACAGGTTGTAATTGATATTGATGCTAAAACAGGTTGTAATTGATATTGATGGTAAAACAGGTTGTAATTGATATTGATGGTAAAACAGGTTGTAATTGATATTGATGGTAAAACAGGTTGTAATTGATATTGAGGGTAAAACAGGTTGTAATTGATATTGATGCTAAAACAGGTTGTAATTGATGGTAAAACAGGTTGTAATTGATATTGATGGTAAAACAGGTTGTAATTGATATTGATGGTAAAACAGGTTGTAATGTGATGTTGATGGTAAAACAGGTTGTAATTGATATTGATGGTAAAACAGGTTGTAATTGATATTGACGGTAAAACAGGTTGTAATTGATATTGATGGTAAAACAGGTTGTAATTGATGTTGACGGTAAAACAGGTTGTAATTGATGGTAAAACAGGTTGTAATTGATATTGATGGTAAAACAGGTTGTAATTGATATTGATGGTAAAACAGGTTGTAATTGATATTGAGGGTAAAACAGGTTGTAATTGATATTGATGGTAAAACAGGTTGTAATTGATATTGATGCTAAAACAGGTTGTAATTGATGGTAAAACAGGTTGTAATTGATATTGATGGTAAAACAGGTTGTAATTGATATTGATGCTAAAACAGGTTGTAATGTGATGTTGATGGTAAAACAGGTTGTAATTGATATTGATGGTAAAACAGGTTGTAATGTGATGTTGATGGTAAAACAGGTTGTAATTGATATTGATGGTAAAACAGGTTGTAATTGATGTTGATGGTAAAACAGGTTGTAATTGATATTGATGGTAAAACAGGTTGTAATTGATATTGATGTTAAAACAGGTTGTAATTGATGTTGATGGTAAAACAGGTTGTAATTGATATTGATGGTAAAACAGGTTGTAATTGATATTGATGGTAAAACAGGTTGTAATTGATATTGATGGTAAAACAGGTTGTATTTGATTTTGACGGTAAAACAGGTTGTAATTGATATTGACGGTAAAACAGGTTGTAATTGATATTGATGGTAAAACAGGTTGTAATTGATGTTGACGGTAAAACAGGTTGTAATTGATGGTAAAACAGGTTGTAATTGATATTGATGGTAAAACAGGTTGAAATTGATATTGATGGTAAAACAGGTTGTAATTGATATTGATGGTAAAACAGGTTGTAATTGATATTGACGGTAAAACAGGTTGTAATTGATGGTAAAACAGGTTGTAATTGATGTTGATGGAAAACAGGTTGTAATTGATATTGATGGTAAAACAGGTTGTAATTGATATTGATGGTAAAACAGGTTGTAATTGATGTTGATGGAAAACAGGTTGTAATTGATATTGATGGTAAAACAGGTTGTAATTGATATTGATGGTAAAACAGGTTGTAATTGATATTGATGCTAAAACAGGTTGTAATTGATATTGATGGTAAAACAGGTTGTAATTGATATTGATGGTAAAACAGGTTGTAATTGATATTGATGGTAAAACAGGTTGTAATTGATATTGAGGGTAAAACAGGTTGTAATTGATATTGATGGTAAAACAGGTTGTAATTGATATTGATGCTAAAACAGGTTGTAATTGATGGTAAAACAGGTTGTAATTGATATTGATGGTAAAACAGGTTGTAATGTGATATTGATGGTAAAACAGGTTGTAATTGATATTGATGGTAAAACAGGTTGTAATTGATATTGATGGTAAAACAGGTTGTAATTGATGTTGATGGTAAAACAGGTTGTAATTGATGTTGATGGAAAACAGGTTGTAATTGATATTGATGGTAAAACAGGTTGTAATTGATGGTAAAACAGGTTGTAATTGATATTGATGGTAAAACAGGTTGTAATTGATATTGATGGTAAAACAGGTTGTAATTGATATTGATGGTAAAACAGGTTGTAATTGATATTGATGGTAAAACAGGTTGTAATTGATGTTGACGGTAAAACAGGTTGTAATTGATGTTGACGGTAAAACAGGTTGTAATTGATATTGACGGTAAAACAGGTTGTAATTGATGGTAAAACAGGTTGTAATTGATATTGATGGTAAAACAGGTTGTAATTGATATTGATGGTAAAACAGGTTGTAATTGATATTGACGGTAAAACAGGTTGTAATTGATATTGACGGTAAAACAGGTTGTAATTGATATTGACGGTAAAACAGGTTGTAATTGATATTGATGGTAAAACAGGTTGTAATTGATATTGATGGTAAAACAGGTTGTAATTGATATTGACGGTAAAACAGGTTGTAATTGATGGTAAAACAGGTTGTAATTGATATTGATGGTAAAACAGGTTGTAATTGATATTGACGGTAAAACAGGTTGTAATTGATATTGATGGTAAAACAGGTTGTAATTGATATTGACGGTAAAACAGGTTGTAATTGATATTGAGGTAAAACAGGTTGTAATTGATATTGATGGTAAAACAGGTTGTAATTGATATTGACGGTAAAACAGGTTGTAATTGATATTGACGGTAAAACAGGTTGTAATTGATGGTAAAACAGGTTGTAATTGATATTGATGGTAAAACAGGTTGTAATTGATATTGACGGTAAAACAGGTTGTAATTGATATTGAGGTAAAACAGGTTGTAATTGATATTGATGGTAAAACAGGTTGTAATTGATATTGACGGTAAAACAGGTTGTAATTGATATTGATGGTAAAACAGGTTGTAATTGATATTGATGGTAAAACAGGTTGTAATTGATATTGATGGTAAAACAGGTTGTAATTGATATTGATGGTAAAACAGGTTGTAATTGATATTGATGGTAAAACAGGTTGTAATTGATATTGATGGTAAAACAGGTTGTAATTGATATTGATGGTAAAACAGGTTGTAATTGATATTGATGGTAAAACAGGTTGTAATTGATATTGACGGTAAAACAGGTTGTAATTGATGTTGATGGTAAAACAGGTTGTAATTGATATTGATGGTAAAACAGGTTGTAATGTGATGTTGATGGTAAAACAGGTTGTAATTGATATTGATGGTAAAACAGGTTGTAATTGATGTTGATGGTAAAACAGGTTGTAATTGATATTGATGGTAAAACAGGTTGTAATTGATATTGATGGTAAAACAGGTTGTAATTGATATTGATGGTAAAACAGGTTGTAATTGATATTGACGGTAAAACAGGTTGTAATTGATATTGATGGTAAAACAGGTTGTAATTGATATTGACGGTAAAACAGGTTGTAATTGATGTTGACGGTAAAACAGGTTGTAATTGATGGTAAAACAGGTTGTAATTGATATTGATGGTAAAACAGGTTGTAATTGATATTGACGGTAAAACAGGTTGTAATTGATATTGATGGTAAAACAGGTTGTAATTGATATTGATGGTAAAACAGGTTGTAATTGATATTGATGGTAAAACAGGTTGTAATTGATATTGATGGTAAAACAGGTTGTAATTGATATTGATGGTAAAACAGGTTGTAATTGATATTGATGGTAAAACAGGTTGTAATTGATGTTGATGGAAAACAGGTTGTAATTGATATTGATGGTAAAACAGGTTGTAATTGATATTGATGGTAAAACAGGTTGTAATTGATATTGATGGTAAAACAGGTTGTAATTGATATTGATGGTAAAACAGGTTGTAATTGATATTGATGGTAAAACAGGTTGTAATTGATATTGATGGTAAAACAGGTTGTAATTGATATTGATGGTAAAACAGGTTGTAATTGATATTGATGGTAAAACAGGTTGTAATTGATATTGATGGTAAAACAGGTTGTAATTGATATTGATGGTAAAACAGGTTGTAATTGATATTGATGGTAAAACAGGTTGTAATTGATGTTGATGGTAAAACAGGTTGTAATTGATATTGATGGTAAAACAGGTTGTAATTGATATTGATGGTAAAACAGGTTGTAATTGATATTGATGGTAAAACAGGTTGTAATTGATATTGAGGGTAAAACAGGTTGTAATTGATATTGATGGTAAAACAGGTTGTAATTGATATTGATGGTAAAACAGGTTGTAATTGATATTGACGGTAAAACAGGTTGTAATTGATATTGAGGTAAAACAGGTTGTAATTGATATTGATGGTAAAACAGGTTGTAATTGATATTGACGGTAAAACAGGTTGTAATTGATGGTAAAACAGGTTGTAATTGATATTGATGGTAAAACAGGTTGTAATTGATATTGACGGTAAAACAGGTTGTAATTGATGGTAAAACAGGTTGTAATTGATATTGATGGTAAAACAGGTTGTAATTGATATTGATGGTAAAACAGGTTGTAATTGATATTGATGGTAAAACAGGTTGTAATTGATATTGATGGTAAAACAGGTTGTAATTGATATTGATGGTAAAACAGGTTGTAATTGATATTGATGGTAAAACAGGTTGTAATTGATATTGATGGTAAAACAGGTTGTAATTGATATTGATGGTAAAACAGGTTGTAATTGATATTGATGGTAAAACAGGTTGTAATTGATATTGATGGTAAAACAGGTTGTAATTGATATTGAGGGTAAAACAGGTTGTAATTGATATTGATGGTAAAACAGGTTGTAATTGATATTGATGGTAAAACAGGTTGTAATTGATGGTAAAACAGGTTGTAATTGATATTGATGGTAAAACAGGTTGTAATGTGATGTTGATGGTAAAACAGGTTGTAATTGATATTGATGGTAAAACAGGTTGTAATTGATGTTGATGGTAAAACAGGTTGTAATTGATATTGATGGTAAAACAGGTTGTAATTGATATTGATGGTAAAACAGGTTGTAATTGATATTGATGGTAAAACAGGTTGTAATTGATATTGATGGTAAAACAGGTTGTAATTGATATTGATGGTAAAACAGGTTGTAATTGATATTGACGGTAAAACAGGTTGTAATTGATATTGACGGTAAAACAGGTTGTAATTGATATTGACGGTAAAACAGGTTGTAATTGATGTTGACGGTAAAACAGGTTGTAATTGATGGTAAAACAGGTTGTAATTGATATTGATGGTAAAACAGGTTGTAATTGATATTGATGGTAAAACAGGTTGTAATTGATATTGATGGTAAAACAGGTTGTAATTGATATTGACGGTAAAACAGGTTGTAATTGATGGTAAAACAGGTTGTAATTGATGTTGATGGTAAAACAGGTTGTAATTGATATTGATGGTAAAACAGGTTGTAATTGATATTGATGGTAAAACAGGTTGTAATTGATATTGATGGTAAAACAGGTTGTAATTGATATTGATGGTAAAACAGGTTGTAATTGATATTGATGGTAAAACAGGTTGTAATTGATATTGATGGTAAAACAGGTTGTAATTGATATTGATGGTAAAACAGGTTGTAATTGATATTGATGGTAAAACAGGTTGTAATTGATATTGATGGTAAAACAGGTTGTAATTGATATTGATGGTAAAACAGGTTGTAATTGATGTTGACGGTAAAACAGGTTGTAATTGATGGTAAAACAGGTTGTAATTGATATTGATGGTAAAACAGGTTGTAATTGATATTGATGGTAAAACAGGTTGTAATTGATATTGAGGGTAAAACAGGTTGTAATTGATATTGATGGTAAAACAGGTTGTAATTGATATTGATGCTAAAACAGGTTGTAATTGATGGTAAAACAGGTTGTAATTGATATTGATGGTAAAACAGGTTGTAATTGATATTGATGCTAAAACAGGTTGTAATGTGATGTTGATGGTAAAACAGGTTGTAATTGATATTGATGGTAAAACAGGTTGTAATGTGATGTTGATGGTAAAACAGGTTGTAATTGATATTGATGGTAAAACAGGTTGTAATTGATGTTGATGGTAAAACAGGTTGTAATTGATATTGATGGTAAAACAGGTTGTAATTGATATTGATGGTAAAACAGGTTGTAATTGATGTTGATGGTAAAACAGGTTGTAATTGATATTGATGGTAAAACAGGTTGTAATTGATATTGATGGTAAAACAGGTTGTAATTGATATTGATGGTAAAACAGGTTGTATTTGATTTTGACGGTAAAACAGGTTGTAATTGATATTGACGGTAAAACAGGTTGTAATTGATATTGATGGTAAAACAGGTTGTAATTGATGTTGACGGTAAAACAGGTTGTAATTGATGGTAAAACAGGTTGTAATTGATATTGATGGTAAAACAGGTTGAAATTGATATTGATGGTAAAACAGGTTGTAATTGATATTGATGGTAAAACAGGTTGTAATTGATATTGACGGTAAAACAGGTTGTAATTGATGGTAAAACAGGTTGTAATTGATGTTGATGGAAAACAGGTTGTAATTGATATTGATGGTAAAACAGGTTGTAATTGATATTGATGGTAAAACAGGTTGTAATTGATGTTGATGGAAAACAGGTTGTAATTGATATTGATGGTAAAACAGGTTGTAATTGATATTGATGGTAAAACAGGTTGTAATTGATATTGATGCTAAAACAGGTTGTAATTGATATTGATGGTAAAACAGGTTGTAATTGATATTGATGGTAAAACAGGTTGTAATTGATATTGATGGTAAAACAGGTTGTAATTGATATTGAGGGTAAAACAGGTTGTAATTGATATTGATGGTAAAACAGGTTGTAATTGATATTGATGCTAAAACAGGTTGTAATTGATGGTAAAACAGGTTGTAATTGATATTGATGGTAAAACAGGTTGTAATTGATATTGATGGTAAAACAGGTTGTAATTGATATTGATGGTAAAACAGGTTGTAATTGATGTTGATGGTAAAACAGGTTGTAATTGATGGTAAAACAGGTTGTAATTGATGGTAAAACAGGTTGTAATTGATGGTAAAACAGGTTGTAATGTGATATTGATGGTAAAACAGGTTGTAATTGATATTGATGGTAAAACAGGTTGTAATTGATATTGACGGTAAAACAGGTTGTAATTGATATTGATGGTAAAACAGGTTGTAATTGATGTTGATGGAAAACAGGTTGTATTTGATATTGATGGTAAAACAGGTTGTAATTGATATTGATGGTAAAACAGGTTGTAATTGATATTGATGGTAAAACAGGTTGTAATTGATATTGACGGTAAAACAGGTTGTAATTGATATTGATGGTAAAACAGGTTGTAATTGATATTGACGGTAAAACAGGTTGTAATTTATGTTGACGGTAAAACAGGTTGTAATTGATGTTGACGGTAAAACACGTTGTAATTGATATTGACGGTAAAACAGGTTGTAATTGATGGTAAAACAGGTTGTAATTGATATTGATGGTAAAACAGGTTGTAATTGATATTGATGGTAAAACAGGTTGTAATTGATATTGATGGTAAAACAGGTTGTAATTGATATTGACGGTAAAACAGGTTGTAATTGATATTGACGGTAAAACAGGTTGTAATTGATGGTAAAACAAGTTGTAATTGATATTGATTGTAAAACAGGTTGTAATTGATATTGACGGTAAAACAGGTTGTAATTGATGGTAAAACAGGTTGTAATTGATATTGATGGTAAAACAGGTTGTAATTGATATTGACGGTAAAACAGTTTGTAATTGATATTGATGGTAAAACAGGTTGTAATTGATATTGATGGTAAAACAGGTTGTAATTGATATTGAGGGTAAAACAGGTTGTAATTGATATTGATGGTAAAACAGGTTGTAATTGATATTGACGGTAAAACAGGTTGTAATTGATATTGACGGTAAAACAGGTTGTAATGTGATGTTGATGGTAAAACAGGTTGTAATTGATATTGATGGTAAAACAGGTTGTAATTGATGTTGATGGTAAAACAGGTTGTAATTGATATTGATGGTAAAACAGGTTGTAATTGATATTGATGGTAAAACAGGTTGTAATTGATATTGATGGTAAAACAGGTTGTATTGATTTGACGGTAAAACAGGTTGTAATTGATATTGACGGTAAAACAGGTTGTAATTGATATTGACGGTAAAACAGGTTGTAATTGATGTTGACGGTAAAACAGGTTGTAATTGATGGTAAAACAGGTTGTAATTGATATTGATGGTAAAACAGGTTGTAATTGATATTGATGGTAAAACAGGTTGTAATTGATATTGATGGTAAAACAGGTTGTAATTGATATTGACGGTAAAACAGGTTGTAATTGATGGTAAAACAGGTTGTAATTGATATTGATGGTAAAACAGGTTGTAATTGATATTGATGGTAAAACAGGTTGTAATTGATATTGATGGTAAAACAGGTTGTAATTGATGTTGATGGTAAAACAGGTTGTAATTGATATTGATGGTAAAACAGGTTGTAATTGATATTGATGGTAAAACAGGTTGTAATTGATATTGATGGTAAAACAGGTTGTAATTGATATTGATGGTAAAACAGGTTGTAATTGATATTGATGGTAAAACAGGTTGTAATTGATATTGATGGTAAAACAGGTTGTAATTGATATTGAGGGTAAAACAGGTTGTAATTGATATTGATGCTAAAACAGGTTGTAATTGATGGTAAAACAGGTTGTAATTGATATTGATGGTAAAACAGGTTGTAATTGATATTGATGGTAAAACAGGTTGTAATGTGATGTTGATGGTAAAACAGGTTGTAATTGATATTGATGGTAAAACAGGTTGTAATTGATATTGACGGTAAAACAGGTTGTAATTGATATTGATGGTAAAACAGGTTGTAATTGATGTTGACGGTAAAACAGGTTGTAATTGATGGTAAAACAGGTTGTAATTGATATTGATGGTAAAACAGGTTGTAATTGATATTGATGGTAAAACAGGTTGTAATTGATATTGAGGGTAAAACAGGTTGTAATTGATATTGATGGTAAAACAGGTTGTAATTGATATTGATGCTAAAACAGGTTGTAATTGATGGTAAAACAGGTTGTAATTGATATTGATGGTAAAACAGGTTGTAATTGATATTGATGGTAAAACAGGTTGTAATGTGATGTTGATGGTAAAACAGGTTGTAATTGATATTGATGGTAAAACAGGTTGTAATGTGATGTTGATGGTAAAACAGGTTGTAATTGATATTGATGGTAAAACAGGTTGTAATTGATGTTGATGGTAAAACAGGTTGTAATTGATATTGATGGTAAAACAGGTTGTAATTGATATTGATGGTAAAACAGGTTGTAATTGATATTGATGGTAAAACAGGTTGTAATTGATATTGAGGGTAAAACAGGTTGTAATTGATATTGATGGTAAAACAGGTTGTAATTGATATTGACGGTAAAACAGGTTGTAATTGATATTGACGGTAAAACAGGTTGTAATTGATGGTAAAACAAGTTGTAATTGATATCGATTGTAAAACAGGTTGTAATTGATATTGACGGTAAAACAGGTTGTAATTGATGGTAAAACAGGTTGTAATTGATATTGATGGTAAAACAGGTTGTAATTGATATTGACGGTAAAACAGGTTGTAATTGATATTGATGGTAAAACAGGTTGTAATTGATATTGAGGGTAAAACAGGTTGTAATTGATATTGATGGTAAAACAGGTTGTAATTGATATTGATGGTAAAACAGGTTGTAATTGATATTGATGGTAAAACAGGTTGTAATTGATATTGATGGTAAAACAGGTTGTAATTGATATTGATGGTAAAACAGGTTGTAATTGATATTGATGGTAAAACAGGTTGTAATTGATATTGATGGTAAAACAGGTTGTAATTGATATTGATGGTAAAACAGGTTGTAATTGATGTTGATGGTAAAACAGGTTGTAATTGATATTGATGGTAAAACAGGTTGTAATGTGATGTTGATGGTAAAACAGGTTGTAATTGATATTGATGGTAAAACAGGTTGTAATGTGATGTTGATGGTAAAACAGGTTGTAATTGATATTGATGGTAAAACAGGTTGTAATTGATATTGATGGTAAAACAGGTTGTAATTGATATTGATGGTAAAACAGGTTGTAATTGATATTGACGGTAAAACAGGTTGTAATTGATGGTAAAACAGGTTGTAATTGATATTGATGGTAAAACAGGTTGTAATTGATATTGATGGTAAAACAGGTTGTAATTGATATTGATGGTAAAACAGGTTGTAATTGATGGGTAAAACAGGTTGTAATTGATATTGATGGTAAAACAGGTTGTAATTGATATTGATGGTAAAACAGGTTGTAATTGATATTGAGGGTAAAACAGGTTGTAATTGATATTGATGGTAAAACAGGTTGTAATTGATATTGATGGTAAAACAGGTTGTAATTGATGGGTAAAACAGGTTGTAATTGATATTGATGGTAAAACAGGTTGTAATTGATATTGATGGTAAAACAGGTTGTAATGTGATGTTGATGGTAAAACAGGTTGTAATTGATATTGATGGTAAAACAGGTTGTAATGTGATGTTGATGGTAAAACAGGTTGTAATTGATATTGATGGTAAAACAGGTTGTAATTGATGTTGATGGTAAAACAGGTTGTAATTGATATTGATGGTAAAACAGGTTGTAATTGATGGTAAAACAGGTTGTAATTGATATTGACGGTAAAACAGGTTGTAATTGATATTGATGGTAAAACAGGTTGTAATGTGATGTTGATGGTAAAACAGGTTGTAATTGATATTCATGGTAAAACAGGTTGTAATTGATGTTGATGGTAAAACAGGTTGGAATTGATATTGATGGTAAAACAGGTTGTAATTGATATTGATGGTAAAACAGGTTGTAATTGATATTGATGGTAAAACAGGTTGTAATTGATATTGACGGTAAAACAGGTTGTAATTGATATTGATGGTAAAACAGGTTGTAATTGATATTGATGGTAAAACAGGTTGTAATTGATGTTGATGGTAAAACAGGTTGTAATTGATGTTGATGGTAAAACAGGTTGTAATTGATATTGATGGTAAAACAGGTTGTAATTGATATTGATGGTAAAACAGGTTGTAATTGATATTGATGGTAAAACAGGTTGTAATTGATATTGATGGTAAAACAGGTTGTAATTGATATTGATGGTAAAACAGGTTGTAATTGATATTGATGGTAAAACAGGTTGTAATTGATATTGACGGTAAAACAGGTTGTAATTGATATTGACGGTAAAACAGGTTGTTAATTGATGGTAAAACAGGTTGTAATTGATATCGATGGTAAAACAGGTTGTAATTGATATTGATGGTAAAACAGGTTGTAATTGATATTGATGGTAAAACAGGTTGTAATTGATATTGATGGTAAAACAGGTTGTAATTGATATTGACGGTAAAACAGGTTGTAATTGATATTGATGGTAAAACAGGTTGTAATTGATATTGATGGTAAAACAGGTTGTAATTGATATTGACGGTAAAACAGGTTGTAATTGATATTGATGGTAAAACAGGTTGTAATTGATATTGATGGTAAAACAGGTTGTAATTGATATTGATGGTAAAACAGGTTGTAATTGATATTGATGGTAAAACAGGTTGTAATTGATATTGATGGTAAAACAGGTTGTAATTGATATTGATGGTAAAACAGGTTGTAATTGATATTGATGGTAAAACAGGTTGTAATTGATATTGATGGTAAAACAGGTTGTAATTGATATTGATGGTAAAACAGGTTGTAATTGATTTGATGGTAAAACAGGTTGTAATTGATATTGATGGTAAAACAGGTTGTAATGTGATGTTGATGGTAAAACAGGTTGTAATTGATATTGATGGTAAAACAGGTTGTAATTGATGTTGATGGTAAAACAGGTTGTAATTGATATTGATGGTAAAACAGGTTGTAATTGATATTGATGGTAAAACAGGTTGTAATTGATATTGATGGTAAAACAGGTTGTAATTGATATTGAGGGTAAAACAGGTTGTAATTGATGGTAAAACATGTTGTAATTGATATTGACGGTAAAACAGGTTGTAATTGATGGTAAAACAAGTTGTAATTGATATCGATTGTAAAACAGGTTGTAATTGATATTGACGGTAAAACAGGTTGTAATTGATGGTAAAACAGGTTGTAATTGATATTGATGGTAAAACAGGTTGTAATTGATATTGACGGTAAAACAGTTTGTAATTGATATTGATGGTAAAACAGGTTGTAATTGATATTGAGGGTAAAACAGGTTGTAATTGATATTGATGGTAAAACAGGTTGTAATTGATATTGATGGTAAAACAGGTTGTAATTGATATTGATGGTAAAACAGGTTGTAATTGATATTGATGCTAAAACAGGTTGTAATTGATATTGATGGTAAAACAGGTTGTAATTGATATTGATGGTAAAACAGGTTGTAATTGATATTGATGGTAAAACAGGTTGAAAACAGGTTGTAATGTGATGTTGATGGTAAAACAGGTTGTAATTGATATTGATGGTAAAACAGGTTGTAATTGATGTTGATGGTAAAACAGGTTGTAATTGATATTGATGGTAAAACAGGTTGTAATTGATATTGATGGTAAAACAGGTTGTAATTGATATTGATGGTAAAACAGGTTGTAATTGATATTGAGGGTAAAACAGGTTGTAATTGATATTGACGGTAAAACAGGTTGTAATTGATATTGACGGTAAAACAGGTTGTAATTGATATTGACGGTAAAACAGGTTGTAATTGATGGTAAAACAAGTTGTAATTGATATCGATTGTAAAACAGGTTGTAATTGATATTGACGGTAAAACAGGTTGTAATTGATGGTAAAACAGGTTGTAATTGATATTGATGGTAAAACAGGTTGTAATTGATATTGACGGTAAAACAGTTTGTAATTGATATTGATGGTAAAACAGGTTGTAATTGATATTGAGGGTAAAACAGGTTGTAATTGATATTGATGGTAAAACAGGTTGTAATTGATATTGATGGTAAAACAGGTTGTAATTGATATTGATGGTAAAACAGGTTGTAATTGATATTGATGCTAAAACAGGTTGTAATTGATATTGATGGTAAAACAGGTTGTAATTGATATTGATGGTAAAACAGGTTGTAATTGATATTGATGGTAAAACAGGTTGTAATTGATATTGAGGGTAAAACAGGTTGTAATTGATATTGATGGTAAAACAGGTTGTAATTGATATTGATGCTAAAACAGGTTGTAATTGATGGTAAAACAGGTTGTAATTGATATTGATGGTAAAACAGGTTGTAATTGATATTGATGGTAAAACAGGTTGTAATGTGATGTTGATGGTAAAACAGGTTGTAATTGATATTGATGGTAAAACAGGTTGTAATGTGATGTTGATGGTAAAACAGGTTGTAATTGATATTGATGGTAAAACAGGTTGTAATTGATGTTGATGGTAAAACAGGTTGTAATTGATATTGATGGTAAAACAGGTTGTAATTGATGGTAAAACAGGTTGTAATTGATATTGACGGTAAAACAGGTTGTAATTGATATTGATGGTAAAACAGGTTGTAATTGATGTTGATGGTAAAACAGGTTGTAATTGATATTGATGGTAAAACAGGTTGTAATTGATATTGATGGTAAAACAGGTTGTAATTGATATTGATGGTAAAACAGGTTGTAATTGATATTGACGGTAAAACAGGTTGTAATTGATATTGACGGTAAAACAGGTTGTAATTGATATTGATGGTAAAACAGGTTGTAATTGATATTGACGGTAAAACAGGTTGTAATTGATATTGACGGTAAAACAGGTTGTAATTGATATTGATGGTAAAACAGGTTGTAATTGATATTGATGGTAAAACAGGTTGTAATTGATATTGATGGTAAAACAGGTTGTAATTGATATTGATGGTAAAACAGGTTGTAATTGATATTGATGGTAAAACAGGTTGTAATTGATATTGATGGTAAAACAGGTTGTAATTGATATTGATGGTAAAACAGGTTGTAATTGATGTTGATGGTAAAACAGGTTGTAATTGATATTGATGGTAAAACAGGTTGTAATTGATGTTGATGGTAAAACAGGTTGTAATTGATATTGATGGTAAAACAGGTTGTAATTGATATTGATGGTAAAACAGGTTGTAATTGATATTGATGGTAAAACAGGTTGTATTGATTTGAGGTAAAACAGGTTGTAATTGATATTGATGGTAAAACAGGTTGTAATTGATATTGATGGTAAAACAGGTTGTAATTGATGGTAAAACAGGTTGTAATTGATGTAAAACAGGTTGTAATGTGATGTTGATGGTAAAACAGGTTGTAATTGATATTGATGGTAAAACAGGTTGTAATGTGATGTTGATGGTAAAACAGGTTGTAATTGATATTGATGGTAAAACAGGTTGTAATTGATGTTGATGGTAAAACAGGTTGTAATTGATATTGATGGTAAAACAGGTTGTAATTGATATTGATGGTAAAACAGGTTGTAATTGATATTGATGGTAAAACAGGTTGTATTTGATTTTGACGGTAAAACAGGTTGTAATTGATATTGACGGTAAAACAGGTTGTAATTGATATTGACGGTAAAACAGGTTGTAATTGATGTTGACGGTAAAACAGGTTGTAATTGATGGTAAAACAGGTTGTAATTGATATTGATGGTAAAACAGGTTGTAATTGATATTGATGGTAAAACAGGTTGTAATTGATATTGATGGTAAAACAGGTTGTAATTGATATTGACGGTAAAACAGGTTGTAATTGATGGTAAAACAGGTTGTAATTGATGTTGATGGAAAACAGGTTGTAATTGATATTGATGGTAAAACAGGTTGTAATTGATATTGATGGTAAAACAGGTTGTAATTGATGTTGATGGAAAACAGGTTGTAATTGATATTGATGGTAAAACAGGTTGTAATTGATATTGATGGTAAAACAGGTTGTAATTGATATTGATGCTAAAACAGGTTGTAATTGATATTGATGGTAAAACAGGTTGTAATTGATATTGATGGTAAAACAGGTTGTAATTGATATTGATGGTAAAACAGGTTGTAATTGATATTGAGGGTAAAACAGGTTGTAATTGATATTGATGCTAAAACAGGTTGTAATTGATGGTAAAACAGGTTGTAATTGATATTGATGGTAAAACAGGTTGTAATTGATATTGATGGTAAAACAGGTTGTAATGTGATGTTGATGGTAAAACAGGTTGTAATTGATATTGATGGTAAAACAGGTTGTAATTGATATTGACGGTAAAACAGGTTGTAATTGATATTGATGGTAAAACAGGTTGTAATTGATGTTGACGGTAAAACAGGTTGTAATTGATGGTAAAACAGGTTGTAATTGATATTGATGGTAAAACAGGTTGTAATTGATATTGATGGTAAAACAGGTTGTAATTGATATTGAGGGTAAAACAGGTTGTAATTGATATTGATGGTAAAACAGGTTGTAATTGATATTGATGCTAAAACAGGTTGTAATTGATGGTAAAACAGGTTGTAATTGATATTGATGGTAAAACAGGTTGTAATTGATATTGATGCTAAAACAGGTTGTAATGTGATGTTGATGGTAAAACAGGTTGTAATTGATATTGATGGTAAAACAGGTTGTAATGTGATGTTGATGGTAAAACAGGTTGTAATTGATATTGATGGTAAAACAGGTTGTAATTGATGTTGATGGTAAAACAGGTTGTAATTGATATTGATGGTAAAACAGGTTGTAATTGATATTGATGTTAAAACAGGTTGTAATTGATGTTGATGGTAAAACAGGTTGTAATTGATATTGATGGTAAAACAGGTTGTAATTGATATTGATGGTAAAACAGGTTGTAATTGATATTGATGGTAAAACAGGTTGTATTTGATTTTGACGGTAAAACAGGTTGTAATTGATATTGACGGTAAAACAGGTTGTAATTGATATTGATGGTAAAACAGGTTGTAATTGATGTTGACGGTAAAACAGGTTGTAATTGATGGTAAAACAGGTTGTAATTGATATTGATGGTAAAACAGGTTGAAATTGATATTGATGGTAAAACAGGTTGTAATTGATATTGATGGTAAAACAGGTTGTAATTGATATTGACGGTAAAACAGGTTGTAATTGATGGTAAAACAGGTTGTAATTGATGTTGATGGAAAACAGGTTGTAATTGATATTGATGGTAAAACAGGTTGTAATTGATATTGATGGTAAAACAGGTTGTAATTGATGTTGATGGAAAACAGGTTGTAATTGATATTGATGGTAAAACAGGTTGTAATTGATATTGATGGTAAAACAGGTTGTAATTGATATTGATGCTAAAACAGGTTGTAATTGATATTGATGGTAAAACAGGTTGTAATTGATATTGATGGTAAAACAGGTTGTAATTGATATTGATGGTAAAACAGGTTGTAATTGATATTGAGGGTAAAACAGGTTGTAATTGATATTGATGGTAAAACAGGTTGTAATTGATATTGATGCTAAAACAGGTTGTAATTGATGGTAAAACAGGTTGTAATTGATATTGATGGTAAAACAGGTTGTAATTGATATTGATGGTAAAACAGGTTGTAATGTGATGTTGATGGTAAAACAGGTTGTAATTGATATTGATGGTAAAACAGGTTGTAATGTGATGTTGATGGTAAAACAGGTTGTAATTGATATTGATGGTAAAACAGGTTGTAATTGATATTGATGCTAAAACAGGTTGTAATTGATGGTAAAACAGGTTGTAATTGATATTGATGGTAAAACAGGTTGTAATTGATATTGATGGTAAAACAGGTTGTAATGTGATGTTGATGGTAAAACAGGTTGTAATTGATATTGATGGTAAAACAGGTTGTAATTGATATTGACGGTAAAACAGGTTGTAATTGATATTGATGGTAAAACAGGTTGTAATTGATGTTGACGGTAAAACAGGTTGTAATTGATGGTAAAACAGGTTGTAATTGATATTGATGGTAAAACAGGTTGTAATTGATATTGATGGTAAAACAGGTTGTAATTGATATTGACGGTAAAACAGGTTGTAATTGATGGTAAAACAGGTTGTAATTGATATTGATGGTAAAACAGGTTGTAATTGATATTGATGGTAAAACAGGTTGTAATTGATATTGATGTTAAAACAGGTTGTAATTGATGTTGATGGTAAAACAGGTTGTAATTGATATTGATGGTAAAACAGGTTGTAATTGATATTGATGGTAAAACAGGTTGTAATTGATATTGATGGTAAAACAGGTTGTATTTGATTTTGACGGTAAAACAGGTTGTAATTGATATTGACGGTAAAACAGGTTGTAATTGATATTGATGGTAAAACAGGTTGTAATTGATGTTGACGGTAAAACAGGTTGTAATTGATGGTAAAACAGGTTGTAATTGATATTGATGGTAAAACAGGTTGAAATTGATATTGATGGTAAAACAGGTTGTAATTGATATTGATGGTAAAACAGGTTGTAATTGATATTGACGGTAAAACAGGTTGTAATTGATGGTAAAACAGGTTGTAATTGATGTTGATGGAAAACAGGTTGTAATTGATATTGATGGTAAAACAGGTTGTAATTGATATTGATGGTAAAACAGGTTGTAATTGATGTTGATGGAAAACAGGTTGTAATTGATATTGATGGTAAAACAGGTTGTAATTGATATTGATGGTAAAACAGGTTGTAATTGATATTGATGCTAAAACAGGTTGTAATTGATATTGATGGTAAAACAGGTTGTAATTGATATTGATGGTAAAACAGGTTGTAATTGATATTGATGGTAAAACAGGTTGTAATTGATATTGAGGGTAAAACAGGTTGTAATTGATATTGATGGTAAAACAGGTTGTAATTGATATTGATGCTAAAACAGGTTGTAATTGATGGTAAAACAGGTTGTAATTGATATTGATGGTAAAACAGGTTGTAATTGATATTGATGGTAAAACAGGTTGTAATGTGATGTTGATGGTAAAACAGGTTGTAATTGATATTGATGGTAAAACAGGTTGTAATGTGATGTTGATGGTAAAACAGGTTGTAATTGATATTGATGGTAAAACAGGTTGTAATTGATATTGATGCTAAAACAGGTTGTAATTGATGGGTAAAACAGGTTGTAATTGATATTGATGGTAAAACAGGTTGTAATTGATATTGATGGTAAAACAGGTTGTAATGTGATGTTGATGGTAAAACAGGTTGTAATTGATATTGATGGTAAAACAGGTTGTAATTGATATTGACGGTAAAACAGGTTGTAATTGATATTGATGGTAAAACAGGTTGTAATTGATGTTGACGGTAAAACAGGTTGTAATTGATGGTAAAACAGGTTGTAATTGATATTGATGGTAAAACAGGTTGTAATTGATATTGATGGTAAAACAGGTTGTAATTGATATTGACGGTAAAACAGGTTGTAATTGATGGTAAAACAGGTTGTAATTGATGTTGATGGTAAAACAGGTTGTAATTGATATTGATGGTAAAACAGGTTGTAATTGATATTGATGGTAAAACAGGTTGTAATTGATATTGATGGTAAAACAGGTTGTAATGTGATGTTGATGGTAAAACAGGTTGTAATTGATATTGATGGTAAAACAGGTTGTAATTGATATTGATGGTAAAACAGGTTGTAATTGATATTGATGGTAAAACAGGTTGTAATGTGATGTTGATGGTAAAACAGGTTGTAATTGATATTGATGGTAAAACAGGTTGTAATTGATATTGACGGTAAAACAGGTTGTAATTGATATTGATGGTAAAACAGGTTGTAATTGATGTTGACGGTAAAACAGGTTGTAATTGATGGTAAAACAGGTTGTAATTGATATTGATGGTAAAACAGGTTGTAATTGATATTGATGGTAAAACAGGTTGTAATTGATATTGACGGTAAAACAGGTTGTAATTGATGGTAAAACAGGTTGTAATTGATGTTGATGGTAAAACAGGTTGTAATTGATATTGATGGTAAAACAGGTTGTAATTGATATTGATGGTAAAACAGGTTGTAATTGATATTGATGGTAAAACAGGTTGTAATTGATATTGAGGGTAAAACAGGTTGTAATTGATATTGATGGTAAAACAGGTTGTAATTGATATTGACGGTAAAACAGGTTGTAATTGATATTGACGGTAAAACAGGTTGTAATTGATGGTAAAACAAGTTGTAATTGATATCGATTGTAAAACAGGTTGTAATTGATATTGACGGTAAAACAGGTTGTAATTGATGGTAAAACAGGTTGTAATTGATATTGATGGTAAAACAGGTTGTAATTGATATTGACGGTAAAACAGTTTGTAATTGATATTGATGGTAAAACAGGTTGTAATTGATATTGAGGGTAAAACAGGTTGTAATTGATATTGATGGTAAAACAGGTTGTAATTGATATTGATGGTAAAACAGGTTGTAATTGATATTGATGGTAAAACAGGTTGTAATTGATATTGATGCTAAAACAGGTTGTAATTGATATTGATGGTAAAACAGGTTGTAATTGATATTGATGGTAAAACAGGTTGTAATTGATATTGAGGGTAAAACAGGTTGTAATTGATATTGATGGTAAAACAGGTTGTAATTGATATTGATGCTAAAACAGGTTGTAATTGATGGTAAAACAGGTTGTAATTGATATTGATGGTAAAACAGGTTGTAATGTGATGTTGATGGTAAAACAGGTTGTAATTGATATTGATGGTAAAACAGGTTGTAATGTGATGTTGATGGTAAAACAGGTTGTAATTGATATTGATGGTAAAACAGGTTGTAATTGATGTTGATGGTAAAACAGGTTGTAATTGATATTGATGGTAAAACAGGTTGTAATTGATATTGATGGTAAAACAGGTTGTAATTGATATTGATGGTAAAACAGGTTGTATTTGATTTTGACGGTAAAACAGGTTGTAATTGATATTGACGGTAAAACAGGTTGTAATTGATATTGACGGTAAAACAGGTTGTAATTGATGTTGACGGTAAAACAGGTTGTAATTGATGGTAAAACAGGTTGTAATTGATATTGATGGTAAAACAGGTTGTAATTGATATTGATGGTAAAACAGGTTGTAATTGATATTGATGGTAAAACAGGTTGTAATTGATATTGACGGTAAAACAGGTTGTAATTGATGGTAAAACAGGTTGTAATTGATGTTGATGGAAAACAGGTTGTAATTGATATTGATGGTAAAACAGGTTGTAATTGATATTGATGGTAAAACAGGTTGTAATTGATGTTGATGGAAAACAGGTTGTAATTGATATTGATGGTAAAACAGGTTGTAATTGATATTGATGGTAAAACAGGTTGTAATTGATATTGATGCTAAAACAGGTTGTAATTGATATTGATGGTAAAACAGGTTGTAATTGATATTGATGGTAAAACAGGTTGTAATTGATATTGATGGTAAAACAGGTTGTAATTGATATTGAGGGTAAAACAGGTTGTAATTGATATTGATGCTAAAACAGGTTGTAATTGATGGTAAAACAGGTTGTAATTGATATTGATGGTAAAACAGGTTGTAATTGATATTGATGGTAAAACAGGTTGTAATTGATATTGAGGGTAAAACAGGTTGTAATTGATATTGATGGTAAAACAGGTTGTAATTGATATTGATGCTAAAACAGGTTGTAATTGATGGTAAAACAGGTTGTAATTGATATTGATGGTAAAACAGGTTGTAATTGATATTGATGCTAAAACAGGTTGTAATGTGATGTTGATGGTAAAACAGGTTGTAATTGATATTGATGGTAAAACAGGTTGTAATGTGATGTTGATGGTAAAACAGGTTGTAATTGATATTGATGGTAAAACAGGTTGTAATTGATGTTGATGGTAAAACAGGTTGTAATTGATATTGATGGTAAAACAGGTTGTAATTGATATTGATGGTAAAACAGGTTGTAATTGATGTTGATGGTAAAACAGGTTGTAATTGATATTGATGGTAAAACAGGTTGTAATTGATATTGATGGTAAAACAGGTTGTAATTGATGTTGATGGTAAAACAGGTTGTAATTGATATTGATGCTAAAACAGGTTGTAATTGATGGTAAAACAGGTTGTAATTGATATTGATGGTAAAACAGGTTGTAATTGATATTGATGGTAAAACAGGTTGTAATGTGATGTTGATGGTAAAACAGGTTGTAATTGATATTGATGGTAAAACAGGTTGTAATGTGATGTTGATGGTAAAACAGGTTGTAATTGATATTGATGGTAAAACAGGTTGTAATTGATATTGATGCTAAAACAGGTTGTAATTGATGGTAAAACAGGTTGTAATTGATATTGATGGTAAAACAGGTTGTAATTGATATTGATGGTAAAACAGGTTGTAATGTGATGTTGATGGTAAAACAGGTTGTAATTGATATTGATGGTAAAACAGGTTGTAATTGATATTGACGGTAAAACAGGTTGTAATTGATATTGATGGTAAAACAGGTTGTAATTGATGTTGACGGTAAAACAGGTTGTAATTGATGGTAAAACAGGTTGTAATTGATATTGATGGTAAAACAGGTTGTAATTGATATTGATGGTAAAACAGGTTGTAATTGATATTGAGGGTAAAACAGGTTGTAATTGATATTGATGGTAAAACAGGTTGTAATTGATATTGATGCTAAAACAGGTTGTAATTGATGGTAAAACAGGTTGTAATTGATATTGATGCTAAAACAGGTTGTAATTGATATTGATGCTAAAACAGGTTGTAATGTGATGTTGATGGTAAAACAGGTTGTAATTGATATTGATGGTAAAACAGGTTGTAATGTGATGTTGATGGTAAAACAGGTTGTAATTGATATTGATGGTAAAACAGGTTGTAATTGATGTTGATGGTAAAACAGGTTGTAATTGATATTGATGGTAAAACAGGTTGTAATTGATATTGATGGTAAAACAGGTTGTAATTGATATTGATGGTAAAACAGGTTGTATTTGATTTTGACGGTAAAACAGGTTGTAATTGATATTGATGGAAAACAGGTTGTAATTGATATTGATGGTAAAACAGGTTGTAATTGATATTGATGGTAAAACAGGTTGTAATTGATGTTGATGGAAAACAGGTTGTAATTGATATTGATGGTAAAACAGGTTGTAATTGATGTTGATGGTAAAACAGGTTGTAATTGATATTGATGGTAAAACAGGTTGTAATTGATGTTGATGGTAAAACAGGTTGTAATTGATATTGATGGTAAAACAGGTTGTAATTGATATTGATGGTAAAACAGGTTGTAATTGATATTGATGGTAAAACAGGTTGTATTTGATTTTGACGGTAAAACAGGTTGTAATTGATATTGACGGTAAAACAGGTTGTAATTGATATTGATGGTAAAACAGGTTGTAATTGATGTTGACCGCAAAACAGGTTGTAATTGATGGTAAAACAGGTTGTAATTGATATTGATGGTAAAACAGGTTGTAATTGATATTGATGGTAAAACAGGTTGTAATTGATATTGATGCTAAAACAGGTTGTAATTGATATTGATGGTAAAACAGGTTGTAATTGATATTGATGCTAAAACAGGTTGTAATTGATATTGATGGTAAAACAGGTTGTAATTGATATTGAGGGTAAAACAGGTTGTAATTGATATTGATGGTAAAACAGGTTGTAATTGATATTGATGCTAAAACAGGTTGTAATTGATGGTAAAACAGGTTGTAATTGATATTGATGGTAAAACAGGTTGTAATTGATATTGATGGTAAAACAGGTTGTAATGTGATGTTGATGGTAAAACAGGTTGTAATTGATATTGATGGTAAAACAGGTTGTAATGTGATGTTGATGGTAAAACAGGTTTTAATTGATATTGATGGTAAAACAGGTTGTAATTGATGTTGATGGTAAAACAGGTTGTAATTGATATTGATGGTAAAACAGGTTGTAATTGATGGTAAAACAGGTTGTAATTGATATTGACGGTAAAACAGGTTGTAATTGATATTGATGGTAAAACAGGTTGTAATGTGATGTTGATGGTAAAACAGGTTGTAATTGATATTCATGGTAAAACAGGTTGTAATTGATGTTGATGGTAAAACAGGTTGGAATTGATATTGATGGTAAAACAGGTTGTAATTGATATTGATGGTAAAACAGGTTGTAATTGATATTGATGGTAAAACAGGTTGTAATTGATATTGAGGGTAAAACAGGTTGTAATTGATATTGATGGTAAAACAGGTTGTAATTGATATTGATGGTAAAACAGGTTGTAATTGATATTGATGGTAAAACAGGTTGTAATGTGATGTTGATGGTAAAACAGGTTGTAATTGATATTGATGGTAAAACAGGTTGTAATTGATATTGATGGTAAAACAGGTTGTAATTGATATTGAGGGTAAAACAGGTTGTAATTGATATTGATGGTAAAACAGGTTGTAATTGATATTGATGGTAAAACAGGTTGTAATGTGATGTTGATGGTAAAACAGGTTGTAATTGATATTGATGGTAAAACAGGTTGTAATGTCATGTTGATGGTAAAACAGGTTGTAATTGATATTGATGGTAAAACAGGTTGTAATTGATATTGATGGTAAAACAGGTTGTAATTGATATTGATGGTAAAACAGGTTGTAATTGATATTGACGGTAAAACAGGTTGTAACTGATGGTAAAACAGGTTGTAATTGATGGTAAAACAGGTTGTAATTGATATTGATGGTAAAACAGGTTGTAATTGATGGTAAAACAGGTTGTAATTGATGTTGATGGTAAAACAGGTTGTAATTGATGTTGATGGAAAACAGGTTGTAATTGATATTGATGGTAAAACAGGTTGTAATTGATATTGATGGTAAAACAGGTTGTAATTGATGTTGATGGAAAACAGGTTGTAATTGATATTGATGGTAAAACAGGTTGTAATTGATATTGATGGTAAAACAGGTTGTAATTGATATTGATGGTAAAACAGGTTGTAATTGATGGTAAAACATGTTGTAATTGATATTGACGGTAAAACAGGTTGTAATTGATGGTAAAACAGGTTGTAATTGATATTGACGGTAAAACAGGTTGTAATTGATGGTAAAACAGGTTGTAATTGATGTTGATGGTAAAACAGGTTGTAATTGATGTTGATGGAAAACAGGTTGTAATGTGATGTTGATGGTAAAACAGGTTGTAATTGATATTCATGGTAAAACAGGTTGTAATTGATGTTGATGGTAAAACAGGTTGGAATTGATATTGATGGTAAAACAGGTTGTAATTGATATTGATGGTAAAACAGGTTGTAATTGATATTGACGGTAAAACAGGTTGTAACTGATGGTAAAACAGGTTGTAATTGATGGTAAAACAGGTTGTAATTGATATTGATGGTAAAACAGGTTGTAATTGATGGTAAAACAGGTTGTAATTGATGTTGATGGTAAAACAGGTTGTAATTGATGTTGATGGAAAACAGGTTGTAATTGATATTGATGGTAAAACAGGTTGTAATTGATATTGATGGTAAAACAGGTTGTAATTGATATTGATGGTAAAACAGGTTGTAATTGATGGTAAAACATGTTGTAATTGATATTGACGGTAAAACAGGTTGTAATTGATGGTAAAACAGGTTGTAATTGATATTGATGGTAAAACAGGTTGTAATTGATATTGACGGTAAAACAGGTTGTAATTGATGGTAAAACAGGTTGTAATTGATGTTGATGGTAAAACAGGTTGTAATTGATGTTGATGGAAAACAGGTTGTAATTGATATTGATGGTAAAACAGGTTGTAATTGATGTTGATGGAAAACAGATTGTAATTGATATTGATGGTAAAACATGTTGTAATTGATATTGATGGTAAAACAGGTTGTAATTGATATTGACGGTAAAACAGGTTGTAATTGATGGTAAAACATGTTGTAATTGATATTGACGGTAAAACAGGTTATAATTGATGGTAAAACAGGTTGTAATTGATATTGATGGTAAAACAGGTTGTAATTGATATTGATGGTAAAACAGGTTGTAATTGATATTGACGGTAAAACAGGTTGTAATTGATATTGATGGTAAAACAGGTTGTAATGTGATGTTGATGGTAAAACAGGTTGTAATTGATATTGATGGTAAAACAGGTTGTAATTGATATTGATGGTAAAACAGGTTGTAATTGATATTGAGGGTAAAACAGGTTGTAATTGATATTGATGGTAAAACAGGTTGTAATTGATATTGATGCTAAAACAGGTTGTAATTGATGGTAAAACAGGTTGTAATTGATATTGATGGTAAAACAGGTTGTAATTGATATTGATGGTAAAACAGGTTGTAATGTGATGTTGATGGTAAAACAGGTTGTAATTGATATTGATGGTAAAACAGGTTGTAATGTGATGTTGATGGTAAAACAGGTTGTAATTGATATTGATGGTAAAACAGGTTGTAATTGATGTTGATGGTAAAACAGGTTGTAATTGATATTGATGGTAAAACAGGTTGTAATTGATATTGATGGTAAAACAGGTTGTAATTGATATTGATGGTAAAACAGGTTGTATTTGATTTTGACGGTAAAACAGGTTGTAATTGATATTGACGGTAAAACATGTTGTAATTGATATTGATGGTAAAACAGGTTGTAATTGATATTGACGGTAAAACAGGTTGTAATTGATGGTAAAACATGTTGTAATTGATATTGACGGTAAAACAGGTTATAATTGATGGTAAAACAGGTTGTAATTGATATTGATGGTAAAACAGGTTGTAATTGATATTGATGGTAAAACAGGTTGTAATTGATATTGACGGTAAAACAGGTTGTAATTGATATTGATGGTAAAACAGGTTGTAATGTGATGTTGATGGTAAAACAGGTTGTAATTGATATTGATGGTAAAACAGGTTGTAATTGATATTGATGGTAAAACAGGTTGTAATTGATATTGAGGGTAAAACAGGTTGTAATTGATATTGATGGTAAAACAGGTTGTAATTGATATTGATGCGTAAAACAGGTTGTAATTGATATTGATGGTAAAACAGGTTGTAATTGATATTGATGGTAAAACAGGTTGTAATTGATATTGATGGTAAAACAGGTTGTAATTGATATTGATGGTAAAACAGGTTGTAATTGATGTTGATGGTAAAACAGGTTGTAATTGATATTGATGGTAAAACAGGTTGTAATTGATATTGATGGTAAAACAGGTTGTAATTGATATTGATGGTAAAACAGGTTGTAATTGATATTGATGGTAAAACAGGTTGTAATTGATATTGATGGTAAAACAGGTTGTAATTGATATTGATGGTAAAACAGGTTGTAATGTGATGTTGATGGTAAAACAGGTTGTAATTGATATTGATGGTAAAACAGGTTGTAATGTGATGTTGATGGTAAAACAGGTTGTAATTGATATTGATGGTAAAACAGGTTGTAATTGATGTTGATGGTAAAACAGGTTGTAATTGATATTGATGGTAAAACAGGTTGTAATTGATATTGATGGTAAAACAGGTTGTAATTGATATTGATGGTAAAACAGGTTGTAATTGATATTGATGGTAAAACAGGTTGTAATTGATATTGATGGTAAAACAGGTTGTAATTGATATTGATGGTAAAACAGGTTGTAATTGATGGGTAAAACAGGTTGTAATTGATATTGACGGTAAAACAGGTTGTAATTGATGGTAAAACAGGTTGTAATTGATATTGATGGTAAAACAGGTTGTAATTGATATTGACGGTAAAACAGGTTGTAATTGATGGTAAAACAGGTTGTAATTGATATTGACGGTAAAACAGGTTGTAATTGATATTGATGGTAAAACAGGTTGTAATTGATGGTAAAACAGGTTGTAATTGATATTGATGGTAAAACAGGTTGTAATGTGATGTTGATGGTAAAACAGGTTGTAATTGATATTGATGGTAAAACAGGTTGTAATTGATGTTGATGGTAAAACAGGTTGTAATTGATATTGATGGTAAAACAGGTTGTAATTGATATTGATGGTAAAACAGGTTGTAATTGATGGTAAAACAGGTTGTAATTGATATTGATGGTAAAACAGGTTGTAATGTGATAGTTGATGGTAAAACAGGTTGTAATTGATATTGATGCTAAAACAGGTTGTAATTGATATTGACGGTAAAACAGGTTGTAATTGATGGTAAAACAGGTTGTAATTGATGGTAAAACAGGTTGTAATTGATATTGATGGTAAAACAGGTTGTAATTGATATTGACGGTAAAACAGGTTGTAATTGATGGTAAAACAGGTTGTAATTGATATTGATGCTAAAACAGGTTGTAATTGATATTGACGGTAAAACAGGTTGTAATTGATGGTAAAACAGGTTGTAATTGATGGTAAAACAGGTTGTAATTGATATTGATGGTAAAACAGGTTGTAATTGACATTGATGGAAAACAGGTTGTAATTGATATTGATGGTAAAACAGGTTGTAATTGATATTGACGGTAAAACAGGTTGTAATTGATTTGAGGTAAAACAGGTTGTAATTGATGTTGATGGTAAAACAGGTTGTAATTGATGTTGATGGAAAACAGGTTGTAATTGATATTGATGGTAAAACAGGTTGTAATTGATATTGATGGTAAAACAGGTTGTAATTGATATTGATGGTAAAACAGGTTGTAATTGATGGTAAAACATGTTGTAATTGATATTGACGGTAAAACAGGTTGTAATTGATATTGATGGTAAAACAGGTTGTAATTGATATTGACGGTAAAACAGGTTGTAATTGATGGTAAAACAGGTTGTAATTGATATTGATGGTAAAACAGGTTGTAATTGATATTGATGGTAAAACAGGTTGTAATTGATGTTGATGGTAAAACAGGTTGTAATTGATATTGATGGTAAAACAGGTTGTAATGTGATGTTGATGGTAAAACAGGTTGTAATTGATATTGATGGTAAAACAGGTTGTAATTGATGTTGATGGTAAAACAGGTTGTAATTGATATTGATGGTAAAACAGGTTGTAATTGATATTGATGGTAAAACAGGTTGTAATTGATATTGAGGTAAAACAGGTTGTAATTGATATTGATGGTAAAACAGGTTGTAATTGATATTGAGGTAAAACAGGTTGTAATTGATTTGATGGTAAAACAGGTTGTAATTGATATTGATGGTAAAACAGGTTGTAATTGATATTGATGGTAAAACAGGTTGTAATTGATATTGATGGTAAAACAGGTTGTAATTGATATTGATGGTAAAACAGGTTGTAATTGATATTGATGGTAAAACAGGTTGTAATTGATATTGATGGTAAAACAGGTTGTAATTGATATTGAGGTAAAACAGGTTGTAATTGATATTGATGGTAAAACAGGTTGTAATTGATATTGACGGTAAAACAGGTTGTAATTGATGGTAAAACAGGTTGTAATTGATATTGATGGTAAAACAGGTTGTAATTGATGTTGATGGAAAACAGATTGTAATTGATATTGATGGTAAAACATGTTGTAATTGATATTGATGGTAAAACAGGTTGTAATTGATATTGACGGTAAAACAGGTTGTAATTGATGGTAAAACATGTTGTAATTGATATTGACGGTAAAACAGGTTATAATTGATGGTAAAACAGGTTGTAATTGATATTGATGGTAAAACAGGTTGTAATTGATATTGATGGTAAAACAGGTTGTAATTGATATTGACGGTAAAACAGGTTGTAATTGATATTGATGGTAAAACAGGTTGTAATGTGATGTTGATGGTAAAACAGGTTGTAATTGATATTGATGGTAAAACAGGTTGTAATTGATATTGATGGTAAAACAGGTTGTAATTGATATTGAGGGTAAAACAGGTTGTAATTGATATTGATGGTAAAACAGGTTGTAATTGATATTGATGGTAAAACAGGTTGTAATTGATATTGATGGTAAAACAGGTTGTAATTGATATTGATGGTAAAACAGGTTGTAATTGATATTGATGGTAAAACAGGTTGTAATTGATATTGATGGTAAAACAGGTTGTAATTGATGTTGATGGTAAAACAGGTTGTAATTGATATTGATGGTAAAACAGGTTGTAATTGATGTTGATGGTAAAACAGGTTGTAATTGATATTGATGGTAAAACAGGTTGTAATTGATATTGATGGTAAAACAGGTTGTAATTGATATTGATGGTAAAACAGGTTGTAATTGATTTGAGGTAAAACAGGTTGTAATTGATATTGACGGTAAAACAGGTTGTAATTGATATTGATGGTAAAACAGGTTGTAATTGATATTGACGGTAAAACAGGTTGTAATTGATGGTAAAACAGGTTGTAATTGATATTGATGGTAAAACAGGTTGTAATTGATATTGATGGTAAAACAGGTTGTAATTGATATTGATGGTAAAACAGGTTGTAATTGATGTTGATGGAAAACAGGTTGTAATTGATATTGATGGTAAAACAGGTTGTAATTGATGTTGATGGTAAAACAGGTTGTAATTGATATTGATGGTAAAACAGGTTGTAATTGATATTGATGGTAAAACAGGTTGTAATTGATATTGATGGTAAAACAGGTTGTAATTGATATTGACGGTAAAACAGGTTGTAATTGATGGTAAAACAGGTTGTAATTGATATTGATGGTAAAACAGGTTGTAATTGATATTGATGGTAAAACAGGTTGTAATTGATGGTAAAACAGGTTGTAATTGATGGTAAAACAGGTTGTAATTGATATTGACGGTAAAACAGGTTGTAATTGATGGTAAAACAGGTTGTAATTGATGGTAAAACAGGTTGTAATTGATATTGATGGTAAAACAGGTTGTAATTGATATTGATGGTAAAACAGGTTGTAATTGATATTGATGGAAAACAGGTTGTAATTGATATTGATGGTAAAACAGGTTGTAATTGATATTGACGGTAAAACAGGTTGTAATTGATATTGAGGTAAAACAGGTTGTAATTGATGTTGATGGTAAAACAGGTTGTAATTGATGTTGATGGAAAACAGGTTGTAATTGATATTGATGGTAAAACAGGTTGTAATTGATATTGATGGTAAAACAGGTTGTAATTGATATTGATGGTAAAACAGGTTGTAATTGATGGTAAAACATGTTGTAATTGATATTGACGGTAAAACAGGTTGTAATTGATATTGATGGTAAAACAGGTTGTAATTGATATTGACGGTAAAACAGGTTGTAATTGATATTGATGGTAAAACAGGTTGTAATTGATATTGATGGTAAAACAGGTTGTAATTGATATTGATGGTAAAACAGGTTGTAATTGATGTTGATGGTAAAACAGGTTGTAATTGATGTTGATGGTAAAACAGGTTGTAATTGATATTGATGGTAAAACAGGTTGTAATTGATATTGATGGTAAAACAGGTTGTAATTGATATTGATGGTAAAACAGGTTGTAATTGATATTGATGGTAAAACAGGTTGTAATTGATATTGATGGTAAAACAGGTTGTAATTGATATTGACGGTAAAACAGGTTGTAATTGATGGTAAAACGGTAAAACAGGTTGTAATTGATATTGATGGTAAAACAGGTTGTAATTGATATTGATGGTAAAACAGGTTGTAATTGATATTGACGGTAAAACAGGTTGTAATTGATATTGATGGTAAAACAGGTTGTAATTGATATTGATGGTAAAACAGGTTGTAATTGATATTGACGGTAAAACAGGTTGTAATTGATATTGATGGTAAAACAGGTTGTAATTGATATTGATGGTAAAACAGGTTGTAATTGATATTGACGGTAAAACAGGTTGTAATTGATGGTAAAACAGGTTGTAATTGATGTTGATGGTAAAACAGGTTGTAATTGATGTTGATGGAAAACAGGTTGTAATTGATATTGATGGTAAAACAGGTTGTAATTGATATTGATGGTAAAACAGGTTGTAATTGATATTGATGGTAAAACAGGTTGTAATTGATATTGATGGTAAAACAGGTTGTAATTGATATTGATGGTAAAACAGGTTGTAATTGATATTGATGGTAAAACAGGTTGTAATTGATATTGATGGTAAAACAGGTTGTAATTGATATTGAGGGTAAAACAGGTTGTAATTGATATTGATGGTAAAACAGGTTGTAATTGATATTGATGCTAAAACAGGTTGTAATTGATGGTAAAACAGGTTGTAATTGATATTGATGGTAAAACAGGTTGTAATTGATATTGATGGTAAAACAGGTTGTAATGTGATGTTGATGGTAAAACAGGTTGTAATTGATATTGATGGTAAAACAGGTTGTAATGTGATGTTGATGGTAAAACAGGTTGTAATTGATATTGATGGTAAAACAGGTTGTAATTGATGTTGATGGTAAAACAGGTTGTAATTGATATTGATGGTAAAACAGGTTGTAATTGATATTGATGGTAAAACAGGTTGTAATTGATATTGATGGTAAAACAGGTTGTATTTGATTTTGACGGTAAAACAGGTTGTAATTGATATTGACGGTAAAACAGGTTGTAATTGATATTGATGGTAAAACAGGTTGTAATTGATGTTGACGGTAAAACAGGTTGTAATTGATGGTAAAACAGGTTGTAATTGATATTGATGGTAAAACAGGTTGTAATTGATATTGATGGTAAAACAGGTTGTAATTGATATTGATGGTAAAACAGGTTGTAATTGATATTGATGGTAAAACAGGTTGTAATTGATATTGATGGTAAAACAGGTTGTAATTGATATTGATGGTAAAACAGGTTGTAATTGATATTGATGGTAAAACAGGTTGTAATTGATATTGATGGTAAAACAGGTTGTAATTGATATTGATGGTAAAACAGGTTGTAATTGATATTGATGGTAAAACAGGTTGTAATTGATATTGATGGTAAAACAGGTTGTAATTGATATTGATGGTAAAACAGGTTGTAATGTGATGTTGATGGTAAAACAGGTTGTAATTGATATTGATGGTAAAACAGGTTGTAATTGATGTTGATGGTAAAACAGGTTGTAATTGATATTGATGGTAAAACAGGTTGTAATTGATATTGATGGTAAAACAGGTTGTAATTGATGTTGATGGAAAACAGGTTGTAATTGATATTGATGGTAAAACAGGTTGTAATTGATATTGATGGTAAAACAGGTTGTAATTGATATTGACGGTAAAACAGGTTGTAATTGATGGTAAAACAGGTTGTAATTGATATTGACGGTAAAACAGGTTGTAATTGATGTGATGGAAAACAGGTTGTAATTGATATTGATGGTAAAACAGGTTGTAATTGATATTGATGGTAAAACAGGTTGTAATTGATTTGATGGTAAAACAGGTTGTAATTGATATTGACGGTAAAACAGGTTGTAATTGATATTGATGGTAAAACAGGTTGTAATTGATGGTAAAACAGGTTGTAATTGATATTGATGGTAAAACAGGTTGTAATTGATGTTGATGGTAAAACAGGTTGTAATTGATATTGATGGTAAAACAGGTTGTAATTGATATTGATGGTAAAACAGGTTGTAATTGATATTGATGGTAAAACAGGTTGTAATTGATGTTGATGGAAAACAGGTTGTAATTGATATTGATGGTAAAACAGGTTGTAATTGATATTGATGGTAAAACAGGTTGTAATTGATATTGACGGTAAAACAGGTTGTAATTGATGGTAAAACAGGTTGTAATTGATATTGACGGTAAAACAGGTTGTAATTGATGGTAAAACAGGTTGTAATTGATATTGATGGTAAAACAGGTTGTAATTGATATTGATGGTAAAACAGGTTGTAATTGATATTGACGGTAAAACAGGTTGTAATTGATATTGATGGTAAAACAGGTTGTAATGTGATGTTGATGGTAAAACAGGTTGTAATTGATATTGATGGTAAAACAGGTTGTAATTGATATTGATGGTAAAACAGGTTGTAATTGATATTGATGGTAAAACAGGTTGTAATTGATATTGACGGTAAAACAGGTTGTAATTGATGGTAAAACAGGTTGTAATTGATGTTGATGGTAAAACAGGTTGTAATTGATGTTGATGGTAAAACAGGTTGTAATTGATGTTGATGGAAAACAGGTTGTAATTGATATTGATGGTAAAACAGGTTGTAATTGATATTGATGGTAAAACAGGTTGTAATTGATATTGACGGTAAAACAGGTTGTAATTGATATTGATGGTAAAACAGGTTGTAATTGATATTGATGGTAAAACAGGTTGTAATGTGATGTTGATGGTAAAACAGGTTGTAATTGATATTGATGGTAAAACAGGTTGTAATTGATGTTGATGGAAAACAGGTTGTAATTGATATTGATGGTAAAACAGGTTGTAATTGATGTTGATGGAAAACAGGTTGTAATTGATATTGATGGTAAAACAGGTTGTAATTGATATTGATGGTAAAACAGGTTGTAATTGATATTGATGGTAAAACAGGTTGTAATTGATATTGACGGTAAAACAGGTTGTAATTGATATTGATGGTAAAACAGGTTGTAATTGATGTTGATGGTAAAACAGGTTGTAATTGATATTGATGGTAAAACAGGTTGTAATTGATATTGATGGTAAAACAGGTTGTAATTGATATTGATGGTAAAACAGGTTGTAATTGATATTGACGGTAAAACAGGTTGTAATTGATGGTAAAACAGGTTGTAATTGATATTGATGGTAAAACAGGTTGTAATTGATATTGATGGTAAAACAGGTTGTAATTGATATTGATGGTAAAACAGGTTGTAATTGATATTGATGGTAAAACAGGTTGTAATTGATGGTAAAACAGGTTGTAATTGATATTGATGGTAAAACAGGTTGTAATTGATATTGATGGTAAAACAGGTTGTAATTGATATTGATGGTAAAACAGGTTGTAATTGATATTGATGGTAAAACAGGTTGTAATTGATATTGACGGTAAAACAGGTTGTAATTGATATTGAGGTAAAACAGGTTGTAATTGATATTGATGGTAAAACAGGTTGTAATTGATATTGATGGTAAAACAGGTTGTAATTGATATTGATGGTAAAACAGGTTGTAATTGATATTGATGGTAAAACAGGTTGTAATTGATATTGATGGTAAAACAGGTTGTAATTGATATTGATGGTAAAACAGGTTGTAATTGATATTGATGGTAAAACAGGTTGTAATTGATATTGATGGTAAAACAGGTTGTAATTGATATTGACGGTAAAACAGGTTGTAATTGATGGTAAAACAGGTTGTAATTGATGTTGATGGTAAAACAGGTTGTAATTGATGGTAAAACAGGTTGTAATTGATATTGATGGTAAAACAGGTTGTAATTGATATTGATGGTAAAACAGGTTGTAATTGATATTGACGGTAAAACAGGTTGTAATTGATATTGATGGTAAAACAGGTTGTAATGTGATGTTGATGGTAAAACAGGTTGTAATTGATATTGATGGTAAAACAGGTTGTAATTGATATTGACGGTAAAACAGGTTGTAATTGATATTGATGGTAAAACAGGTTGTAATGTGATGTTGATGGTAAAACAGGTTGTAATTGATATTGATGGTAAAACAGGTTGTAATTGATATTGATGGTAAAACAGGTTGTAATGTGATGTTGATTGTAAAACAGGTTGTAATTGATATTGATGGTAAAACAGGTTGTAATTGATGTTGATGGTAAAACAGGTTGTAATTGATATTGATGGTAAAACAGGTTGTAATTCATATTGATGGTAAAACAGGTTGTAATTGATATTGATGGTAAAACAGGTTGTAATTGATATTGATGGTAAAACAGGTTGTAATTGATATTGACGGTAAAACAGGTTGTAATTGATGGTAAAACAGGTTCTAATTGATATTGATGGTAAAACAGGTTGTAATTGATATTGACGGTAAAACAGGTTGTAATTGATGGTAAAACAGGTTGTAATTGATATTGATGGTAAAACAGGTTGTAATTGATATTGATGGTAAAACAGGTTGTAATTGATGTTGATGGTAAAACAGGTTGTAATTGATGTTGATGGAAAACAGGTTGTAATTGATATTGATGGTAAAACAGGTTGTAATTGATGTTGATGGTAAAACAGGTTGTAATTGATATTGATGGTAAAACAGGTTGTAATTGATATTGATGGTAAAACAGGTTGTAATTGATATTGATGGTAAAACAGGTTGTAATTGATATTGATGGTAAAACAGGTTGTAATTGATATTGACGGTAAAACAGGTTGTAATTGATGGTAAAACAGGTTGTAATTGATATTGATGGTAAAACAGGTTGTAATTGATATTGATGGTAAAACAGGTTGTAATTGATGGTAAAACAGGTTGTAATTGATGGTAAAACAGGTTGTAATTGATATTGACGGTAAAACAGGTTGTAATTGATGGTAAAACAGGTTGTAATTGATGTTGATGGTAAAACAGGTTGTAATTGATGTTGATGGAAAACAGGTTGTAATTGATATTGATGGTAAAACAGGTTGTAATTGATATTGATGGTAAAACAGGTTGTAATTGATATTGATGGTAAAACAGGTTGTAATTGATATTGATGGTAAAACAGGTTGTAATTGATATTGATGGTAAAACAGGTTGTAATTGATATTGATGGTAAAACAGGTTGTAATTGATATTGATGGTAAAACAGGTTGTAATTGATATTGATGGTAAAACAGGTTGTAATTGATATTGACGGTAAAACAGGTTGTAATTGATGGTAAAACAGGTTGTAATTGATGTTGATGGTAAAACAGGTTGTAATTGATGTTGATGGAAAACAGGTTGTAATTGATATTGATGGTAAAACAGGTTGTAATTGATATTGATGGTAAAACAGGTTGTAATTGATATTGACGGTAAAACAGGTTGTAATTGATGGTAAAACATGTTGTAATTGATATTGACGGTAAAACAGGTTGTAATTGATGGTAAAACAGGTTGTAATTGATATTGATGATAAAACAGGTTGTAATTGATATTGATGGTAAAACAGGTTGTAATTGATATTGACGGTAAAACAGGTTGTAATTGATATTGATGGTAAAACAGGTTGTAATGTGATGTTGATGGTAAAACAGGTTGTAATTGATATTGATGGTAAAACAGGTTGTAATTGATATTGATGGTAAAACAGGTTGTAATTGATATTGATGGGTAAAACAGGTTGTAATTGATATTGATGGTAAAACAGGTTGTAATTGATATTGATGGTAAAACAGGTTGTAATTGATATTGATGGTAAAACAGGTTGTAATTGATATTGATGGTAAAACAGGTTGTAATTGATATTGATGGTAAAACAGGTTGTAATTGATATTGATGGTAAAACAGGTTGTAATTGATATTGATGGTAAAACAGGTTGTAATTGATGGTAAAACAGGTTGTAATTGATATTGATGGTAAAACAGGTTGTAATTGATATTGATGGTAAAACAGGTTGTAATTGATGTTGATGGTAAAACAGGTTGTAATTGATAATGATGGTAAAACAGGTTGTAATTGATATTGATGGTAAAACAGGTTGTAATTGATGGTAAAACAGGTTGTAATTGATATTGATGGTAAAACAGGTTGTAATTGATATTGATGGTAAAACAGGTTGTAATTGATATTGATGGTAAAACAGGTTGTAATTGATATTGATGGTAAAACAGGTTGTAATTGATATTGATGGTAAAACAGGTTGTAATTGATATTGATGGTAAAACAGGTTGTAATTGATATTGATGGTAAAACAGGTTGTAATTGATATTGATGGTAAAACAGGTTGTAATTGATATTGATGGTAAAACAGGTTGTAATTGATATTGATGGTAAAACAGGTTGTAATTGATATTGACGGTAAAACAGGTTGTAATTGATGGTAAAACAGGTTGTAATTGATATTGACGGTAAAACAGGTTGTAATTGATATTGATGGTAAAACAGGTTGTAATTGATATTGATGGTAAAACAGGTTGTAATTGATATTGACGGTAAAACAGGTTGTAATTGATGGTAAAACAGGTTGTAATTGATATTGATGGTAAAACAGGTTGTAATTGATATTGATGGTAAAACAGGTTGTAATTGATATTGATGGTAAAACAGGTTGTAATTGATATTGATGGTAAAACAGGTTGTAATTGATATTGATGGTAAAACAGGTTGTAATTGATATTGATGGTAAAACAGGTTGTAATTGATGTTGATGGTAAAACAGGTTGTAATTGATATTGATGGTAAAACAGGTTGTAATTGATGTTGATGGTAAAACAGGTTGTAATTGATATTGATGGTAAAACAGGTTGTAATTGATATTGATGGTAAAACAGGTTGTAATTGATATTGACGGTAAAACAGGTTGTAATTGATGGTAAAACAGGTTGTAATTGATATTGACGGTAAAACAGGTTGTAATTGATGGTAAAACAGGTTGTAATTGATATTGATGGTAAAACAGGTTGTAATTGATATTGATGGTAAAACAGGTTGTAATTGATATTGACGGTAAAACAGGTTGTAATTGATATTGATGGTAAAACAGGTTGTAATGTGATGTTGATGGTAAAACAGGTTGTAATTGATATTGATGGTAAAACAGGTTGTAATTGATATTGATGGTAAAACAGGTTGTAATTGATATTGATGGTAAAACAGGTTGTAATTGATATTGACGGTAAAACAGGTTGTAATTGATGGTAAAACAGGTTGTAATTGATGTTGATGGTAAAACAGGTTGTAATTGATGTTGATGGAAAACAGGTTGTAATTGATATTGATGGTAAAACAGGTTGTAATTGATATTGATGGTAAAACAGGTTGTAATTGATATTGACGGTAAAACAGGTTGTAATTGATGGTAAAACAGGTTGTAATTGATGTTGATGGTAAAACAGGTTGTAATTGATGTTGATGGAAAACAGGTTGTAATTGATATTGATGGTAAAACAGGTTGTAATTGATGTTGATGGAAAACAGGTTGTAATTGATATTGATGGTAAAACATGTTGTAATTGATATTGATGGTAAAACAGGTTGTAATTGATATTGACGGTAAAACAGGTTGTAATTGATGGTAAAACATGTTGTAATTGATATTGACGGTAAAACAGGTTGTAATTGATGGTAAAACAGGTTGTAATTGATATTGATGATAAAACAGGTTGTAATTGATATTGATGGTAAAACAGGTTGTAATTGATATTGACGGTAAAACAGGTTGTAATTGATATTGATGGTAAAACAGGTTGTAATGTGATGTTGATGGTAAAACAGGTTGTAATTGATATTGATGGTAAAACAGGTTGTAATTGATATTGATGGTAAAACAGGTTGTAATGTGATGTTGATTGTAAAACAGGTTGTAATTGATATTGATGGTAAAACAGGTTGTAATTGATGTTGATGGTAAAACAGGTTGTAATTGATATTGATGGTAAAACAGGTTGTAATTCATATTGATGGTAAAACAGGTTGTAATTGATATTGATGGTAAAACAGGTTGTAATTCATATTGATGGTAAAACAGGTTGTAATTGATATTGATGGTAAAACAGGTTGTAATTGATATTGATGGTAAAACAGGTTGTAATTGATGGTAAAACAGGTTGTAATTGATATTGATGGTAAAACAGGTTGTAATTGAGGGTAAAACAGGTTGTAATTGATGTTGATGGTAAAACAGGTTGTAATTGATAATGATGGTAAAACAGGTTGTAATTGATATTGATGGTAAAACAGGTTGTAATTGATGGTAAAACAGGTTGTAATTGATATTGATGTTAAAACAGGTTGTAATTGATATTGACGGTAAAACAGGTTGTAATTGATGGTAAAACAGGTTGTAATTGATGTTGATGGTAAAACAGGTTGTAATTGATGTTGATGGAAAACAGGTTGTAATTGATATTGATGGTAAAACAGGTTGTAATTGATATTGATGGTAAAACAGGTTGTAATTGATATTGATGGTAAAACAGGTTGTAATTGATGGTAAAACAGGTTGTAATTGATATTGATGGTAAAACAGGTTGTAATTGATATTGATGGTAAAACAGGTTGTAATTGATATTGATGGTAAAACATGTTGTAATTGATATTGATGGTAAAACAGGTTGTAATTGATATTGACGGTAAAACAGGTTGTAATTGATGGTAAAACATGTTGTAATTGATATTGACGGTAAAACAGGTTGTAATTGATGGTAAAACAGGTTGTAATTGATATTGATGATAAAACAGGTTGTAATTGATATTGATGGTAAAACAGGTTGTAATTGATATTGACGGTAAAACAGGTTGTAATTGATATTGATGGTAAAACAGGTTGTAATGTGATGTTGATGGTAAAACAGGTTGTAATTGATATTGATGGTAAAACAGGTTGTAATTGATATTGATGGTAAAACAGGTTGTAATGTGATGTTGATTGTAAAACAGGTTGTAATTGATATTGATGGTAAAACAGGTTGTAATTGATGTTGATGGTAAAACAGGTTGTAATTGATATTGATGGTAAAACAGGTTGTAATTCATATTGATGGTAAAACAGGTTGTAATTGATATTGATGGTAAAACAGGTTGTAATTCATATTGATGGTAAAACAGGTTGTAATTGATATTGATGGTAAAACAGGTTGTAATTGATGGTAAAACAGGTTGTAATTGATATTGATGGTAAAACAGGTTGTAATTGATATTGACGGTAAAACAGGTTGTAATTGATGGTAAAACAGGTTGTAATTGATATTGATGGTAAAACAGGTTGTAATTGATATTGATGGTAAAACAGGTTGTAATTGATATTGATGGTAAAACAGGTTGTAATTGATATTGATGGTAAAACAGGTTGTAATTGATATTGATGGTAAAACAGGTTGTAATTGATATTGATGGTAAAACAGGTTGTAATTGATATTGATGGTAAAACAGGTTGTAATTGATATTGATGGTAAAACAGGTTGTAATTGATATTGACGGTAAAACAGGTTGTAATTGATATTGATGGTAAAACAGGTTGTAATTGATATTGATGGTAAAACAGGTTGTAATTGATATTGATGGTAAAACAGGTTGTAATTGATATTGACGGTAAAACAGGTTGTAATTGATGGTAAAACAGGTTGTAATTGATATTGATGGTAAAACAGGTTGTAATGTGATGTTGATGGTAAAACAGGTTGTAATTGATATTGATGGTAAAACAGGTTGTAATTGATATTGATGGTAAAACAGGTTGTAATTGATGGTAAAACAGGTTGTAATTGATATTGACGGTAAAACAGGTTGTAATTGATTTGAGGTAAAACAGGTTGTAATTGATATTGATGGTAAAACAGGTTGTAATTGATATTGACGGTAAAACAGGTTGTAATTGATATTGATGGTAAAACAGGTTGTAATTGATATTGATGGTAAAACAGGTTGTAATTGATATTGACGGTAAAACAGGTTGTAATTGATATTGATGGTAAAACAGGTTGTAATTGATGTTGATGGTAAAACAGGTTGTAATTGATATTGATGGTAAAACAGGTTGTAATTGATATTGATGGTAAAACAGGTTGTAATGTGATGTTGATGGTAAAACAGGTTGTAATTGATATTGATGGTAAAACAGGTTGTAATTGATGTTGATGGTAAAACAGGTTGTAATTGATATTGATGGTAAAACAGGTTGTAATTCATATTGATGGTAAAACAGGTTGTAATTGATATTGATGGTAAAACAGGTTGTAATTCATATTGATGGTAAAACAGGTTGTAATTGATATTGATGGTAAAACAGGTTGTAATTGATATTGATGGTAAAACAGGTTGTAATTGGTAAAACAGTTGTAATTGATGGGTAAAACAGGTTGTAATTGATATTGATGGTAAAACAGGTTGTAATTGATATTGACGGTAAAACAGGTTGTAATTGATGGTAAAACAGGTTGTAATTGATGGTAAAACAGGTTGTAATTGATATTGATGGTAAAACAGGTTGTAATTGATATTGATGGTAAAACAGGTTGTAATTGATATTGATGGTAAAACAGGTTGTAATTGATATTGATGGTAAAACAGGTTGTAATTGATATTGACGGTAAAACAGGTTGTAATTGATGGTAAAACAGGTTGTAATTGATATTGATGGTAAAACAGGTTGTAATTGATGTTGATGGTAAAACAGGTTGTAATTGATATTGATGGTAAAACAGGTTGTAATTGATATTGATGGTAAAACAGGTTGTAATTGATATTGATGGTAAAACAGGTTGTAATTGATATTGATGGTAAAACAGGTTGTAATTGATATTGATGGTAAAACAGGTTGTAATTGATATTGATGGTAAAACAGGTTGTAATTGATATTGATGGTAAAACAGGTTGTAATTGATATTGATGGTAAAACAGGTTGTAATTGATATTGATGGTAAAACAGGTTGTAATTGATATTGATGGTAAAACAGGTTGTAATTGATATTGATGGTAAAACAGGTTGTAATTGATATTGACGGTAAAACAGGTTGTAATTGATGGTAAAACAGGTTGTAATTGATATTGATGGTAAAACAGGTTGTAATTGATGTTGATGGTAAAACAGGTTGTAATTGATATTGATGGTAAAACAGGTTGTAATTGATATTGATGGTAAAACAGGTTGTAATTGATATTGATGGTAAAACAGGTTGTAATTGATATTGATGGTAAAACAGGTTGTAATTGATATTGATGGTAAAACAGGTTGTAATTGATATTGATGGTAAAACAGGTTGTAATTGATATTGATGGTAAAACAGGTTGTAATTGATATTGATGGTAAAACAGGTTGTAATTGATATTGATGGTAAAACAGGTTGTAATTGATATTGACGGTAAAACAGGTTGTAATTGATGGTAAAACAGGTTGTAATTGATTGATGGTAAAACAGGTTGTAATTGATATTGATGGTAAAACAGGTTGTAATTGATGGTAAAACAGGTTGTAATTGATGTTGATGGTAAAACAGGTTGTAATTGATGGTAAAACAGGTTGTAATTGATGGTAAAACAGGTTGTAATTGATATTGATGGTAAAACAGGTTGTAATTGATATTGATGGTAAAACAGGTTGTAATTGATATTGATGGTAAAACAGGTTGTAATTGATATTGATGGTAAAACAGGTTGTAATTGATATTGAGGTAAAACAGGTTGTAATTGATGGTAAAACAGGTTGTAATTGATATTGATGGTAAAACAGGTTGTAATTGATATTGATGGTAAAACAGGTTGTAATTGATATTGACGGTAAAACAGGTTGTAATTGATGGTAAAACAGGTTGTAATTGATGTTGATGGTAAAACAGGTTGTAATTGATGTTGATGGAAAACAGGTTGTAATTGATATTGATGGTAAAACAGGTTGTAATTGATATTGATGGTAAAACAGGTTGTAATTGATATTGATGGTAAAACAGGTTGTAATTGATGGTAAAACAGGTTGTAATTGATATTGATGGTAAAACAGGTTGTAATTGATATTGACGGTAAAACAGGTTGTAATTGATTGGTAAAACAGGTTGTAATTGATTGATGGTAAAACAGGTTGTAATTGATATTGATGGTAAAACAGGTTGTAATTGATATTGATGGTAAAACAGGTTGTAATTGATATTGATGGTAAAACAGGTTGTAATTGATTTGATGGTAAAACAGGTTGTAATTGATGGTAAAACAGGTTGTAATTGATATTGATGGTAAAACAGGTTGTAATTGATGTTGATGGTAAAACAGGTTGTAATTGATATTGATGGTAAAACAGGTTGTAATTGATATTGATGGTAAAACAGGTTGTAATTGATATTGATGGTAAAACAGGTTGTAATTGATATTGATGGTAAAACAGGTTGTAATTGATATTGATGGTAAAACAGGTTGTAATTGATATTGACGGTAAAACAGGTTGTAATTGATGGTAAAACAGGTTGTAATTGATGTTGATGGTAAAACAGGTTGTAATTGATGTTGATGGAAAACAGGTTGTAATTGATATTGATGGTAAAACAGGTTGTAATTGATATTGATGGTAAAACAGGTTGTAATTGATATTGATGGTAAAACAGGTTGTAATTGATGGTAAAACAGGTTGTAATTGATGGTAAAACAGGTTGTAATTGATATTGATGGTAAAACAGGTTGTAATTGATTAATTGATGTTGATGGTAAAACAGGTTGTAATTGATATTGATGGTAAAACAGGTTGTAATTGATATTGATGGTAAAACAGGTTGTAATTGATATTGATGGTAAAACAGGTTGTAATTGATATTGATGGTAAAACAGGTTGTAATTGATATTGATGGTAAAACAGGTTGTAATTGATATTGAGGTAAAACAGGTTGTAATTGATATTGAGGGTAAAACAGGTTGTAATTGATATTGATGGTAAAACAGGTTGTAATTGATATTGACGGTAAAACAGGTTGTAATTGATGGTAAAACAGGTTGTAATTGATGGTAAAACAGGTTGTAATTGATATTGATGGTAAAACAGGTTGTAATTGATATTGATGGTAAAACAGGTTGTAATTGATATTGATGGTAAAACAGGTTGTAATTGATGGTAAAACAGGTTGTAATTGATATTGATGGTAAAACAGGTTGTAATTGATATTGACGGTAAAACAGGTTGTAATTGATGGTAAAACAGGTTGTAATTGATGTTGATGGTAAAACAGGTTGTAATTGATGTTGATGGAAAACAGGTTGTAATTGATATTGATGGTAAAACAGGTTGTAATTGATATTGATGGTAAAACAGGTTGTAATTGATATTGATGGTAAAACAGGTTGTAATTGATGGTAAAACAGGTTGTAATTGATATTGATGGTAAAACAGGTTGTAATTGATATTGAGGTAAAACAGGTTGTAATTGATTTGAGGTAAAACAGGTTGTAATTGATTGATGTAAAACAGGTTGTAATTGATATTGATGGTAAAACAGGTTGTAATTGATTAATTGATGTTGATGGTAAAACAGGTTGTAATTGATATTGATGGTAAAACAGGTTGTAATTGATGTTGATGGTAAAACAGGTTGTAATTGATATTGATGGTAAAACAGGTTGTAATTGATATTGATGGTAAAACAGGTTGTAATTGATGTTGATGGTAAAACAGGTTGTAATTGATATTGATGGTAAAACAGGTTGTAATTGATGTTGATGGTAAAACAGGTTGTAATTGATATTGATGGTAAAACAGGTTGTAATTGATATTGATGGTAAAACAGGTTGTAATTGATATTGATGGTAAAACAGGTTGTAATTCATATTGATGGTAAAACAGGTTGTAATTGATATTGACGGTAAAACAGGTTGTAATTGATGGTAAAACAGGTTCTAATTGATATTGATGGTAAAACAGGTTGTAATTGATATTGACGGTAAAACAGGTTGTAATTGATGGTAAAACAGGTTGTAATTGATATTGATGGTAAAACAGGTTGTAATTGATATTGATGGTAAAACAGGTTGTAATTGATATTGACGGTAAAACAGGTTGTAATTGATGGTAAAACAGGTTGTAATTGATGTTGATGGTAAAACAGGTTGTAATTGATGTTGATGGAAAACAGGTTGTAATTGATATTGATGGTAAAACAGGTTGTAATTGATATTGATGGTAAAACAGGTTGTAATTGATATTGATGGTAAAACAGGTTGTAATTGATGGTAAAACAGGTTGTAATTGATATTGATGGTAAAACAGGTTGTAATTGATATTGATGGTAAAACAGGTTGTAATTGATGGTAAAACAGGTTGTAATTGATGGTAAAACAGGTTGTAATTGATATTGATGGTAAAACAGGTTGTAATTGATATTGATGGTAAAACAGGTTGTAATTGATGTTGATGGTAAAACAGGTTGTAATGATATTGATGGTAAAACAGGTTGTAATTGATATTGATGGTAAAACAGGTTGTAATTGATGTGGTGGTGATTGATGGTAAAACAGGTTGTAATTGATATTGATGGTAAAACAGGTTGTAATTGATGTTGATGGTAAAACAGGTTGTAATTGATATTGATGGTAAAACAGGTTGTAATTGATATTGATGGTAAAACAGGTTGTAATTGATATTGATGGTAAAACAGGTTGTAATTGATATTGATGGTAAAACAGGTTGTAATTGATATTGATGGTAAAACAGGTTGTAATTGATATTGATGGTAAAACAGGTTGTAATTGATATTGATGGTAAAACAGGTTGTAATTGATATTGATGGTAAAACAGGTTGTAATTGATATTGATGGTAAAACAGGTTGTAATTGATATTGATGGTAAAACAGGTTGTAATTGATATTGATGGTAAAACAGGTTGTAATTGATATTGATGGTAAAACAGGTTGTAATTGATATTGATGGTAAAACAGGTTGTAATGTGATGTTGATTGTAAAACAGGTTGTAATTGATATTGATGGTAAAACAGGTTGTAATTGATGTTGATGGTAAAACAGGTTGTAATTGATATTGATGGTAAAACAGGTTGTAATTGATATTGATGGTAAAACAGGTTGTAATTGATATTGATGGTAAAACAGGTTGTAATTGATATTGATGGTAAAACAGGTTGTAATTGATATTGACGGTAAAACAGGTTGTAATTGATGGTAAAACAGGTTGTAATTGATATTGATGGTAAAACAGGTTGTAATTGATATTGACGGTAAAACAGGTTGTAATTGATTAATTGATATTGATGGTAAAACAGGTTGTAATTGATATTGATGGTAAAACAGGTTGTAATTGATATTGATGGTAAAACAGGTTGTAATTGATATTGATGGTAAAACAGGTTGTAATTGATATTGATGGTAAAACAGGTTGTAATTGATATTGATGGTAAAACAGGTTGTAATTGATATTGATGGTAAAACAGGTTGTAATTGATATTGATGGTAAAACAGGTTGTAATTGATATTGATGGTAAAACAGGTTGTAATTGATATTGATGGTAAAACAGGTTGTAATTGATATTGATGGTAAAACAGGTTGTAATTGATATTGATGGTAAAACAGGTTGTAATTGATATTGATGGTAAAACAGGTTGTAATTGATATTGATGGTAAAACAGGTTGTAATTGATATTGACGGTAAAACAGGTTGTAATTGATGGTAAAACAGGTTGTAATTGATATTGATGGTAAAACAGGTTGTAATTGATATTGATGGTAAAACAGGTTGTAATTGATATTGATGGTAAAACAGGTTGTAATTGATATTGATGGTAAAACAGGTTGTAATTGATATTGATGGTAAAACAGGTTGTAATTGATATTGACGGTAAAACAGGTTGTAATTGATGGTAAAACAGGTTGTAATTGATATTGATGGTAAAACAGGTTGTAATTGATATTGATGGTAAAACAGGTTGTAATTGATATTGAGGTAAAACAGGTTGTAATTGATATTGATGGTAAAACAGGTTGTAATTGATATTGATGGTAAAACAGGTTGTAATTGATATTGATGGTAAAACAGGTTGTAATTGATATTGATGGTAAAACAGGTTGTAATTGATATTGATGGTAAAACAGGTTGTAATTGATATTGATGGTAAAACAGGTTGTAATTGATATTGATGGTAAAACAGGTTGTAATTGATATTGATGGTAAAACAGGTTGTAATTGATATTGATGGTAAAACAGGTTGTAATTGATATTGATGGTAAAACAGGTTGTAATTGATATTGATGGTAAAACAGGTTGTAATTGATATTGACGGTAAAACAGGTTGTAATTGATGGTAAAACAGGTTGTAATTGATATTGATGGTAAAACAGGTTGTAATTGATATTGATGGTAAAACAGGTTGTAATTGATGGTAAAACAGGTTGTAATTGATATTGATGGTAAAACAGGTTGTAATTGATATTGATGGTAAAACAGGTTGTAATTGATATTGATGGTAAAACAGGTTGTAATTGATGTTGATGGTAAAACAGGTTGTAATTGATATTGATGGTAAAACAGGTTGTAATTGATATTGATGGTAAAACAGGTTGTAATTGATATTGATGGTAAAACAGGTTGTAATTGATATTGATGGTAAAACAGGTTGTAATTGATATTGATGGTAAAACAGGTTGTAATTGATATTGATGGTAAAACAGGTTGTAATTGATGGGTAAAACAGGTTGTAATTGATATTGATGGTAAAACAGGTTGTAATTGATGTTGATGGTAAAACAGGTTGTAATTGATATTGATGGTAAAACAGGTTGTAATTGATGGTAAAACAGGTTGTAATTGATATTGATGGTAAAACAGGTTGTAATTGATATTGATGGTAAAACAGGTTGTAATTGATATTGATGGTAAAACAGGTTGTAATTGATATTGATGGTAAAACAGGTTGTAATTGATATTGACGGTAAAACAGGTTGTAATTGATGGTAAAACAGGTTGTAATTGATATTGATGGTAAAACAGGTTGTAATTGATATTGATGGTAAAACAGGTTGTAATTGATATTGACGGTAAAACAGGTTGGGTAAAACAGGTTGTAATTCATATTGATGGTAAAACAGGTTGTAATTGATATTGATGGTAAAACAGGTTGTAATTGATATTGATGGTAAAACAGGTTGTAATGTGATGTTGATGGTAAAACAGGTTGTAATTGATATTGATGGTAAAACAGGTTGTAATTGATGTTGATGGTAAAACAGGTTGTAATTGATATTGATGGTAAAACAGGTTGTAATTCATATTGATGGTAAAACAGGTTGTAATTGATATTGATGGTAAAACAGGTTGTAATTGATATTGATGGTAAAACAGGTTGTAATTGATATTGATGGTAAAACAGGTTGTAATTGATATTGATGGTAAAACAGGTTGTAATTGATATTGATGGTAAAACAGGTTGTAATTGATATTGATGGTAAAACAGGTTGTAATTGATATTGATGGTAAAACAGGTTGTAATTGATATTGATGGTAAAACAGGTTGTAATTGATATGATGGTAAAACAGGTTGTAATTGATATTGATGGTAAAACAGGTTGTAATTGATGGTAAAACAGGTTGTAATTGATATTGACGGTAAAACAGGTTGTAATTGATATTGATGGTAAAACAGGTTGCTAATTGATATTGATGGTAAAACAGGTTGTAATTGATATTGATGGTAAAACAGGTTGTAATTGATATTGATGGTAAAACAGGTTGTAATTGATATTGATGGTAAAACAGGTTGTAATTGATATTGATGGTAAAACAGGTTGTAATTGATGGTAAAACAGGTTGTAATTGATATTGATGGTAAAACAGGTTGTAATTGATATTGATGGTAAAACAGGTTGTAATTGATATTGACGGTAAAACAGGTTGTAATTGATATTGATGGTAAAACAGGTTGTAATTGATGTTGATGGTAAAACAGGTTGTAATTGATGTTGATGGTAAAACAGGTTGTAATTGATATTGATGGTAAAACAGGTTGTAATTGATATTGATGGTAAAACAGGTTGTAATTGATATTGATGGTAAAACAGGTTGTAATTGATATTGATGGTAAAACAGGTTGTAATTGATATTGATGGTAAAACAGGTTGTAATTGATATTGATGGTAAAACAGGTTGTAATTGATATTGATGGTAAAACAGGTTGTAATTGATGGTAAAACAGGTTGTAATTGATATTGATGGTAAAACAGGTTGTAATTGATATTGACGGTAAAACAGGTTGTAATTGATGGTAAAACAGGTTGTAATTGATATTGATGGTAAAACAGGTTGTAATTGATATTGATGGTAAAACAGGTTGTAATTGATATTGATGGTAAAACAGGTTGTAATTGATATTGATGGTAAAACAGGTTGTAATTGATGTTGATGGTAAAACAGGTTGTAATTGATATTGATGGTAAAACAGGTTGTAATTGATATTGATGGTAAAACAGGTTGTAATTGATATTGATGGTAAAACAGGTTGTAATTGATATTGACGGTAAAACAGGTTGTAATTGATGGTAAAACAGGTTGTAATTGATATTGATGGTAAAACAGGTTGTAATTGATATTGATGGTAAAACAGGTTGTAATTGATATTGATGGTAAAACAGGTTGTAATTGATATTGATGGTAAAACAGGTTGTAATTGATATTGATGGTAAAACAGGTTGTAATTGATATTGATGGTAAAACAGGTTGTAATTGATATTGATGGTAAAACAGGTTGTAATTGATATTGATGGTAAAACAGGTTGTAATTGATATTGATGGTAAAACAGGTTGTAATTGATATTGATGGTAAAACAGGTTGTAATTGATATTGATGGTAAAACAGGTTGTAATTGATGTTGATGGTAAAACAGGTTGTAATTGATATTGATGGTAAAACAGGTTGTAATTGATATTGATGGTAAAACAGGTTGTAATTGATATTGATGGTAAAACAGGTTGTAATTGATATTGATGGTAAAACAGGTTGTAATTGATATTGATGGTAAAACAGGTTGTAATTGATATTGATGGTAAAACAGGTTGTAATTGATATTGATGGTAAAACAGGTTGTAATTGATATTGATGGTAAAACAGGTTGTAATTGATATTGATGGTAAAACAGGTTGTAATTGATATTGATGGTAAAACAGGTTGTAATTGATATTGATGGTAAAACAGGTTGTAATTGATGGTAAAACAGGTTGTAATTGATATTGACGGTAAAACAGGTTGTAATTGATATTGATGGTAAAACAGGTTGTAATTGATATTGATGGTAAAACAGGTTGTAATTGATGGTAAAACAGGTTGTAATTGATGGTAAAACAGGTTGTAATTGATATTGACGGTAAAACAGGTTGTAATTGATATTGATGGTAAAACAGGTTGTAATTGATATTGATGGTAAAACAGGTTGTAATTGATATTGATGGTAAAACAGGTTGTAATTGATATTGATGGTAAAACAGGTTGTAATTGATATTGATGGTAAAACAGGTTGTAATTGATATTGATGGTAAAACAGGTTGTAATTGATATTGATGGTAAAACAGGTTGTAATTGATATTGACGGTAAAACAGGTTGTAATTGATGGTAAAACAGGTTGTAATTGATATTGATGGTAAAACAGGTTGTAATTGATATTGATGGTAAAACAGGTTGTAATTGATGGTAAAACAGGTTGTAATTGATATTGATGGTAAAACAGGTTGTAATTGATATTGACGGTAAAACAGGTTGTAATTGATGGTAAAACAGGTTGTAATTGATATTGATGGTAAAACAGGTTGTAATTGATATTGATGGTAAAACAGGTTGTAATTGATATTGATGGTAAAACAGGTTGTAATTGATATTGATGGTAAAACAGGTTGTAATTGATATTGATGGTAAAACAGGTTGTAATTGATATTGATGGTAAAACAGGTTGTAATTGATATTGATGGTAAAACAGGTTGTAATTGATATTGATGGTAAAACAGGTTGTAATTGATATTGATGGTAAAACAGGTTGTAATTGATATTGATGGTAAAACAGGTTGTAATTGATATTGATGGTAAAACAGGTTGTAATTGATATTGATGGTAAAACAGGTTGTAATTGATGTTGATGGAAAACAGGTTGTAATTGATATTGATGGTAAAACAGGTTGTAATTGATATTGATGGTAAAACAGGTTGTAATTGATATTGATGGTAAAACAGGTTGTAATTGATATTGATGGTAAAACAGGTTGTAATTGATATTGATGGTAAAACAGGTTGTAATTGATATTGATGGTAAAACAGGTTGTAATTGATATTGATGGTAAAACAGGTTGTAATTGATATTGATGGTAAAACAGGTTGTAATTGATATTGATGGTAAAACAGGTTGTAATTGATATTGATGGTAAAACAGGTTGTAATTGATGGTAAAACAGGTTGTAATTGATATTGATGGTAAAACAGGTTGTAATTGATATTGATGGTAAAACAGGTTGTAATTGATATTGATGGTAAAACAGGTTGTAATTGATATTGATGGTAAAACAGGTTGTAATTGATATTGACGGTAAAACAGGTTGTAATTGATGGTAAAACAGGTTGTAATTGATATTGATGGTAAAACAGGTTGTAATTGATATTGATGGTAAAACAGGTTGTAATTGATATTGATGGTAAAACAGGTTGTAATTGATATTGATGGTAAAACAGGTTGTAATTGATATTGATGGTAAAACAGGTTGTAATTGATATTGATGGTAAAACAGGTTGTAATTGATATTGATGGTAAAACAGGTTGTAATTGATATTGATGGTAAAACAGGTTGTAATTGATATTGATGGTAAAACAGGTTGTAATTGATGTTGATGGTAAAACAGGTTGTAATTGATATTGATGGTAAAACAGGTTGTAATTGATATTGATGGTAAAACAGGTTGTAATTGATATTGATGGTAAAACAGGTTGTAATTGATATTGATGGTAAAACAGGTTGTAATTGATATTGATGGTAAAACAGGTTGTAATTGATATTGATGGTAAAACAGGTTGTAATTGATATTGATGGTAAAACAGGTTGTAATTGATGATTGATGGTAAAACAGGTTGTAATTGAGGGTAAAACAGGTTGTAATTGATGTTGATGGTAAAACAGGTTGTAATTGATATTGATGGTAAAACAGGTTGTAATTGATATTGATGGTAAAACAGGTTGTAATTGATGGTAAAACAGGTTGTAATTGATATTGATGTTAAAACAGGTTGTAATTGATATTGACGGTAAAACAGGTTGTAATTGATGGTAAAACAGGTTGTAATTGATGGTAAAACAGGTTGTAATTGATGTTGATGGAAAACAGGTTGTAATTGATATTGATGGTAAAACAGGTTGTAATTGATATTGATGGTAAAACAGGTTGTAATTGATATTGATGGTAAAACAGGTTGTAATTGATGGTAAAACAGGTTGTAATTGATATTGATGGTAAAACAGGTTGTAATTGATATTGATGGTAAAACAGGTTGTAATTGATATTGATGGTAAAACAGGTTGTAATTGATATTGATGGTAAAACAGGTTGTAATTGATATTGACGGTAAAACAGGTTGTAATTGATGGTAAAACATGTTGTAATTGATATTGACGGTAAAACAGGTTGTAATTGATGGTAAAACAGGTTGTAATTGATATTGATGATAAAACAGGTTGTAATTGATATTGATGGTAAAACAGGTTGTAATTGATATTGACGGTAAAACAGGTTGTAATTGATATTGATGGTAAAACAGGTTGTAATGTGATGTTGATGGTAAAACAGGTTGTAATTGATATTGATGGTAAAACAGGTTGTAATTGATATTGATGGTAAAACAGGTTGTAATTGATATTGATGGTAAAACAGGTTGTAATTGATATTGATGGTAAAACAGGTTGTAATTGATATTGATGGTAAAACAGGTTGTAATTGATATTGATGGTAAAACAGGTTGTAATTGATATTGATGGTAAAACAGGTTGTAATTGATATTGATGGTAAAACAGGTTGTAATTGATATTGATGGTAAAACAGGTTGTAATTGATGGTAAAACAGGTTGTAATTGATATTGATGGTAAAACAGGTTGTAATTGATATTGACGGTAAAACAGGTTGTAATTGATGGTAAAACAGGTTGTAATTGATATTGATGGTAAAACAGGTTGTAATTGATATTGATGGTAAAACAGGTTGTAATTGATATTGATGGTAAAACAGGTTGTAATTGATATGATGGTAAAACAGGTTGTAATTGATATTGATGGTAAAACAGGTTGTAATTGATATTGATGGTAAAACAGGTTGTAATTGATATTGATGGTAAAACAGGTTGTAATTGATATTGACGGTAAAACAGGTTGTAATTGATGGTAAAACAGGTTGTAATTGATATTGATGGTAAAACAGGTTGTAATTGATATTGATGGTAAAACAGGTTGTAATTGATATTGACGGTAAAACAGGTTGTAATTGATATTGATGGTAAAACAGGTTGTAATTGATGTTGATGGTAAAACAGGTTGTAATTGATATTGATGGTAAAACAGGTTGTAATTGATATTGATGGTAAAACAGGTTGTAATTGATGTTGATGGTAAAACAGGTTGTAATTGATATTGATGGTAAAACAGGTTGTAATTGATATTGATGGTAAAACAGGTTGTAATTGATATTGATGGTAAAACAGGTTGTAATTGATGGTAAAACAGGTTGTAATTGATATTGATGGTAAAACAGGTTGTAATTGATATTGATGGTAAAACAGGTTGTAATTGATGTTGATGGTAAAACAGGTTGTAATTGATATTGATGGTAAAACAGGTTGTAATTGATATTGATGGTAAAACAGGTTGTAATTGATGTTGATGGTAAAACAGGTTGTAATTGATATTGATGGTAAAACAGGTTGTAATTGATATTGATGGTAAAACAGGTTGTAATTGATATTGATGGTAAAACAGGTTGTAATTGATGGTAAAACAGGTTGTAATTGATATTGACGGTAAAACAGGTTGTAATTGATATTGATGGTAAAACAGGTTGTAATTGATATTGATGGTAAAACAGGTTGTAATTGATGGTAAAACAGGTTGTAATTGATGGTAAAACAGGTTGTAATTGATATTGATGGTAAAACAGGTTGTAATTGATATTGATGGTAAAACAGGTTGTAATTGATATTGATGGTAAAACAGGTTGTAATTGATATTGATGGTAAAACAGGTTGTAATTGATATTGATGGTAAAACAGGTTGTAATTGATATTGATGGTAAAACAGGTTGTAATTGATATTGATGGTAAAACAGGTTGTAATTGATATTGACGGTAAAACAGGTTGTAATTGATATTGACGGTAAAACAGGTTGTAATTGATGGTAAAACAGGTTGTAATTGATATTGATGGTAAAACAGGTTGTAATTGATATTGATGGTAAAACAGGTTGTAATTGATGGTAAAACAGGTTGTAATTGATATTGATGGTAAAACAGGTTGTAATTGATATTGACGGTAAAACAGGTTGTAATTGATGGTAAAACAGGTTGTAATTGATATTGATGGTAAAACAGGTTGTAATGTGATGTTGATGGTAAAACAGGTTGTAATTGATATTGATGGTAAAACAGGTTGTAATTGATATTGATGGTAAAACAGGTTGTAATTGATGGTAAAACATGTTGTAATTGATATTGACGGTAAAACAGGTTGTAATTGATGGTAAAACAGGTTGTAATTGATATTGATGGTAAAACAGGTTGTAATTGATATTGACGGTAAAACAGGTTGTAATTGATGGTAAAACAGGTTGTAATTGATATTGATGGTAAAACAGGTTGTAATTGATATTGACGGTAAAACAGGTTGTAATTGATGGTAAAACAGGTTGTAATTGATGTTGATGGTAAAACAGGTTGTAATTGATGTTGATGGAAAACAGGTTGTAATTGATATTGATGGTAAAACAGGTTGTAATTGATGTTGATGGAAAACAGGTTGTAATTGATATTGATGGTAAAACAGGTTGTAATTGATATTGATGGTAAAACAGGTTGTAATTGATATTGACGGTAAAACAGGTTGTAATTGATGGTAAAACAGGTTGTAATTGATGTTGATGGTAAAACAGGTTGTAATTGATGTTGATGGAAAACAGGTTGTAATTGATATTGATGGTAAAACAGGTTGTAATTGATGTTGATGGAAAACAGGTTGTAATTGATATTGATGGTAAAACAGGTTGTAATTGATGGTAAAACAGGTTGTAATTGATATTGATGGTAAAACAGGTTGTAATTGATATTGACGGTAAAACAGGTTGTAATTGATGGTAAAACAGGTTGTAATTGATGTTGATGGAAAACAGGTTGTAATTGATATTGATGGTAAAACAGGTTGTAATTGATGTTGATGGAAAACAGGTTGTAATTGATATTGATGGTAAAACATGTTGTAATTGATATTGATGGTAAAACAGGTTGTAATTGATATTGACGGTAAAACAGGTTGTAATTGATGGTAAAACATGTTGTAATTGATATTGACGGTAAAACAGGTTGTAATTGATGGTAAAACAGGTTGTAATTGATATTGATGATAAAACAGGTTGTAATTGATATTGATGGTAAAACAGGTTGTAATTGATATTGACGGTAAAACAGGTTGTAATTGATATTGATGGTAAAACAGGTTGTAATGTGATGTTGATGGTAAAACAGGTTGTAATTGATATTGATGGTAAAACAGGTTGTAATTGATATTGATGGTAAAACAGGTTGTAATGTGATGTTGATTGTAAAACAGGTTGTAATTGATATTGATGGTAAAACAGGTTGTAATTGATGTTGATGGTAAAACAGGTTGTAATTGATATTGATGGTAAAACAGGTTGTAATTCATATTGATGGTAAAACAGGTTGTAATTGATATTGATGGTAAAACAGGTTGTAATTCATATTGATGGTAAAACAGGTTGTAATTGATATTGATGGTAAAACAGGTTGTAATTGATATTGATGGTAAAACAGGTTGTAATTGATGGTAAAACAGGTTGTAATTGATATTGATGGTAAAACAGGTTGTAATTGAGGGTAAAACAGGTTGTAATTGATGTTGATGGTAAAACAGGTTGTAATTGATAATGATGGTAAAACAGGTTGTAATTGATATTGATGGTAAAACAGGTTGTAATTGATGGTAAAACAGGTTGTAATTGATATTGATGTTAAAACAGGTTGTAATTGATATTGACGGTAAAACAGGTTGTAATTGATGGTAAAACAGGTTGTAATTGATTTGATGGTAAAACAGGTTGTAATTGATGTTGATGGAAAACAGGTTGTAATTGATATTGATGGTAAAACAGGTTGTAATTGATATTGATGGTAAAACAGGTTGTAATTGATATTGATGGTAAAACAGGTTGTAATTGATGGTAAAACAGGTTGTAATTGATATTGATGGTAAAACAGGTTGTAATTGATATTGATGGTAAAACAGGTTGTAATTGATATTGATGGTAAAACATGTTGTAATTGATATTGATGGTAAAACAGGTTGTAATTGATATTGACGGTAAAACAGGTTGTAATTGATGGTAAAACATGTTGTAATTGATATTGACGGTAAAACAGGTTGTAATTGATGGTAAAACAGGTTGTAATTGATATTGATGATAAAACAGGTTGTAATTGATATTGATGGTAAAACAGGTTGTAATTGATATTGACGGTAAAACAGGTTGTAATTGATATTGATGGTAAAACAGGTTGTAATGTGATGTTGATGGTAAAACAGGTTGTAATTGATATTGATGGTAAAACAGGTTGTAATTGATATTGATGGTAAAACAGGTTGTAATGTGATGTTGATTGTAAAACAGGTTGTAATTGATATTGATGGTAAAACAGGTTGTAATTGATGTTGATGGTAAAACAGGTTGTAATTGATATTGATGGTAAAACAGGTTGTAATTCATATTGATGGTAAAACAGGTTGTAATTGATATTGATGGTAAAACAGGTTGTAATTCATATTGATGGTAAAACAGGTTGTAATTGATTTGATGGTAAAACAGGTTGTAATTGATATTGATGGTAAAACAGGTTGTAATTGAGGGTAAAACAGGTTGTAATTGATGTTGATGGTAAAACAGGTTGTAATTGATATTGATGGTAAAACAGGTTGTAATTGATATTGATGGTAAAACAGGTTGTAATTGATGGTAAAACAGGTTGTAATTGATATTGATGTTAAAACAGGTTGTAATTGATGTTGATGGTAAAACAGGTTGTAATTGATGTTGATGGAAAACAGGTTGTAATTGATATTGATGGTAAAACAGGTTGTAATTGATATTGATGGTAAAACAGGTTGTAATTGATATTGATGGTAAAACAGGTTGTAATTGATGGTAAAACAGGTTGTAATTGATATTGATGGTAAAACAGGTTGTAATTGATATTGATGGTAAAACAGGTTGTAATGTGATGTTGATGGTAAAACAGGTTGTAATTGATATTGATGGTAAAACAGGTTGTAATTGATGTTGATGGTAAAACAGGTTGTAATTGATATTGATGGTAAAACAGGTTGTAATTGATGGTAAAACAGGTTGTAATTGATATTGACGGTAAAACAGGTTGTAATTGATATTGATGGTAAAACAGGTTGTAATTGATATTGATGGTAAAACAGGTTGTAATTGATGGTAAAACAGGTTGTAATTGATGGTAAAACAGGTTGTAATTGATATTGACGGTAAAACAGGTTGTAATTGATATTGATGGTAAAACAGGTTGTAATTGATATTGATGGTAAAACAGGTTGTAATTGATATTGATGGTAAAACAGGTTGTAATTGATATTGATGGTAAAACAGGTTGTAATTGATATTGACGGTAAAACAGGTTGTAATTGATGGTAAAACAGGTTGTTATTGATATTGATGGTAAAACAGGTTGTAATTGATATTGATGGTAAAACAGGTTGTAATTGATGGTAAAACAGGTTGTAATTGATATTGATGGTAAAACAGGTTGTAATTGATATTGATGGTAAAACAGGTTGTAATTGATGGTAAAACAGGTTGTAATTGATATTGATGGTAAAACAGGTTGTAATTGATATTGATGGTAAAACAGGTTGTAATTGATATTGATGGTAAAACAGGTTGTAATTGATATTGATGGTAAAACAGGTTGTAATTGATATTGATGGTAAAACAGGTTGTAATTGATATTGATGGTAAAACAGGTTGTAATTGATATTGACGGTAAAACAGGTTGTAATTGATGGTAAAACAGGTTGTAATTGATATTGATGGTAAAACAGGTTGTAATTGATATTGATGGTAAAACAGGTTGTAATTGATATTGACGGTAAAACAGGTTGTAATTGATGGTAAAACAGGTTGTAATTGATGTTGATGGTAAAACAGGTTGTAATTGATGTTGATGGTAAAACAGGTTGTAATTGATATTGATGGTAAAACAGGTTGTAATTGATATTGATGGTAAAACAGGTTGTAATTGATATTGACGGTAAAACAGGTTGTAATTGATGGTAAAACAGGTTGTAATTGATATTGATGGTAAAACAGGTTGTAATTGATATTGATGGTAAAACAGGTTGTAATTGATGGTAAAACAGGTTGTAATTGATATTGATGGTAAAACAGGTTGTAATGTGATGTTGATGGTAAAACAGGTTGTAATTGATATTGATGGTAAAACAGGTTGTAATTGATGTTGATGGTAAAACAGGTTGTAATTGATATTGATGGTAAAACAGGTTGTAATTGATATTGATGGTAAAACAGGTTGTAATTGATATTGATGGTAAAACAGGTTGTAATTGATATTGATGGTAAAACAGGTTGTAATTGATATTGATGGTAAAACAGGTTGTAATTGATATTGAGGGTAAAACAGGTTGTAATTGATATTGAGGGTAAAACAGGTTGTAATTGATATTGATGGTAAAACAGGTTGTAATTGATGGTAAAACAGGTTGTAATTGATATTGATGGTAAAACAGGTTGTAATTGATATTGATGGTAAAACAGGTTGTAATTGATATTGACGGTAAAACAGGTTGTAATTGATGGTAAAACAGGTTGTAATTGATATTGAGTAAAACAGGTTGTAATTGATATTGATGGTAAAACAGGTTGTAATTGATATTGATGGTAAAACAGGTTGTAATTGATATTGACGGTAAAACAGGTTGTAATTGATGGTAAAACAGGTTGTAATGTGATGTTGATGGTAAAACAGGTTGTAATTGATATTGATGGTAAAACAGGTTGTAATTGATATTGATGGTAAAACAGGTTGTAATGTGATGTTGATTGTAAAACAGGTTGTAATTGATATTGATGGTAAAACAGGTTGTAATTGATGTTGATGGTAAAACAGGTTGTAATTGATATTGATGGTAAAACAGGTTGTAATTCATATTGATGGTAAAACAGGTTGTAATTGATATTGATGGTAAAACAGGTTGTAATTCATATTGATGGTAAAACAGGTTGTAATTGATATTGATGGTAAAACAGGTTGTAATTGATATTGATGGTAAAACAGGTTGTAATTGATGGTAAAACAGGTTGTAATTGATATTGATGGTAAAACAGGTTGTAATTGAGGGTAAAACAGGTTGTAATTGATGTTGATGGTAAAACAGGTTGTAATTGATAATGATGGTAAAACAGGTTGTAATTGATATTGATGGTAAAACAGGTTGTAATTGATGGTAAAACAGGTTGTAATTGATATTGATGTTAAAACAGGTTGTAATTGATATTGACGGTAAAACAGGTTGTAATTGATGGTAAAACAGGTTGTAATTGATGTTGATGGTAAAACAGGTTGTAATTGATGTTGATGGAAAACAGGTTGTAATTGATATTGATGGTAAAACAGGTTGTAATTGATATTGATGGTAAAACAGGTTGTAATTGATATTGATGGTAAAACAGGTTGTAATTGATGGTAAAACAGGTTGTAATTGATATTGATGGTAAAACAGGTTGTAATTGATATTGATGGTAAAACAGGTTGTAATTGATATTGATGGTAAAACATGTTGTAATTGATATTGATGGTAAAACAGGTTGTAATTGATATTGACGGTAAAACAGGTTGTAATTGATGGTAAAACATGTTGTAATTGATATTGACGGTAAAACAGGTTGTAATTGATGGTAAAACAGGTTGTAATTGATATTGATGATAAAACAGGTTGTAATTGATATTGATGGTAAAACAGGTTGTAATTGATATTGACGGTAAAACAGGTTGTAATTGATATTGATGGTAAAACAGGTTGTAATGTGATGTTGATGGTAAAACAGGTTGTAATTGATATTGATGGTAAAACAGGTTGTAATTGATATTGATGGTAAAACAGGTTGTAATGTGATGTTGATTGTAAAACAGGTTGTAATTGATATTGATGGTAAAACAGGTTGTAATTGATATTGATGGTAAAACAGGTTGTAATTGATATTGATGGTAAAACAGGTTGTAATTGATATTGATGGTAAAACAGGTTGTAATTGATATTGATGGTAAAACAGGTTGTAATTGATATTGATGGTAAAACAGGTTGTAATTGATATTGATGGTAAAACAGGTTGTAATTGATAATGATGGTAAAACAGGTTGTAATTGATATTGATGGTAAAACAGGTTGTAATTGAGGGTAAAACAGGTTGTAATTGATGTTGATGGTAAAACAGGTTGTAATTGATATTGATGGTAAAACAGGTTGTAATTGATATTGATGGTAAAACAGGTTGTAATTGATGTTGATGGAAAACAGGTTGTAATTGATATTGATGGTAAAACAGGTTGTAATTGATATTGATGGTAAAACAGGTTGTAATTGATATTGATGGTAAAACAGGTTGTAATTGATATTGATGGTAAAACAGGTTGTAATTGATATTGATGGTAAAACAGGTTGTAATTGATATTGATGGTAAAACAGGTTGTAATGTGATGTTGATGGTAAAACAGGTTGTAATTGATATTGATGGTAAAACAGGTTGTAATTGATGTTGATGGTAAAACAGGTTGTAATTGATATTGATGGTAAAACAGGTTGTAATTGATGGTAAAACAGGTTGTAATTGATATTGACGGTAAAACAGGTTGTAATTGATATTGATGGTAAAACAGGTTGTAATTGATATTGATGGTAAAACAGGTTGTAATTGATGGTAAAACAGGTTGTAATTGATGGTAAAACAGGTTGTAATTGATATTGACGGTAAAACAGGTTGTAATTGATATTGATGGTAAAACAGGTTGTAATTGATATTGATGGTAAAACAGGTTGTAATTGATATTGATGGTAAAACAGGTTGTAATTGATATTGATGGTAAAACAGGTTGTAATTGATATTGAGGTAAAACAGGTTGTAATTGATATTGACGGTAAAACAGGTTGTAATTGATGGTAAAACAGGTTGTTATTGATATTGATGGTAAAACAGGTTGTAATTGATATTGATGGTAAAACAGGTTGTAATTGATGGTAAAACAGGTTGTAATTGATGGTAAAACAGGTTGTAATTGATATTGATGGTAAAACAGGTTGTAATTGATGGTAAAACAGGTTGTAATTGATGTTGATGGAAAACAGGTTGTAATTGATATTGATGGTAAAACAGGTTGTAATTGATATTGATGGTAAAACAGGTTGTAATTTATATTGATGGTAAAACAGGTTGTAATTGATATTGATGGTAAAACAGGTTGTAATTGATATTGATGGTAAAACAGGTTGTAATTGATATTGACGGTAAAACAGGTTGTAATTGATGGTAAAACAGGTTGTAATTGATATTGATGGTAAAACAGGTTGTAATTGATATTGATGGTAAAACAGGTTGTAATTGATATTGACGGTAAAACAGGTTGTAATTGATGGTAAAACAGGCTGTAATTGATGTTGATGGTAAAACAGGTTGTAATTGATGTTGATGGAAAACAGGTTGTAATTGATATTGATGGTAAAACAGGTTGTAATTGATATTGATGGTAAAACAGGTTGTAATTGATATTGACGGTAAAACAGGTTGTAATTGATGGTAAAACAGGTTGTAATTGATATTGACGGTAAAACAGGTTGTAATTGATATTGATGGTAAAACAGGTTGTAATTGATGGTAAAACAGGTTGTAATTGATATTGATGGTAAAACAGGTTGTAATGTGATGTTGATGGTAAAACAGGTTGTAATTGATATTGATGGTAAAACAGGTTGTAATTGATGTTGATGGTAAAACAGGTTGTAAATGATATTGATGGTAAAACAGGTTGTAATTCATATTGATCGTAAAACAGGTTGTAATTGATATTGATGGTAAAACAGGTTGTAATTGATATTGATGGTAAAACTGGTTGTAATTGATATTGATGGTAAAACAGGTTGTAATTGATATTGAGGGTAAAACAGGTTGTAATTGATATTGAGGGTAAAACAGGTTGTAATTGATATTGATGGTAAAACAGGTTGTAATTGATATTGACGGTAAAACAGGTTGTAATTGATGGTAAAACAGGTTGTAATTGATGGTAAAACAGGTTGTAATTGATATTGATGGTAAAACAGGTTGTAATTGATATTGATGGTAAAACAGGTTGTAATTGATATTGACGGTAAAACAGGTTGTAATTGATGGTAAAACAGGTTGTAATTGATGTTGATGGTAAAACAGGTTGTAATTGATGTTGATGGAAAACAGGTTGTAATTGATATTGATGGTAAAACAGGTTGTAATTGATATTGATGGTAAAACAGGTTGTAATTGATATTGATGGTAAAACAGGTTGTAATTGATGGTAAAACAGGTTGTAATTGATATTGATGGTAAAATAGGTTGTAATTGATATTGACGGTAAAACAGGTTGTAATTGATATTGATGGTATGCTGGACTAGATCCACGGGGTAATAATGTCTAGATTATTTTGTCCAGTGGAGATTAGTTTATAAATTGCCTGGCAGGGCTGTAGGACAGTGGAGATTAGTATATGAATTGCCTGGCTGGGCTGTGGGACAGTGGAGATGAGTTTATAAATTGCCTGGCTGGGCTGTGGGACAGTGGAGATGAGTTTATAAAATGCCTGGCTTGGCTGTGGGACAGTGGAGATTAGTTTATAAATTGCCTGGCTTGGCTGTGGGACAGTGGAGATTTGTTTATAAATTGCCTGGCTGGGCTGTGTGACAGTGGAGATTTGTTTATAAATTGCCTGGCAGGGCTGTGGGACAGTGGAGATGAGTTTATAAATTGCCTGGCAGGGCTGTGGGACAGTGGAGATTAGTTGATGAATTACCTGGCAGGGCTGTGGGACAGTGGAAATTAGTTTATAAATTGCCTGGCTTGGCTGTGGGACAGTGGAGATTAGTTTATAAATTGCCTGGCATGGCCTTGGGACAGTGGATATATAGGGATAATTCAAATACAACTGTTAACTTTTTAGTGACAGGGGGCAGTATTCGGAAATTCAGATGAATGACGTGCCCAAATTAAACTACCTGCTACTCGGGTCCAGAAGGTAGGATATGCATATTATTAGTAGATTTGGATAGAAAACACTCTGAAGTTTCTAAAACTGTTTGAATGATATCTGTGAGTATAACAGAACTCATATGGCAGGCAAAAACCTGATTAAAATCCAACCAGGAAGTGTGGAAATCTGAGGATTGTAGTTGTTCAGGTGATTCCCTATCCAGTATACAGTGACTTAGGGTTCATTTTGCACTTCCTAAGGCTTCCACTAGATGTCCACAGTCTTTAGAACCTTGTTTCTACTGTTACTGGGAAGAGAATAAGAGACCATTCAATAGGTGGACTGCCTGAGACCAACGAGTTGTTTACTGCGCAGGCACGCCGTTCCTTCTTTTTCCTCTGTAATGAGTACGCTATTGTCCGGTTGGAATATTATTGAATATTTATGTTAAAAAGACCCTAACAATTGATTGTAAACATCGTTTGACATGTTTCTATGAACGGTAATGGAACATTTGGACTTTTCGTCTCTGGTTTTGCAGTCGCGCATTTTGCCTTTGGATAGTGATCTGAACGCGTGAACAAAAGGAGGTATTTGGACATAAATATGGAGTTTATCGAACAAAACGAACATTTATTGTGGGAGTCCTGGGAGTGCATTCCGACGAAGGATCAGCAAAGGTAAGTGAAGATTTGTAATACTATTTCTGAGTTTAGTTGACTCCAGAACTTGGCGGGTAACTGTATAGCTTGCTTTGATGGCTGAGCTCTGTACTCAGAATATTGAAATGTGCTTTCGCCGTAAAGCGATTTAGAAATCTGACACAGCGGTTGCATTAAGGAGAAGTGTATCTATAATTCTTTCAATAACTGTTGTAAATTTTATCAACGTTTATGATGAGTATTTTTGTAAATTGATGTGCTCATTCACCGGAAGTTTTGGAGGCAATACATTTTCTGAACATCACGCGCCAATGTAAAATGGGGTTTTTGGATATAAATATGAACTTTATCGAACAAAACATACATGTATTGTGTAACATGAAGTCCTTTGAGTGCCATCTGATGAAGATCATCAAAGGTTAGTGCTTCATTTTAGCTGTTTTGCTGGTTTTTGTAACGCCTCCTTGCTTGGAAAATGGCTGTGTGGTTTTTGTTGTGTCAGCGCTGTCCTAACATAATCTAATGTTATGCTTTCACCGGAAAGCCTTTTTGAAATCGGACAATGTGGTTGGATTAACGAGAAGTGTATCTTTAAAATGGGATATAATAGTTGTATGTTTGAGAAATTTGAATGATGAGATTTTTGTTGTTTTGAATTTGCCGCCCTGCTATTTCACTGGCTGTTGAATAGTGTCCCACATGTCCCAGAGAGGTTAACAGGCATTACCTAGGGATCATCATTAATATCTAACGGCTATTAACCAATCAGTATCCACGATCCAAATGTACTGTTTTATAATGAGGGATCTAGTCTAGATTAAACCTCATAGGAAGACAGTTTTATCATGTGGAGATTTCATTTAGGTCTCTCTGTTTAACCAAATACTCTGTTTGTCTTTGGCAGGAGAGATACCAGACTCTCACTCTGACGGCAGGAAGAGTCCTTCAGAGGAACCAGACCCAGAGACGCCCAAAGCAGCGAGACGACACCACTGGTCCCAGTGTAAAAAGAGTTTTAAGTGGTTATGGAACCTGAAAAGGCATGATAGAACAGACACAGGAAAGAAGACTTCACAATGTTCCCAATGTGGGAAGAGTTTTACACGGTTAGGGAACCTGAAAAGGCATGAGAGAATACACACAGGAGAGAAACCTTTCCAATGCTCCCAATGTGGAAAGAGTTTTACACGGTTAGGGAGCTTGAAAGAACATAAAATAATACACACAGGAGAGAAGCCTTTCCAATGCTCCCGGTGTGAAAAGGGCTTTAGGTGGTTAGGGAACCTGAAAAAGCATGAGAGAACACACACAGGAGAGAAACCGTTCCAATGCTCCCAGTGTGGAAAGGGTTTTACACAGTTAGGGAGCTTGAAGGAGCATGAGAGGATACACACAGGGGAGACATCTTACCATTGCTCCCTGTGTGGAAAGGATTTTACCAAGTTAAGGAACCTAATAAAACATACAGAATTACACACAGGAGAGAAGCCTTTCCAATGCTCCCAATGTGGGAAGGGTTTTACACGGTTAGGGAATCTGAAGGACCATAAAAGAATACACACAGGAGAGAAGCCTTTCCAATGCTCCCAGTGTGGGAAGAGTTTTACACGGTTACGGAGCCTGAACGAACATAAATTAGTACACACAGGAGAGAAACGTTTCCAATGTTCCCAGTGTGGAAAGGGTTTTACCCTGTTAGGGAGCCTGAAAAAGCATGAGAGAACACACACAGGAGAAAAGCCGTTCCAATGCTCCCATTGTGGAAAGAGTTTTACGCAGTTAGGGAGCTTGAAGGTGCATGAAAGGGCACACACAGGGGAGACATCTTACCATTGCTCTCTGTGTGGAAAGAATTTTACCAAGTTAGGGAACCTAAAGAAACATAAACAGTTACACACAGGAGAGAAACCTTTCCAATGCTCCCAGTGTGGGAAGGGTTTTACACGGTTAGGGAACCTGAAGGATCATAAAAGAGTACACACAGGAGAGAAGCCATTCCAATGTTCCCAGTGTGGAAAGAATTTTACGTGGTTAGGGAACCTGAAAAAGCATGAGAGAACACACACAGGAGAGAAGCCTTTCCAATGTTCCAAGTGTGGAAATAGTTTTAAAAGGTTAGGGAGCTTGAAGGAGCATGAAAGGATACACACATGGGAGACAGCTTACCATTGCTCTCTGTGTGGAAAGAATTTTACCAAGTTAGGGAACCTAAAAAAACATGAAAAATTACACACAGGAAAGAAGCCTTTCCAATGCACCCAGTGTGGAAAGGGTTTTACACGGTTAGGGAATCTAAAGGACCATAAAAGAACACACACAAGAGAGAAACCTTTCAAATGTTCCCAGTGTGGAAAGGGTTTTACCCAGATAGGGAACCTGAAAAGGCATGAGAAAATACACACAGGAGAGAAGTCTTTCCATTGTCCGCAGTGTGGAAAGGATTTTACCCAGTTAGTGAACCTGAAAAGGCATGAGAGAACACACACAGTCTTAACCCCAGGAGTTGGAACCAGTTCAGAAAACAGAACAGAAAACCGAGTAAGAACCAAAAAAATGAAGAAACAGAAACCGAACCGGGAAAGAAAGTGATCTCTACAGTTCTGGAACAGAACCGTTATTTTAAAACTATGGTAACCGGTTAATAACGTTATTTTAAAAGTAACTGTCCAGTGGAAAATCTTATTAACTTAAAAAAATATATATATATATTCTGTTAACTCATCGAAATAGTGTTGAGACATCCTATACTTGTATCTCAAACAGACTGTTTTAAAAAAAATACTATTTCCTCATAGAACATGTTATCTCCCTGCGGAGGATGAGCTGGCCAATCTGTTGTTGGGGTACGACCCACACCATTCTGTTGTTGGGGTACGACCCACACCATTCTGTTGTTGGGATACGACCCACACCATTCTGTTGTTGGGGTACGACCCACACCATTCTGTTGTTGGGATACGACCCACACCTTTCTGTTGTTGGGATACGACCCACAGCATTCTGTTGTTGGGGTACGACCCATACCGTTCTGTTGTTGGAATACGACCCACACCGTTCTGTTGTTGGGATACGCCCCATACCGTTCTGTTGTTGGGATACGCCCCATACCGTTCTGTTGTTGGGGTACGACCCACACCGTTCTGTTGTTGGAGTACGACCCATACCGTTCTGTTGTTGGAGTACGACCCACACCATTCTGTTGTTGGGATACGACTCACACCATTCTGTTGTTGGGGTACGACCCACACCATTCTGTTGTTGGGGTACGACCCACACCATTCTGTTGTTGGGGTACAACCCACACCGTTCTGTTGTTGGGGTACGACCCACACCGTTCTGTTGTTGGGATACGCCCCATACCGTTCTGTTGTTGGGGTACGACCCACACCTTTCCAACACAGAAAAGCTGCTTTTAACATACTTTATTAAAAAAAAAGATCGTAAGGAAAGTATTTCACTCATATTATAAATAATTATAGGTCATATTTCATAGAAATCTGGAAACACTGGGCACTTACTTTAAGTTCCAGGCAGTTACAGGGCCTCCCGAGTGGCACAGCGGTCTAAGGCACACTGCTAGCTGTGCCACTAGAGATCCTGGTTCTAGTCCAGGTTCCGTCTCAGTGCTAGCTGGTTCTAGTCCAGGTTCTGTCTCAGTGCTAGCTGTGTCACTAGACATCCTGGTTCTAGTCCAGGTTCTGTCTCAGCGCTAGCTGTGTCACTAGAGGTCCTGGTTCTAGTCCAGGTTCTGTCTCAGTGTCACTAGAGATCCTGGTTCTAGTCCAGGTTCTGTCTCAGTGCTAGCTGTGTCACTAGAGATCCTGGTTCTAGTCCAGGTTCTGTCTCAGTGCTAGCTGTGTCACTATAGATCCTGGTTCTAGTCCAGGTTCTGTCTCAGTGCTAGCTGTGCCACTAGAGATCCTAGTTCTAGTCCAGGCTCTGTCGCACTAGCGACTCCTGTGGCGGGCCGGGCGCAGTGCACGCTGACACGGTCGCCAGGTGTACGGTGTTTCCTCCACCACATCGGTGCGGCTGACTTCCTGGTTAAGCGGGCATTGTGTCAAGAAGCAGTGCGGCTTGGCTGGGTTGTGTTTCGGACGACGCGTGGCTCTCGACCTTCGCCTCTCCCGAGTCTGTACGGGAGTTGCACCGATGGGACAAGACTGTAACTACCAATTGGATACCATGAAATTGGGGAGAAAAAAGGGTATTTAAAAAAAAAAAATAGAATAAAGGAAATAATATTTTTTTTTAATTTTTATACGCCATATAAACGTATTATCTTATTATTATCATCTTCAAGCCTCCTCCTCCTCCTCTCTCCTCCTCCCCTTCCTCCTCCTCTTCCTCTCTCCTCCTCCTCTCTCCTCCTCTTCCTCCTCTCTCCTCCTCCTCCTCTCTCCTCCTCTTCTTCCTCCTCCTCTCTCCTCCTCCTCCTATATATGATTTCACACTTTTTCTTATTTTTTTAAATTGTGGTTTTGTTCAGAACAAAAAACATTTGTAATAACATTTTTGGTTCCAACCCCTGGGGTGTATTCATTCCAAAGCATTTCTTAAACGTTAACAAATGGGAAGGGACTTACCAGAATTTTGTCCAATAGAAAATCCCCAAAATTTGCAAAATGTTCAGAATCAGCTAATGTTTTACCCAGTTAGGGAACCTGAAAACACATGAGAGGGAATACACAGGGGGAGATAAGACCTTCCACATTTTCCAGGACACAGGACCTACAATAAGATAATAGAGGGGGCCTGTGTTCTGACAGGTTTTTCGACTGAGAATTTGTGTTTTTGTTGATGTCGCATGAAATCATGTTTGTATGAAATATTACAAAAAAATAGGCCTATGAGTTTTTTTTCCTCTCGAGACATGAACATGTCTAAAATCAGATTTAACATTTTAAAATGTGTATTTTTATTTTGGTAATGGATTTGGATTTGATTGAATACAAGTATGAACCCCTTAGATGTTCATGATTTGATTTGGAAAGTTGTAGATTTTATTAAATAGATTTAATAGAATGTGTATTTCTTTATTCTAACCTTGAAAAAAAACTCGTCAATTTAGTTGTTTTGTTTCATTGAATTAATTTGTTTTGTCGTGTCTTTGACTATCATTAAATGTGAAGACTTATCAAATCAATTCTCTGTGTGTAATTATTATTACGTGATTAAACTAATCATGTAAACTTTAACTAGGAAGTCGGGGGCACCACGGAAAAATGTTGTTTATAGAATGTCAATTTCCCGAATAGAACTCATCAGGTATTTTAATATCTTATCAAAACAGTTGCTTATTAATGAATTGTTATTATTACCTCATCAGTTCTTATTACTGAACGTCACAAACCCTAGCCTAAATCATGAATCAGCGATATACAAATTGGCTTAATTATTTATTTACTAACTAACTAAATAATCACACAGAATGACATAACAGACAAACAGTAGATATTTGGGTTACTAACATGATACAAAGAAAAAGAAAAAGTCCCTAGCGGACGAAGCTTGGTAGACAAAGGAAAGGGGTGGGGACTGAGAAAGAGCGGGAAAGACAACATGGATTCACTACACACAGTGGATAATTATACTCATGGACATGCTAAAACTTTGCACATGAACAGCCGCTCGTTCTGAAAGAAATTGCAAGGTACATATTTACACTTTTATGTTGTCTCCATTGAAAACACTCGATCGTCCTGTAGAGATCATCAGAGTCTCTGGTTAACTTTCCCAGAAGTCACAATTTCTTTCGTGGTTGTAGGTGGTTAGAATGGATACTTCAGAATACCATTCAGAAATGTTCTCATAGAAATAGACGCTTTTACTGATGTTCTTGGGGATTTTCAATGCTGCAGAAATGTTTTAGTACCCTTCCCCAGATCTGTACCTCGACACAATCCTGTCTCGGATCTCTACGGACAATTCCTTTGACCTCATGGCTTGGTTTTTGTTCTGACATGCACTGTCAACTGTGGGACCTTGTATAGACAGGTGTGTGTGCCTTTCCAAAATCATGTCCAATCACTTGAATTTACCACAGGTGGACAATCAAGTTGTTGAAACATCTCAAGGATGATCAATGCAAACACATTTTTTTTATACATTTGCAAACATTTCTAAAAATGTGTTTTCGCTTTGTCATTATGGAGTATTATGTGTAGATTGATGAGGAAGAACATTTTATTTCATCCATTTTAGAATAATGCTGTAACGTAACAAAATGTGGAAAAAGTGAAGGGGTCTGAATACTTTCTGAATGTACTGTGTATATATAGGGGCAGTACTCAGTGACATCACTTCCTGAAACAGGAGGTACAAATGTACTGTATATATAGGGGCAGTACTCAGTGACATCACTTCCACTTCTTGAAACAGGAAGTACAAATGTACATAGAGCCATGACTACACTCTATTTCACATCAGGTAATTTATACAGGTAGAATCACATTTTAAAAACAGATACAAATACACCTTATGGAACAGTGGGGACTGTGAAGCGACACACACACAGGTACAGACACACACTTACATTGTAATATTGTTGTATGGTGGTATTATGCATTATGTATTGGTGTAATAATGTTATATGATGTATTGTTTTATATGTAATGTTAAGTGCCTTAATGTGCTTGGACCCCAGGAAGAGTAGCTGCTGCCTTTGCAGGAACTAATGGGGATCCATAATAAACCCCAGGAAGAGTAGCTGCTGCCTTGGCAGGAACTAATGGGGATCCATAATAAACCCCAGGAAGAGTAGCTGCTGCCTTGGCAGGAACTAATGACGATCCACAATAAACAAATATAAATACAAATGCACTGAGCCATTTTCTAAAATGTTTTATGAGATTCTAGAACACATTGCGAGGGATGGTTTATGAGATTCTAGAACACGTTGCGAGGGATGGTTTATGAGATTCTAGAACACGTTGCGAGGGATGGTTTATGAGATTCTAGAACACGTTGCAAGGGATGGTTTATGAGATTCTAGAACACGTTGCGAGGGATGTTTATGAGATTCTAGAACACGTTGCGCGGGATGGTTTATGAGATTCTAGAACACGTTGCGAGGGATGGTTTATGAGATTCTAGAACACGTTGCGAGGGATGGTTTATGAGATTCTAGAACACGTTGCGAGGGATGGTTTATGAGATTCTAGAACACATTGCGAGGGATGGTTTATGAGATTCTAGAACACGTTGCGAGGGATGGTTTATGAGATTCTAGAACACATTGCGAGGGATGGTTTATGAGATTCTAGAACACGTTGCGAGGGATGGTTTATGAGATTCTAGAACACATAGCGAGGGACGGTTTATGAGATTCTAGAACACGTTGCGAGGGATGGTTTATGAGATTCTAGAACACATTGCAAGGGATGGTTTTTGAGATTCTAGAACACATTGCGAGGGATGGTTTAAGAGATTCTAGAACACGTTGCGAGGGATCTTTCCTCCATACAGAATATTTCCAGATCTGATGTCTTTTGTCTGTTCTTATGGACTGCCCTTTTTTTAAATTCAAATCACAGGTTTTCAATGGGGTTCAAGTCCGAAGACTGAAATGGTAATTGAAAAATGTTGTGCCCAATTAACCATTTCTTTGTGGATTTTGATGTGGGTTTGGGATTATTGTCTTACTGGAAGATTCAGCCTTCTGGCAGAGGCAGCTAGGTTTTGGCCTAAAATATCCTGGTACTGTGTAAAATTCATGATGCCGTTGACCTTAAACATGGACCACAGAACCAGTGGAAGTAAAATAGCCCCATAACATCACAGATCCAGCACCAAATTTTACAGTAGGTATTTTTAAAATGTATTTTAGTAGGCAAGTCAGTTAAGAACAAATTCGTATTTTCAATGACGGCCTAAGAACAGTGGGTTAACTGCCTTGTTCAGGGGCAGAACGACAGATTTGTACCTTATCAGCTCGGGGATTCCAGGCTAGTGCTAACTTAACCAGCCAGCTAACTGACTTACAACGTCAATACGAAATGAAATGGGAACACTAGTTATTTCCACAGAAGTGTGAATGTTAAAACATAGTTGCAAATTAAACAACAAACTTGTCTAAAGAACTTGAATGTTCCGACTTTGTTGGCGAGCGAGCTACCGAGGTGGCTGCAGTTGTTGAAGAAGCGTTCCGTCCACTAGATTATACGTCACTCTAGAAACATCGCCTGAAAGACACATATCGCCATCTGCTGTCTGGAGGGAGGAAACGCAGTTGAGGAGGGAAAACTATTTTTATTCTTCATTGAATTATAATATTAGGAGGGACAACAATGCTCTAACTGACTTGCCTAGTTTTTTATTTATTTCAACCAGGTAGGCCAGTTGAGAACAAGTTCTCATTTACAAACTACGACCTGGCCATGCCAGTTAAATAAAGGTTCAAATAAAAAATTATAAGCGATAATTTGAAAAATGTAGGTTGGGATTCAATCTGAATCTGTTTAATAAATCCTATCTCTCTCTCTCTCTATCCCTCTTTCTCTCTCTCTGACCCCCTCTCTCTCTATCCCTCTTTCTCTCTCTCTATCCCTCTTTCTCTCTCTCTGGCCCCCCTCTCTCTCTGACCCCCTCTCTCTCTGACCTGCTCTCTATCCCTCTTTCTCCCTCTGACCCTCTCTCTCTCTATCCCTCTTTCTCTCTCTGACCCTCTCTCCCTCCTTCCCTCTCTCCCTCTATATACAGTACACTCTCTCTCTCTGACTCTCTCTATATATACAGTACCCTCTCTCCCTCTATATACAGTACACTCTCTCTCTGACCCTCTCTCCCTCTGACCCTCTCTCCCTCTATATACAGTACACTCTCTCCCTTTGACCCTCTCTCTCTCTAACCCTCTCTCTCTATATATACAGTACACTCTCTCCCTTTGACCCTCTCCCACTAATCCTCTCTCCCTCTGACCCTCTCTCTCTCTGACCCTCTCTCTACAACAGTCTCTAAACTGTTGAAAACAAACGGTGGGTAAACTGTTGGCTTGCATTTACCATCCACCAGTAGATTTATTATAATGGAGTTGATAGTGACAACCATCCCCATCCACCAGTAGATTTATTATAATGGAGTTGATAGTGACAACCATCCCCATCCCCCAGTAGATGTATTATAATGGAGTTGATAGTGACAACCATCCACCAGTAGATGTATTATAATGGGTGTTGATAGTGACAACCATCCCCATCCACCAGTAGATTTATTATAATGGAGTTGATAGTGACAACCATCCCCCTCCACCAGTAGATTTATTATAATGGAGTTGATATTGACAACCATCCACCAGTAGATTTATTATAATGGAGTTGATAGTGACGACCATCCCCCTCCACCAGTAGATTTATTATAATGGTGTTGATATTGACAACCATCCACCAGTATATTTATTATAATGGAGTTGATATTGACAACCATCCCCATCCACCAGTAGATTTATTAAAATGGAGTTGATAGTGACAACCATCCCCATCCGCCAGTAGATTTATTATAATGGAGTTGATAGTGACAACCATCCTCATCCACCAGTAGATTTATTATAATGGGGTTGATAGTGACAAACATCCCCATCCACCAGTAGATTTATTATAATGGAGTTGATAGTGACAACCATCCCCATCCACCAGTAGATGTATTATAATGGAGTTGACAGTGACAACCATCCCCATCCACCAGTAGATTTATTATAATGAAGTTGATAGTGACAACCATCCCCATCCACCAGTAGATGTATTATAATGGAGTTGATAGTGACAACAATCCCCCAGTAGATGTATTATAATGGAGTTGATATTGACAACCATCCCCATCCACCAGTAGATTTATTATAATGGAGTTGATAGTGACAACCATCCCCCAGTAGATGTATTATAATGGAGTTGATATTGACAACCATCCCCATCCACCAGTAGATTTATTATAATGGAGTTGATAGTGACAACCATCCCCATCCACCAGTAGATGTATTATAATGGAGTTGATAGTGACAACCATCCCCATCCACCAGTAGATTTATTATAATGGAGTTGATAGTGACAACCATCCCCATCCCCCAGTAGATTTATTATAATGGAGTTGATAGTGACAACCATCCACCAGTAGATTTATTATAATGGAGTTGATAGTGACAAACATCCCCATCCACCAGTAGATGTATTATAATGGAGTTGATAGTGACAACCATCCCCATCCACCAGTAGATTTATTATAATGGAGTTGATAGTGACAACCATCCCCATCCCCCAGTAGATGTATTATAATGGAGTTGATAGTGACAACCATCCACCAGTAGATTTATTATAATGAAGTTGATAGTGACAACCATCCCCATCCACCAGTAGATTTATTATAATGGAGTTGATAGTGACAACCATCCCCATCCACCAGTAGATTTATTATAATGGAGTTTATAGTGACAACCATCCACCAGTAGATTTATTATAATGGAGTTGTTAGTGACACACATCCACCAGTAGATTTATTATAATGGAGTAGATAGTGACAACCATCCACCAGTAGATTTATTATAATAGAGTTGATATAGACAAACATCCCCATCCACCAGTAGATTTATTATAATGGAGTTGATAGTGACAACCATCCCCATCCACCAGTAGATTTATTATAATGGAGTTGATAGTGACAACCATCCCCATCCACCAGTAGATTTATTATAATGGAGTTGATAGTGACAACCATCCCCATCCCCCAGTAGATTTATTATAATGGAGTTGATAGTGACAACCATCCACCAGTAGATTTATTATAATGGAGTTGATAGTGACAAACATCCCCATCCACCAGTAGATGTATTATAATGGAGTTGATAGTGACAACCATCCCCATCCACCAGTAGATTTATTATAATGGAGTTGATAGTGACAACCATCCCCATCCCCCAGTAGATGTATTATAATGGAGTTGATAGTGACAACCATCCACCAGTAGATTTATTATAATGAAGTTGATAGTGACAACCATCCCCATCCACCAGTAGATTTATTATAATGGAGTTGATAGTGACAACCATCCCCATCCACCAGTAGATTTATTATAATGGAGTTTATAGTGACAACCATCCACCAGTAGATTTATTATAATGGAGTTGTTAGTGACACACATCCACCAGTAGATTTATTATAATGGAGTAGATAGTGACAACCATCCACCAGTAGATTTATTATAATAGAGTTGATATAGACAAACATCCCCATCCACCAGTAGATTTATTATAATGGAGTTGATAGTGACAACCATCCCAATCCACCAGTAGATTTATTATAATGGAGTTGATAGTGACAACCATCCCCATCCACCAGTAGATTTATTATAATGGAGTTGATAGTGACAACCATCCCCATCCACCAGTAGATTTATTATAATGGAGTTGATAGTGACAACCATCCCCCAGTAGATGTATTATAATGGAGTTGATATTGACAACCATCCCCATCCACCAGTAGATTTATTATAATGGAGTTGACAGTGACAACCATCCCCATCCACCAGTAGATAAATTATAATGGAGTTGATAGTGACAACCATCCCCATCCACCAGTAGATTTATTATAATGGAGTTGATAGTGACAACCATCCCCATCCCCCAGTAGATTTATTATAATGGAGTTGATAGTGACAACCATCCACCAGTAGATTTATTATAATGGAGTTGATAGTGACAAACATCCCCATCCACCAGTAGATGTATTATAATGGAGTTGATAGTGACAACCATCCCCATCCACCAGTAGATTTATTATAATGGAGTTGATAGTGACAACGATCCCCATCCCCCAGTAGATGTATTATAATGGAGTTGATAGTGACAACCATCCACCAGTAGATTTATTATAATGAAGTTGATAGTGACAACCATCCCCATCCACCAGTAGATTTATTATAATGGAGTTGATAGTGACAACCATCCCCATCCACCAGTAGATTTATTATAATGGAGTTTATAGTGACAACCATCCACCAGTAGATTTATTATAATGGAGTTGTTAGTGACACACATCCACCAGTAGATTTATTATAATGGAGTAGATAGTGACAACCATCCACCAGTAGATTTATTATAATAGAGTTGATATAGACAAACATCCCCATCCACCAGTAGATTTATTATAATGGAGTTGATAGTGACAACCATCCCCATCCACCAGTAGATTTATTATAATGGAGTTGATAGTGACAACCATCCCCATCCACCAGTAGATTTATTATAATGGAGTTGATAGTGACAACCATCCCCATCCCCCAGTAGATTTATTATAATGGAGTTGATAGTGACAACCATCCACCAGTAGATTTATTATAATGGAGTTGATAGTGACAAACATCCCCATCCACCAGTAGATGTATTATAATGGAGTTGATAGTGACAACCATCCCCATCCACCAGTAGATTTATTATAATGGAGTTGATAGTGACAACCATCCCCATCCCCCAGTAGATGTATTATAATGGAGTTGATAGTGACAACCATCCACCAGTAGATTTATTATAATGAAGTTGATAGTGACAACCATCCCCATCCACCAGTAGATTTATTATAATGGAGTTGATAGTGACAACCATCCCCATCCACCAGTAGATTTATTATAATGGAGTTTATAGTGACAACCATCCACCAGTAGATTTATTATAATGGAGTTGTTAGTGACACACATCCACCAGTAGATTTATTATAATGGAGTAGATAGTGACAACCATCCACCAGTAGATTTATTATAATAGAGTTGATATAGACAAACATCCCCATCCACCAGTAGATTTATTATAATGGAGTTGATAGTGACAACCATCCCCATCCACCAGTAGATTTATTATAATGGAGTTGATAGTGACAACCATCCCCATCCACCAGTAGATTTATTATAATGGAGTTGATAGTGACAACCATCCCCATCCACCAGTAGATTTATTATAATGGAGTTGATAGTGAATCCACCAGTAGATTTATTATAATGGAGTTGATAGTGACAACCATCCCCATCCACCAGTAGATTTATTATAATGGAGTTGATAGTGACAACCATCCCCCAGTAGATGTATTATAATGGAGTTGATATTGACAACCATCCCCATCCACCAGTAGATTTATTATAATGGAGTTGACAGTGACAACCATCCCCATCCACCAGTAGATAAATCATAATGGAGTTGATAGTGACAACCATCCCCATCCACCAGTAGATTTATTATAATGGAGTTGATAGTGACAACCATCCCCCAGTAGATGTATTATAATGGAGTTGATATTGACAACCATCCCCATCCACCAGTATATTTATTATAATGGAGTTGACAGTGATAACCATCCCCATCCACCAGTAGATTTATTATAATGGAGTTGATAGTGACAACCATAATCCAGTAGATGTATTATAATGGAGTTGATATTGACAACCATCCCCATCCACCAGTAGATTTATTATAATGGAGTTGACAGTGACAACCATCCCCATCCACCAGTCGATTTATTGTAATGGAGTTTATAGTGACAACAATCCCCATCCACCAGTAGATTTATTATAATAGGGTTGATAGTGACAACCATCCCCCAGTAGTTGTATTATAATGGAGTTGATATTGACAACCATCCCCATCCACCGGTAGATTTATTATAATGGAGTTGATAGTGCCAACCATCCCCATCCACCAGTAGATTTATTATAATGGAGTTGATAGTGACAACCATCCCCCTCCACCAGTAGATTTATTATAATGGAGTTGATATTGACAACCATCTACCAGTAGATTTATTATAATGGAGTTGATAGTGACGACCATCCCCCTCCACCAGTAGATTTATTATAATGGTGTTGATATTGACAACCATCCACCAGTAGATTTATTATAATGGAGTTGATATTGACAACCATCCCCATCCACCAGTAGATTTATTAAAATGGAGTTGATAGTGACAACCATCCCCATCCGCCAGTAGATTTATTATAATGGAGTTGATAGTGACAACCATCCTCATCCACCAGCAAATTTATTATAATGGGGTTGATAGTGACAAACATCCCCATCCACCAGTAGATTTATTATAATGGAGTTGATAGTGACAACCATCCCCATCCACCAGTAGATGTATTATAATGGAGTTGACAGTGACAACCATCCCCATCCACCAGTAGATTTATTATAATGGAGTTGATAGTGACAACCATCCCCATCCACCAGTAGATGTATTATAATGGAGTTGATAGTGACAACAATCCCCCAGTAGATTTATTATAATGGAGTTGATAGTGACAACCATCCCCATCCACCAGTAGATGTATTATAATGGAGTTGACAGTGACAACCATCCCCATCCACCAGTAGATTTATTATAATGGAGTTGATAGTGACAACCATCCCCATCCACCAGTAGATGTATTATAATGGAGTTGATAGTGACAACAATCCCCCAGTAGATGTATTATAATGGAGTTGATATTGACAACCATCCCCATCCACCAGTAGATTTATTATAATGGAGTTGATAGTGACAACCATCCCCCAGTAGATGTATTATAATGGAGTTGATATTGACAACCATCCCCATCCACCAGTAGATTTATTATAATGGAGTTGATATTGACAACCATCCCCATCCACCAGTAGATGTATTATAATGGAGTTGACAGTGACAACCATCCCCATCCACCAGTAGATAAATTATAATGGAGTTGATAGTGACAACCATCCCCATCCACCAGTAGATTTATTATAATGCAGTTGATAGTGACAACCATCCCCATCCCCCAGTAGATGTATTATAATTGAGTTGATAGTGACAACCATCCACCAGTAGATTTATTATAATGAAGTTGATAGTGACAACCATCCCCATCCACCAGTAGATTTATTATAATGGAGTTGATAGTGACAACCATCCCCATCCACCAGTAGATGTATTATAATGGAGTTGATTGTGACAACCATCCCCATCCACCAGTAGATTTATTATAATGGAGTTGATAGTGACAACCATCCCCATCCCCCAGTAGATTTATTATAATGGAGTTGATAGTGACAACCATCCACCAGTAGATTTATTATAATGGAGTTGATAGTGACAAACATCCCCATCCACCAGTAGATGTATTATAATGGAGTTGATAGTGACAACCATCCCCATCCACCAGTAGATTTATTATAATGGAGTTGATAGTGACAACCATCCCCATCCCCCAGTAGATGTATTATAATGGAGTTGATAGTGACAACCATCCACCAGTAGATTTATTATAATGAATTTGATAGTGACAACCATCCCCATCCACCAGTAGATTTATTATAATGGAGTTGATAGTGACAACCATCCCCATCCACCAGTAGATTTATTATAATGGAGTTTATAGTGACAACCATCCACCAGTAGATTTATTATAATGGTGTTGTTAGTGACACACATCCACCAGTAGATTTATTATAATGGAGTAGATAGTGACAACCATCCACCAGTAGATTTATTATAATAGAGTTGATATAGACAAACATCCCCATCCACCAGTAGATATTTTATAATGGAGTTGATAGTGACAACCTTCCCCATCCACCAGTAGATTTATTATGATGGAGTTGATAGTGACAACCATCCCCATCCACCAGTAGATTTATTATAATGGAGTTGATAGTGACAACCATCCCCATCCACCAGTAGATTTATTATAATGGAGTTGATAGTGACAACCATCCCCCAGTAGATGTATTATAATGGAGTTGATATTGACAACCATCCCCATCCACCAGTAGATTTATTATAATGGAGTTGACAGTGACAACCATCCCCATCCACCAGTAGATAAATTATAATGGAGTTGATAGTGACAACCATCCCCATCCACCAGTAGATTTATTATAATGGAGTTGATAGTGACAACCATCCCCCAGTAGATGTATTATAATGGAGTTGATATTGACAACCATCCTCATCCACCAGTATATTTATTATAATGGAGTTGACAGTGACAACCATCCCCATCCACCAGTAGATTTATTATAATGGAGTTGATAGTGACAACCATAATCCAGTAGATGTATTATAATGGAGTTGATATTGACAACCATCCCCATCCACCAGTAGATTTATTATAATGGAGTTGACAGTGACAACCATCCCCATCCACCAGTAGATTTATTATAATAAGGTTGATAGTGACAACCATCCCCCAGTAGTTGTATTATAATGGAGTTGATATTGACAACCATCCCCATCCACCGGTAGATTTATTATAATGGAGTTGATAGTGCCAACCATCCCCATCCACCAGTAGATTTATTATAATGGAGTTGATAGTGACAACCATCCAGGGGGGGGCCAGTAGATTTATTATAATGGAGTTGACAGTGACACACCATCCACCAGTAGATTTATTATAATAGGGAGTGTGAGTGAGGGTGAGCAACCATCCCCATCCACCGGTAGATTTATTATAATGGAGTTGATAGTGACAACCATCCCCATCCACCAGTAGATTTATTATAATGGAGTTGATAGTGACAACCATCCACCAGTAGATTTATTATAATGGAGTTGATAGTGACAACCATCCACCAGTAGATTTATTATAATGGAGTTGATAGTGCCAACCATCCCCATCCACCAGTAGATTTATTATAATGGAGTTGATAGTGACAACCATCCACCAGTAGATTTATTATAATGGAGTTGATAGAGACAACCATCGACCAGTAGATGTATTATAATAGGGTTGATAGTGACAACCATCCCCATCCACCAGTAGATTTATTATAATGGAGTTGATAGTGACAACCATCCACCAGTAGATTTATTATAATGGAGTTGATAGTGACAAACATCCCCATCCACCAGTAGATTTATTATAATGGAGTTGATAGTGACAACCATCCCCATCCACCAGTAGATTTATTATAATGGAGTTTATAGTGACAACCATCCACCAGTAGATTTATTATAATGGAGTTGATAGTGACAACCATCCCCATCCACCAGTAGATGTATTATAATGGAGTTGATAGTGACAACCATCCACCAGTAGATTTATTATAATGGAGTTGATAGAGACAACCATCCACCAGTAGATGTATTATAATGGAGTTGATAGTGACAACCATCCACCAGTAGATTTATTATAATGGAGTTGATAGTGACAAACATCCCCATCCACCAGTAGATGTATTATAATGGAGTTGATAGTGACAACCATCCCCATCCACCAGTAGATTTATTATAATGGAGTTGATAGTGACAACCATCCCCATCCACCAGTAGATGTATTATAATGGAGTTGATAGTGACAACCATCCCCATCCACCAGTAGATTTATTATAATGGAGTTGATAGTGACAACCATCCCCATCCCCCAGTAGATGTATTATAATGGAGTTGATAGTGACAAACATCCACCAGTAGATTTATTATAATGAAGTTGATAGTGACAACCATCCCCATCCACCAGTAGATTTATTATAATGGAGTTGATAGTGACAACCATCCCCATCCACCAGTAGATTTATTATAATGGAGTTTATAGTGACAACCATCCACCAGTAGATTTATTATAATGGAGTTGTTAGTGACACACATCCACCAGTAGATTTATTATAATGGAGTAGATAGTGACAACCATCCACCAGTAGATTTATTATAATAGAGTTGATATAGACAAACATCCCCATCCACCAGTAGATTTATTATAATGGGGTTGATAGTGACAATCATCCCCATCCACCAGTAGATTTATTATAATGGAGTTGATAGTGACAACCATCCCCATCCACCAGTAGATTTATTATAATGGAGTTGATAGTGACAACCATCCCCATCCACCAGTAGATTTATTATAATGGAGTTGATAGTGACAACCATCCCCCAGTAGATGTATTATAATTGTGTTGATATTGAAAACCATCCCCATCTACCAGTAGATTTATTATAATGGAGTTGACAGTGACAACCATCCCCATCCACCAGTAGATAAATTATAATGGAGTTGATAGTGACAACCATAATGCAGTAGATGTATTATAATGGAGTTGATATTGACAACCATCCCCATCCACCAGTAGATTTATTATAATGGAGTTGACAGTGACAACCATCCACATCCACCAGTAGATTTATTAGAATGGAGTTGATAGTGACAACATTCCCTATCCACCAGTAGATTTATTATAATAAGGTTGATAGTGACAACCATCCCCCAGTAGTTGTATTATAATGGAGTTGATATTGACAACCATCCCCATCCACCGGTAGATTTATTATAATGGGGTTGATAGTGCCAACCATCCCCATCCACCAGTAGATTTATTAAAATGGAGTTGATAGTGACAACCATCCACCAGTATATTTATTATAACGGTGTTAATAGTGACAACCATCCACCAGTAGATTTATTATAATGGAGTTGATAGAAACAACCATTGACCAGTAGATGTATTATAATAGGGTTGATAGTGCCAACCATCCCCATCCACCAGTAGATTTATTATAATGGAGTTGATAGTGACAACCATCCACCAGTAGATTTATTATAATGGAGTTGATAGAGACAACCATCGACCAGTAGATGTATTATAATAGGGTTGATAGTGACAACCATCCCCATCCACCAGTAGATTTATTACAATGGAGTTGATAGTGACAACCATCCACCAGTAGATTTATTATAATGGAGTTGATAGTGACAACCATCCACCAGTAGATTTATTATAATGGAGTTGATAGTGACAAACATCCCCATCCACCAGTAGATTTATTATAATGGAGTTGATAGTGACAACCATCCCCATCCACCATTAGATTTATTATAATGGAGTTTATAGTGACAACCATCCACCAGTAGATTTATTATAATGGAGTTGATAGAGACAACCATCGACCAGTAGATGTATTATAATAGGGTTGATAGTGACAACCATCCCCATCCACCAGTAGATTTATTACAATGGAGTTGATAGTGACAACCATCCACCAGTAGATTTATTATAATGGAGTTGATAGTGACAACCATCCACCAGTAGATTTATTATAATGGAGTTGATAGTGACAAACATCCCCATCCACCAGTAGATTTATTATAATGGAGTTGATAGTGACAACCATCCCCATCCACCAGTAGATTTATTATAATGGAGTTTATAGTGACAACCATCCACCAGTAGATTTATTATAATGGAGTTGATAGTGACAACCATCCCCATCCACCAGTAGATGTATTATAATGGAGTTGATAGTGACAACCATCCACCAGTAGATTTATTATAATGGAGTTGATAGAGACAACCATCCACCAGTAGATGTATTATAATGGAGTTGATAGTGACAACCATCCACCAGTAGATTTATTATAATGGAGTTGATAGTGACAAACATCCCCATCCACCAGTAGATGTATTATAATCGAGTTGATAGTGACAACCATCCCCATCCACCAGTAGATTTATTATAATGGAGTTGATAGTGACAACCATCCCCATCCACCAGTAGATGTATTATAATGGAGTTGATAGTGACAACCATCCCCATCCACCAGTAGATTTATTATAATGGAGTTGATAGTGACAACCATCCCCATCCCCCAGTAGATGTATTATAATGGAGTTGATAGTGACAAACATCCACCAGTAGATTTATTATAATGAAGTTGATAGTGACAACCATCCCCATCCACCAGTAGATTTATTATAATGGAGTTGATAGTGACAACCATCCGCATCCACCAGTAGATTTATTATAATGGAGTTTATAGTGACAACCATCCACCAGTAGATTTATTATAATGGAGTTGTTAGTGACACACATCCACCAGTAGATTTATTATAATGGAGTAGATAGTGACAACCATCCACCAGTAGATTTATTATAATGGAGTTGATATAGACAAACATCCCCATCCACCAGTAGATTTATTATAATGGAGTTGATAGTGACAATCATCCCCATCCACCAGTAGATTTATTATAATGGAGTTGATAGTGACAACCATCCCCATCCACCAGTAGATTTATTATAATGGAGTTGATAGTGACAACCATCCCCATCCACCAGTAGATTTATTATAATGGAGTTGATAGTGACAACCATCCCCCAGTAGATGTATTATAATTGTGTTGATATTGACAACCATCCCCATCCACCAGTAGATTTATTATAATGGAGTTGACAGTGACAACCATCCCCATCCACCAGTAGATAAATTATAATGGAGTTGATAGTGACAACCATAATGCAGTAGATGTATTATAATGGAGTTGATATTGACAACCATCCCCATCCACCAGTAGATTTATTATAATGGAGTTGACAGTGACAACCATCCACATCCACCAGTAGATTTATTATAATGGAGTTGATAGTGACAACATTCCCTATCCACCAGTAGATTTATTATAATAAGGTTGATAGTGACAACCATCCCCCAGTAGTTGTATTATAATGGAGTTGATATTGACAACCATCCCCATCCACCGGTAGATTTATTATAATGGGGTTGACAGTGCCAACCATCCCCATCCACCAGTAGATTTATTAAAATGGAGTTGATAGTGACAACCATCCACCAGTATATTTATTATAACGGTGTTAATAGTGACAACCATCCACCAGTAGATTTATTATAATGGAGTTGATAGAAACAACCATTGACCAGTAGATGTATTATAATAGGGTTGATAGTGCCAACCATCCCCATCCACCAGTAGATTTATTATAATGGAGTTGATAGTGACAACCATCCACCAGTAGATTTATTATAATGGAGTTGATAGAGACAACCATCGACCAGTAGATGTATTATAATAGGGTTGATAGTGACAACCATCCCCATCCACCAGTAGATTTATTACAATGGAGTTGATAGTGACAACCATCCACCAGTAGATTTATTATAATGGAGTTGATAGTGACAACCATCCACCAGTAGATTTATTATAATGGAGTTGATAGTGACAAACATCCCCATCCACCAGTAGATTTATTATAATGGAGTTGATAGTGACAACCATCCCCATCCACCATTAGATTTATTATAATGGAGTTTATAGTGACAACCATCCACCAGTAGATTTATTATAATGGAGTTGATAGAGACAACCATCGACCAGTAGATGTATTATAATAGGGTTGATAGTGACAACCATCCCCATCCACCAGTAGATTTATTACAATGGAGTTGATAGTGACAACCATCCACCAGTAGATTTATTATAATGGAGTTGATAGTGACAACCATCCACCAGTAGATTTATTATAATGGAGTTGATAGTGACAAACATCCCCATCCACCAGTAGATTTATTATAATGGAGTTGATAGTGACAACCATCCCCATCCACCAGTAGATTTATTATAATGGAGTTTATAGTGACAACCATCCACCAGTAGATTTATTATAATGGAGTTGATAGTGACAACCATCCCCATCCACCAGTAGATGTATTATAATGGAGTTGATAGTGACAACCATCCACCAGTAGATTTATTATAATGGAGTTGATAGAGACAACCATCCACCAGTAGATGTATTATAATGGAGTTGATAGTGACAACCATCCACCAGTAGATTTATTATAATGGAGTTGATAGTGACAAACATCCCCATCCACCAGTAGATGTATTATAATGGAGTTGATAGTGACAACCATCCCCATCCACCAGTAGATTTATTATAATGGAGTTGATAGTGACAACCATCCCCATCCACCAGTAGATGTATTATAATGGAGTTGATAGTGACAACCATCCCCATCCACCAGTAGATTTATTATAATGGAGTTGATAGTGACAACCATCCCCATCCCCCAGTAGATGTATTATAATGGAGTTGATAGTGACAAACATCCACCAGTAGATTTATTATAATGAAGTTGATAGTGACAACCATCCCCATCCACCAGTAGATTTATTATAATGGAGTTGATAGTGACAACCATCCGCATCCACCAGTAGATTTATTATAATGGAGTTTATAGTGACAACCATCCACCAGTAGATTTATTATAATGGAGTTGTTAGTGACACACATCCACCAGTAGATTTATTATAATGGAGTAGATAGTGACAACCATCCACCAGTAGATTTATTATAATGGAGTTGATATAGACAAACATCCCCATCCACCAGTAGATTTATTATAATGGAGTTGATAGTGACAATCATCCCCATCCACCAGTAGATTTATTATAATGGAGTTGATAGTGACAACCATCCCCATCCACCAGTAGATTTATTATAATGGAGTTGATAGTGACAACCATCCCCATCCACCAGTAGATTTATTATAATGGGGTTGATAGTGACAACCATCCCCCAGTAGATGTATTATAATTGTGTTGATATTGACAACCATCCCCATCCACCAGTAGATTTATTATAATGGAGTTGACAGTGACAACCATCCCCATCCACCAGTAGATAAATTATAATGGAGTTGATAGTGACAACCATAATGCAGTAGATGTATTATAATGGAGTTGATATTGACAACCATCCCCATCCACCAGTAGATTTATTATAATGGAGTTGACAGTGACAACCATCCACATCCACCAGTAGATTTATTATAATGGAGTTGATAGTGACAACATTCCCTATCCACCAGTAGATTTATTATAATAAGGTTGATAGTGACAACCATCCCCCAGTAGTTGTATTATAATGGAGTTGATATTGACAACCATCCCCATCCACCGGTAGATTTATTATAATGGGGTTGATAGTGCCAACCATCCCCATCCACCAGTAGATTTATTAAAATGGAGTTGATAGTGACAACCATCCACCAGTATATTTATTATAACGGTGTTAATAGTGACAACCATCCACCAGTAGATTTATTATAATGGAGTTGATAGAAACAACCATTGACCAGTAGATGTATTATAATAGGGTTGATAGTGCCAACCATCCCCATCCACCAGTAGATTTATTATAATGGAGTTGATAGTGACAACCATCCACCAGTAGATTTATTATAATGGAGTTGATAGAGACAACCATCGACCAGTAGATGTATTATAATAGGGTTGATAGTGACAACCATCCCCATCCACCAGTAGATTTATTACAATGGAGTTGATAGTGACAACCATCCACCAGTAGATTTATTATAATGGAGTTGATAGTGACAACCATCCACCAGTAGATTTATTATAATGGAGTTGATAGTGACAAACATCCCCATCCACCAGTAGATTTATTATAATGGAGATGATAGTGACAACCATCCCCATCCACCAGTAGATGTATTATAATGGAGTTGATAGTGACAACCATCCACCAGTAGATTTATTATAATGGAGTTGATAGAGACAACCATCCACCAGTAGATGTATTATAATGGAGTTGATAGTGACAACCATCCACCAGTAGATTTAATATAATGGAGTTGATAGTGACAAACATCCCCATCCACCAGTAGATTTATTACAATGGAGTTGATAGTGACAACCATCCCCATCCCCCAGTAGATGTATTATAATGGAGTTTATAGTGACAACCATCCACCAGTAGATTTATTATAATGGAGTTGTTAGTGACACACATCCACCAGTAGATGTATTATAATGGAGTAGATAGTGACAACCATCCACCAGTAGATTTATTATAATAGAGTTGATATAGACAAACATCCCCATCCACCAGTAGATTTATTATAATGGAGTTGATAGTGACAATCATCCCCATCCACCAGTAGATTTATTATAATGGAGTTGATAGTGACAACCATCCCCATCCACCAGTAGATTTATTATAATGGAGTTGATAGTGACAACCATCCCCATCCACCAGTAGATTTATTATAATGGAGTTGATAGTGACAACCATCCCCCAGTAGATGTATTATAATTGTGTTGATATTGACAACCATCCCCATCCACCAGTAGATTTATTATAATGGAGTTGACAGTGACAACCATCCCCATCCACCAGTAGATAAATTATAATGGAGTTGATAGTGACAACCATAATCCAGTAGATGTATTATAATGGAGTTGATATTGACAACCATCCCCATCCACCAGTAGATTTATTATAATGGAGTTGACAGTGACAACCATCCACATCCACCAGTAGATTTATTATAATGGAGTTGATAGTGACAACATTCCCTATCCACCAGTAGATTTATTATAATAAGGTTGATAGTGACAACCATCCCCCAGTAGTTGTATTATAATGGAGTTGATATTGACAACCATCCCCATCCACCGGTAGATTTATTATAATGGGGTTGATAGTGCCAACCATCCCCATCCACCAGTAGATTTATTAAAATGGAGTTGATAGTGACAACCATCCACCAGTATATTTATTATAATGGTGTTAATAGTGACAACCATCCACCAGTAGATTTATTATAATGGAGTTGATAGAGACAACCATTGACCAGTAGATGTATTATAATAGGGTTGATAGTGCCAACCATCCCCATCCACCAGTAGATTTATTATAATGGAGTTGATAGTGACAACCATCCACCAGTAGATTTATTATAATGGAGTTGATAGAGACAACCATCGACCAGTAGATGTATTATAATAGGGTTGATAGTGACAACCATCCCCATCCACCAGTAGATTTATTACAATGGAGTTGATAGTGACAACCATCCACCAGTAGATTTATTATAATGGAGTTGATAGTGACAACCATCCACCAGTAGATTTATTATAATGGAGTTGATAGTGACAAACATCCCCATCCACCAGTAGATTTATTATAATGGAGTTGATAGTGACAACCATCCCCCAGTAGATTTATTATAATTGTGTTGATATTGACAACCATCCCCATCCACCAGTAGATTTATTATAATGGAGTTGATAGTGACAACCATCCCCATCCACCAGTAGATGTATTATAATGGAGTTGATAGTGACAACCATCCACCAGTAGATGTATTATAATGGAGTTGATAGTGACAACCATCCCCATCCACCAGTAGATTTATTATAATGGAGTTGATAGTGACAACCATCCCCATCCACCAGTAGATTTATTATAATGGAGTTGATAGTGACAACCATCCCCATCCACCAGTAGATGTATTATAATGGAGTTGATAGTGACAACCATCCCCATCCACCAGTAGATTTATTATAATGGAGTTGATAGTGACAACCATCCCCATCCCCCAGTAGATGTATTATAATGGAGTTGATAGTGACAAACCATCCACCAGTAGATTTATTATAATGAAGTTGATAGTGACAACCATCCCCATCCACCAGTAGATTTATTATAATGGAGTTGATAGTGACAACCATCCCCATCCACCAGTAGATTTATTATAATGGAGTTTATAGTGACAACCATCCACCAGTAGATTTATTATAATGGAGTTGTTAGTGACACACATCCACCAGTAGATTTATTATAATGGAGTAGATAGTGACAACCATCCACCAGTAGATTTATTATAATAGAGTTGATATAGACAAACATCCCCATCCACCAGTAGATTTATTATAATGGAGTTGATAGTGACAATCATCCCCATCCACCAGTAGATTTATTATAATGGAGTTGATAGTGACAACCATCCCCATCCACCAGTAGATTTATTATAATGGAGTTGATAGTGACAACCATCCCCATCCACCAGTAGATTTATTATAATGGAGTTGATAGTGACAACCATCCCCCAGTAGATGTATTATAATTGTGTTGATATTGACAACCATCCCCATCCACCAGTAGATTTATTATAATGGAGTTGACAGTGACAACCATCCCCATCCACCAGTAGATAAATTATAATGGAGTTGATAGTGACAACCATAATGCAGTAGATGTATTATAATGGAGTTGATATTGACAACCATCCCCATCCACCAGTAGATTTATTATAATGGAGTTGACAGTGACAACCATCCACATCCACCAGTAGATTTATTATAATGGAGTTGATAGTGACAACATTCCCTATCCACCAGTAGATTTATTATAATAAGGTTGATAGTGACAACCATCCCCCAGTAGTTGTATTATAATGGAGTTGATATTGACAACCATCCCCATCCACCGGTAGATTTATTATAATGGGGTTGATAGTGCCAACCATCCCCATCCACCAGTAGATTTATTAAAATGGAGTTGATAGTGACAACCATCCACCAGTATATTTATTATAATGGTGTTAATAGTGACAACCATCCACCAGTAGATTTATTATAATGGAGTTGATAGAGACAACCATTGACCAGTAGATGTATTATAATAGGGTTGATAGTGCCAACCATCCCCATCCACCAGTAGATTTATTATAATGGAGTTGATAGTGACAACCATCCACCAGTAGATTTATTATAATGGAGTTGATAGAGACAACCATCGACCAGTAGATGTATTATAATAGGGTTGATAGTGACAACCATCCCCATCCACCAGTAGATTTATTACAATGGAGTTGATAGTGACAACCATCCACCAGTAGATTTATTATAATGGAGTTGATAGTGACAACCATCCACCAGTAGATTTATTATAATGGAGTTGATAGTGACAAACATCCCCATCCACCAGTAGATTTATTATAATGGAGTTGATAGTGACAACCATCCCCATCCACCATTAGATTTATTATAATGGAGTTTATAGTGACAACCATCCACCAGTAGATTTATTATAATGGAGTTGATAGTGACAACCATCCCCATCCACCAGTAGATGTATTATAATGGAGTTGATAGTGACAACCATCCACCAGTAGATTTATTATAATGGAGTTGATAGAGACAACCATCCACCAGTAGATGTATTATAATGGAGTTGATAGTGACAACCATCCACCAGTAGATTTAATATAATGGAGTTGATAGTGACAAACATCCCCATCCACCAGTAGATTTATTATAATGGAGTTGATAGTGACAACCATCCCCATCCACCAGTAGATTTATTATAATGGAGTTGATAGTGACAACCATCCACCAGTAGATTTATTATAATGGAGTTGATAGTGACAACCATCCCCATCCCCAGTAGATGTATTATAATGGAGTTGATAGTGACAACCATCCACCAGTAGATTTATTATAATGGAGTTGATAGTGACAACCATCCACCAGTAGATTTATTATAATGGAGTTGATAGTGACAACCATCCACCAGTAGATTTATTATAATGGAGTTGATAGTGACAAACATCCCCATCCACCAGTAGATTTATTATAATGGAGTTGATAGTGACAACCATCCCCATCCACCAGTAGATTTATTATAATGGAGTTGATAGTGACAACCATCCCATCCACCAGTAGATTTATTATAATGGAGTTGATAGTGACAACCATCCCCATCCACCAGTAGATTTATTATAATGGAGTTGATAGTGACAACCATCCACCCAGTAGATGTATTATAATGGAGTTGATAGTGACAACCATCCCCATCCACCAGTAGATTTATTATAATGGAGTTGATAGTGACAACCATCCCCATCCACCAGTAGATTTATTATAATGGAGTTGATAGTGACAACATCCCCATCCACCAGTAGATTTATTATAATGGAGTTGATAGTGACAACCATCCACCAGTAGATTTATTATAATGGAGTTGATAGTGACAACCATCCACCAGTAGATTTATTATAATGGAGTTGATAGTGACAACATCCCCATCCACCAGTAGATTTATTATAATGGAGTTGATAGTGACAACATCCCCATCCACCAGTAGATTTATTATAATGGAGTTGATAGTGACAACCATCCACCAGTAGATTTATTATAATGGAGTTGATAGTGACAACCATCCCCATCCACCAGTAGATTTATTATAATGGAGTTGATAGTGACAACCATCCCCATCCACCAGTAGATTTATTATAATGGAGTTGATAGTGACAACCATCCACCAGTAGATTTATTATAATGGAGTTGATAGTGACAACCATCCACCAGTAGATTTATTATAATGGAGTTGATAGTGACAACCATCCACCAGTAGATTTATTATAATGGAGTTGATAGTGACAACCATCCACCAGTAGATTTATTATAATGGAGTTGATAGTGACAACCATCCCCATCCACCAGTAGATTTATTATAATGGAGTTGATAGTGACAACCATCCCCATCCCCAGTAGATGTATTATAATGGAGTTGATAGTGACAACCATCCACCAGTAGATTTATTATAATGGAGTTGATAGTGACAACCATCCCCATCCACCAGTAGATTTATTATAATGGAGTTGATAGTGACAACCATCCCCATCCACCAGTAGATTTATTATAATGGAGTTGATAGTGACAACCATCCACCAGTAGATTTATTATAATGGAGTTGATAGTGACAACCATCCACCAGTAGATTTATTATAATGGAGTTGATAGTGACAACCATCCCCATCCACCAGTAGATTTATTATAATGGAGTTGATAGTGACAACCATCCCCATCCACCAGTAGATTTATTATAATGGAGTTGATAGTGACAACCATCCACCAGTAGATGTATTATAATGGAGTTGATAGTGACAACCATCCCCATCCACCAGTAGATTTATTATAATGGAGTTGATAGTGACAACCATCCCCATCCACCAGTAGATTTATTATAATGGAGTTGATAGTGACAACCATCCCCATCCCCCAGTAGATTTATTATAATGGAGTTGATAGTGACAACCATCCACCAGTAGATTTATTATAATGGAGTTGATAGTGACAACCATCCCATCCACCAGTAGATTTATTATAATGGAGTTGATAGTGACAACCATCCACCAGTAGATTTATTATAATGGAGTTGATAGTGACAACCCATCCACCAGTAGATTTATTATAATGGAGTTGATAGTGACAACACATCCACCAGTAGATTTATTATAATGGAGTTGATAGTGACAACCATCCACCAGTAGATTTATTATAATGGAGTTGATAGTGACAAACATCCCCATCCACCAGTAGATTTATTATAATGGAGTTGATAGTGACAACCATCCCCATCCACCAGTAGATTTATTATAATGGAGTTGATAGTGACAACCATCCACCAGTAGATTTATTATAATGGAGTTGATAGTGACAACCATCCCCATCCACCAGTAGATTTATTATAATGGAGTTGATAGTGACAACCATCCCCATCCACCAGTAGATTTATTATAATGGAGTTGATAGTGACAACCATCCACCAGTAGATTTATTATAATGGAGTTGATAGTGACAACACCCCATCCACCAGTAGATTTATTATAATGGAGTTGATAGTGACAACCATCCACCAGTAGATTTATTATAATGGAGTTGATAGTGACAACCATCCCCATCCACCAGTAGATTTATTATAATGGAGTTGATAGTGACAACCATCCACCAGTAGATTTATTATAATGGAGTTGATAGTGACAACCATCCACCAGTAGATTTATTATAATGGAGTTGATAGTGACAACCATCCCCATCCACCAGTAGATTTATTATAATGGAGTTGATAGTGACAACCATCCCCATCCACCAGTAGATGTATTATAATGGAGTTGATAGTGACAACCACCCATCCACCAGTAGATTTATTATAATGGAGTTGATAGTGACAACCATCCCCATCCCCAGTAGATTTATTATAATGGAGTTGATAGTGACAACCATCCACCAGTAGATTTATTATAATGGAGTTGATAGTGACAACCATCCCCATCCACCAGTAGATTTATTATAATGGAGTTGATAGTGACAACCATCCCCATCCACCAGTAGATTTATTATAATGGAGTTGATAGTGACAACCATCCCCATCCCCCAGTAGATTTATTATAATGGAGTTGATAGTGACAACCATCCCCATCCACCAGTAGATTTATTATAATGGAGTTGATAGTGACAACCATCCCCATCCACCAGTAGATTTATTATAATGGAGTTGATAGTGACAACCATCCCCATCCACCAGTAGATTTATTATAATGGAGTTGATAGTGACAACCATCCACCAGTAGATTTATTATAATGGAGTTGATAGTGACAACCATCCCCATCCACCAGTAGATTTATTATAATGGAGTTGATAGTGACAACCATCCCCATCCACCAGTAGATTTATTATAATGGAGTTGATAGTGACAACCATCCACCAGTAGATTTATTATAATGGAGTTGATAGTGACAACCATCCCCATCCACCAGTAGATTTATTATAATGGAGTTGATAGTGACAACCATCCCCATCCACCAGTAGATTTATTATAATGGAGTTGATAGTGACAACCATCCACCAGTAGATGTATTATAATGGAGTTGATAGTGACAACCATCCCCATCCACCAGTAGATTTATTATAATGGAGTTGATAGTGACAACCATCCCCATCCACCAGTAGATTTATTATAATGGAGTTGATAGTGACAACCATCCCCATCCACCAGTAGATTTATTATAATGGAGTTGATAGTGACAACCATCCCCCACCAGTAGATTTATTATAATGGAGTTGATAGTGACAACCATCCACCAGTAGATTTATTATAATGGAGTTGATAGTGACAACCATCCCCATCCACCAGTAGATTTATTATAATGGAGTTGATAGTGACAACCATCCCCATCCACCAGTAGATTTATTATAATGGAGTTGATAGTGACAACCATCCACCAGTAGATTTATTATAATGGAGTTGATAGTGACAACCATCCCCATCCACCAGTAGATTTATTATAATGGAGTTGATAGTGACAACCATCCACCAGTAGATTTATTATAATGGAGTTGATAGTGACAACCATCCACCAGTAGATTTATTATAATGGAGTTGATAGTGACAACATCCCATCCACCAGTAGATTTATTATAATGGAGTTGATAGTGACAACCATCCCCATCCACCAGTAGATTTATTATAATGGAGTTGATAGTGACAACATCCCATCCACCAGTAGATTTATTATAATGGAGTTGATAGTGACAACCATCCCCATCCACCAGTAGATTTATTATAATGGAGTTGATAGTGACAACCATCCACCAGTAGATTTATTATAATGGAGTTGATAGTGACAACCATCCCCATCCACCAGTAGATTTATTATAATGGAGTTGATAGTGACAACCATCCCCATCCACCAGTAGATTTATTATAATGGAGTTGATAGTGACAACCATCCACCAGTAGATTTATTATAATGGAGTTGATAGTGACAACCATCCACCAGTAGATTTATTATAATGGAGTTGATAGTGACAACATCCCCATCCACCAGTAGATTTATTATAATGGAGTTGATAGTGACAACCATCCCCATCCACCAGTAGATTTATTATAATGGAGTTGATAGTGACAACACCATCCACCAGTAGATTTATTATAATGGAGTTGATAGTGACAACCATCCACCAGTAGATTTATTATAATGGAGTTGATAGTGACAACCATCCCCATCCACCAGTAGATTTATTATAATGGAGTTGATAGTGACAACCATCCCCATCCACCAGTAGATTTATTATAATGGAGTTGATAGTGACAACCATCCACCAGTAGATTTATTATAATGGAGTTGATAGTGACAACCATCCACCAGTAGATTTATTATAATGGAGTTGATAGTGACAACCATCCCCATCCACCAGTAGATTTATTATAATGGAGTTGATAGTGACAACCATCCACCAGTAGATTTATTATAATGGAGTTGATAGTGACAACCATCCCATCCCCAGTAGATGTATTATAATGGAGTTGATAGTGACAACCATCCCCATCCACCAGTAGATTTATTATAATGGAGTTGATAGTGACAACCATCCCCATCCACCAGTAGATTTATTATAATGGAGTTGATAGTGACAACCATCCCCATCCCCAGTAGATTTATTATAATGGAGTTGATAGTGACAACCATCCACCAGTAGATTTATTATAATGGAGTTGATAGTGACAACCATCCCCATCCACCAGTAGATTTATTATAATGGAGTTGATAGTGACAACCATCCACCAGTAGATTTATTATAATGGAGTTGATAGTGACAACCATCCACCAGTAGATTTATTATAATGGAGTTGATAGTGACAACCATCCACCAGTAGATTTATTATAATGGAGTTGATAGTGACAACCATCCCCATCCACCAGTAGATTTATTATAATGGAGTTGATAGTGACAACCATCCCCATCCCCAGTAGATTTATTATAATGGAGTTGATAGTGACAACCATCCCCATCCACCAGTAGATTTATTATAATGGAGTTGATAGTGACAACCATCCCCATCCACCAGTAGATTTATTATAATGGAGTTGATAGTGACAACCATCCACCAGTAGATTTATTATAATGGAGTTGATAGTGACAACCATCCACCAGTAGATTTATTATAATGGAGTTGATAGTGACAAACATCCCCATCCACCAGTAGATTTATTATAATGGAGTTGATAGTGACAACCATCCACCAGTAGATTTATTATAATGGAGTTGATAGTGACAACCATCCCCATCCACCAGTAGATTTATTATAATGGAGTTGATAGTGACAACCATCCACCAGTAGATTTATTATAATGGAGTTGATAGTGACAACCATCCACCAGTAGATTTATTATAATGGAGTTGATAGTGACAACATCCCCATCCACCAGTAGATTTATTATAATGGAGTTGATAGTGACAACCATCCACCAGTAGATTTATTATAATGGAGTTGATAGTGACAACCATCCACCAGTAGATTTATTATAATGGAGTTGATAGTGACAACATCCCCATCCACCAGTAGATTTATTATAATGGAGTTGATAGTGACAACCATCCCCATCCACCAGTAGATTTATTATAATGGAGTTGATAGTGACAACCATCCCCATCCCCAGTAGATTTATTATAATGGAGTTGATAGTGACAACCATCCACCAGTAGATTTATTATAATGGAGTTGATAGTGACAACCATCCCCATCCACCAGTAGATTTATTATAATGGAGTTGATAGTGACAACCATCCACCAGTAGATTTATTATAATGGAGTTGATAGTGACAACCATCCACCAGTAGATTTATTATAATGGAGTTGATAGTGACAAACATCCCCATCCACCAGTAGATTTATTATAATGGAGTTGATAGTGACAACCATCCACCAGTAGATTTATTATAATGGAGTTGATAGTGACAACCATCCACCAGTAGATTTATTATAATGGAGTTGATAGTGACAACCATCCCCATCCACCAGTAGATTTATTATAATGGAGTTGATAGTGACAACCATCCCCATCCACCAGTAGATTTATTATAATGGAGTTGATAGTGACAACCATCCACCCAGTAGATTTATTATAATGGAGTTGATAGTGACAACCATCCCCATCCACCAGTAGATTTATTATAATGGAGTTGATAGTGACAACCATCCCCATCCACCAGTAGATTTATTATAATGGAGTTGATAGTGACAACCATCCACCAGTAGATTTATTATAATGGAGTTGATAGTGACAACATCCCCATCCACCAGTAGATTTATTATAATGGAGTTGATAGTGACAACCATCCCCATCCACCAGTAGATTTATTATAATGGAGTTGATAGTGACAACCATCCCCATCCACCAGTAGATTTATTATAATGGAGTTGATAGTGACAACCATCCCATCCACCAGTAGATTTATTATAATGGAGTTGATAGTGACAACCATCCCCATCCCCCAGTAGATTTATTATAATGGAGTTGATAGTGACAACCATCCCCATCCACCAGTAGATTTATTATAATGGAGTTGATAGTGACAACCATCCACCAGTAGATTTATTATAATGGAGTTGATAGTGACAACCATCCCCATCCACCAGTAGATTTATTATAATGGAGTTGATAGTGACAACCATCCACCAGTAGATTTATTATAATGGAGTTGATAGTGACAACCATCCACCAGTAGATTTATTATAATGGAGTTGATAGTGACAACCATCCCCATCCACCAGTAGATTTATTATAATGGAGTTGATAGTGACAACCATCCCCATCCCCCAGTAGATTTATTATAATGGAGTTGATAGTGACAACCATCCCCATCCACCAGTAGATTTATTATAATGGAGTTGATAGTGACAACCATCCCCATCCACCAGTAGATTTATTATAATGGAGTTGATAGTGACAACCATCCACCAGTAGATTTATTATAATGGAGTTGATAGTGACAACCATCCACCAGTAGATTTATTATAATGGAGTTGATAGTGACAACATCCCCATCCACCAGTAGATTTATTATAATGGGTTGATAGTGACAACCATCCACCAGTAGATTTATTATAATGGAGTTGATAGTGACAACCATCCCCATCCACCAGTAGATGTATTATAATGGAGTTGATAGTGACAACCATCCCCATCCACCAGTAGATTTATTATAATGGAGTTGATAGTGACAACCATCCCCATCCACCAGTAGATTTATTATAATGGAGTTGATAGTGACAACCATCCCCATCCACCAGTAGATTTATTATAATGGAGTTGATAGTGACAACCATCCACCAAGTAGATTTATTATAATGGAGTTGATAGTGACAACCATCCACCAGTAGATTTATTATAATGGAGTTGATAGTGACAACCATCCACCAGTAGATTTATTATAATGGAGTTGATAGTGACAACCATCCACCAGTAGATTTATTATAATGGAGTTGATAGTGACACACCATCCACCAGTAGATGTATTATAATGGAGTTGATAGTGACAACCATCCACCAGTAGATTTATTATAATGGAGTTGATAGTGACAACCATCCCCATCCACCAGTAGATTTATTATAATGGAGTTGATAGTGACAACCATCCCCATCCACCAGTAGATTTATTATAATGGAGTTGATAGTGACAACCATCCCCATCCACCAGTAGATTTATTATAATGGAGTTGATAGTGACAACCATCCCCATCCACCAGTAGATTTATTATAATGGAGTTGATAGTGACAACCATCCCATCCACCAGTAGATTTATTATAATGGAGTTGATAGTGACAACCATCCACCAGTAGATTTATTATAATGGAGTTGATAGTGACAACCATCCACCAGTAGATTTATTATAATGGAGTTGATAGTGACAAACATCCCCATCCACCAGTAGATTTATTATAATGGAGTTGATAGTGACAACCATCCCCATCCACCAGTAGATTTATTATAATGGAGTTGATAGTGACAACCATCCCCATCCACCAGTAGATTTATTATAATGGAGTTGATAGTGACAACATCCCCATCCACCAGTAGATTTATTATAATGGAGTTGATAGTGACAACCATCCCCACCACCGTAGATTTATTATAATGGAGTTGATAGTGACAAACATTCACCAGTAGATTTATTATAATGGAGTTGATAGTGACAACCATCCCAATCCCCCAGTAGATTTATTATAATGGAGTTGATAGTGACAACCATCCCCATCCACCAGTAGATTTATTATAATGGAGTTGATAGTGACAACCATCCACCAGTAGATTTATTATAATGGAGTAGATAGTGACAACCATCCACCAGTAGATTTATTATAATGGAGTTGATAGTGACAAACATCCCCATCCACCAGTAGATTTATTATAATGGAGTTGATAGTGACAACCATCCCCATCCACCAGTAGATTTATTATAATGGAGTTGATAGTGACAACCATCCACCAGTAGATTTATTATAATGGAGTTGATAGTGACAAACATCCCCATCCACCAGTAGATTTATTATAATGGAGTTGATAGTGACAACCATCCCCATCCACCAGTAGATTTATTATAATGGAGTTGATAGTGACAACCATCCACCAGTAGATTTGTTATAATGGAGTTGATAGTGACAACCATCCACCAGTAGATTTATTATAATGGAGTTGATAGTGACAAACATCCCCATCCACCAGTAGATTTATTATAATGGAGTTGATAGTGACAACCATCACTATCCACCAGTAGATTTATTATAATGGAGTTTATAGTGACAACCATCCACCAGTAGATTTATTATAATGGAGTTGATAGTGACAACCATCCCCATCCACCAGTAGATTTATTATAATGGAGTTGATAGTGACAACCATCCACCAGTAGATTTATTATAATGGAGTTGATAGAGACAACCATCCACCAGTAGATGTATTAAAATGGAGTTGATAGTGACAACCATCCACCAGTAGATTTATTATAATGGAGTTGATAGTGACAAACATCCCCATCCATCAGCAGATGTATTATAATGGAGTTGATAGTGACAACCATCCCCATCCACCAGTAGATTTATTATAATGGGTTGATAGTGACAACCATCCGCATCCCCCAGTAGATGTATTATAATGGAGTTGATAGTGACAACCATCCACCAGTAGATTTATTATAATGAAGTTGATAGTGACAACCATCCCCATCCACCAGTAGATTTATTATAATGGAGTTGATAGTGACAACCATCCCCATCCACCAGTAGATTTATTATAATGGAGTTGATAGTGACAACCATCCACCAGTAGATTTATTATAATGGAGTTGTTAGTGACAACCATCCACCAGTAGATTTATTATAATGGAGTTGATAGTGACAAACATCCCCATCCACCAGTAGATTTATTATAATGGAGTTGATAGTGACAACCATCCCCATCCACCAGTAGATTTATTATAATGGAGTTTATAGTGACAACCATCCACCAGAAGATTTATTATAATGGAGTTGATAGTGACAACCATCCACCAGTAGATTTATTATAATGGAGTTGATAGTGACAACCATCCCCATCCACCAGTAGATTTATTATAATGGAGTTGAAAGTGACAACCATCCACCAGTAGATTTATTATAATGGAGTTGAAAGAGACAACCATCCCCATCCACCAGTAGATGTATTATAATGGAGTTGATAGTGACAACCATCCACCAGTAGATTTATTATAATGGAGTTGAAAGAGACAACCATCCACCAGTAGATGTATTATAATGGAGTTGATAGTGACAACCATCCACCAGTAGATTTATTATAATGGAGTTGATAGTGACAACCATCCCCATCCACCAGTAGATTTATTATAATGGAGTTGATAGTGACAACCATCCGCATCCCCCAGTAGATGTATTATAATGGAGTTGATAGTGACAACCATCCACCAGTATATTTATTATAATGGAGTTGATAGTGACAAACATCCCCATCCACCAGTATATTTATTATAATGGAGTTGATAGTGACAACCATCCCCATCCCCCAGTAGATGTATTATAATGGAGTTGATAGTGACAACCATCCCCATCCACCAGTAGATTTATTATAATGGAGTTGATAGTGACAACCATCCACCAGTAGATTTATTATAATGGAGTTGAAAGAGACAACCATCCCCATCCACCAGTAGATTTATTATAATAGGGTTGATAGTGACAACCATCCACCAGTAGATTTATTATAATGGAGTTGAAAGAGACAACCATCCACCAGTAGATGTATTATAATGGAGTTGATAGTGACAACCATCCACCAGTAGATTTATTATAATGGAGTTGATAGTGACAAACATCCCCATCCACCAGTATATTTATTATAATGGAGTTGATAGTGACAACCATCCCCATCCCCCAGTAGATGTATTATAATGGAGTTGATAGTGACAACCATCCACCAGTAGATTTATTATAATGGAGTTGATAGTGACAACCATCCCCATCCACCAGTAGATTTATTATAATGGAGTTGATAGTGACAACCATCCACCAGTAGATTTATTATAATGGAGTTGATAGTGACAACCCTCCACCAGTAGATTTATTATAATGGAGTTGATAGTGACAAACATCCCCATCCACCAGTAGATTTATTATAATGGAGTTGATAGTGACAACCATCCACCAGTAGATTTATTATAATGGAGTTGATAGTGACAACCATCCACCAGTAGATTTATTATAATGGAGTTGATAGTGACAACCATCCCCATCCACCAGTAGATTTATTATAATGGAGTTGATAGTGACAACCATCCACCAGTAGATTTATTATAATGGAGTTGATAGTGACAACCCTCCACCAGTAGATTTATTATAATGGAGTTGATAGTGACAACCATCCCTATCCACCAGTAGATTTATTATAATGGAGTTTATAGTGACAACCATCCACCAGTAGATTTATTATAATGGAGTTGATAGTGACCACCATCCCCATCCACCAGTAGATTTATTATAATGTAGTTGATAGTGACAACCATCCACCAGTAGATTTATTATAATGGAGTTGATAGAGACAACCATCCACCAGTAGATGTATTAAAATGGAGTTGATAGTGACAACCATCCACCAGTAGATTTATTATAATGGAGTTGATAGTGACAAACATCCCCATCCACCAGCAGATGTATTATAATGGAGTTGATAGTTACAACCATCCCCATCCACCAGTAGATTTATTATAATGGATTGATAGTGACAACCATCCGCATCCCCCAGTAGATGTATTATAATGGAGTTGATAGTGACAACCATCCACCAGTAGATTTATTATAATGAAGTTGATAGTGACAACCATCCCCATCCACCAGTAGATTTATTATAATGGAGTTGATAGTGACAACCATCCCCATCCCCCAGTAGATGTATTATAATGGATTTGATAGTGACAACCATCCCCATCCACCAGTAGATTTATTATAATGGAGTTGATAGTGACAACCATCCCCATCCACCAGTAGATTTATTATAATGGGGTTGATAGTGACAACCATCCCCATCCACCAGTAGATTTATTATAATGGAGTTGATAGTGACAACCATCCCCATCCACCAGTAGATTTATTATAATGGAGTTGATAGTGACAACCATCCACCAGTAGATTTATTATAATGGAGTTGATAGTGACAACCATCCTTCAGTAGATTTATTATAATGGAGTTGATAGTGACAACCATCCACCAGTAGATTTATTATAATGGAGTTGATAGTGACAAACATCCCCATCCACCAGTAGATTTATTTTAATGGAGTTGATAGTGACAACCATCCCCATCCACCAGTAGATTTATTATAATGGAGTTGATAGTGACAACCATCCCCATCCACCAGTAGATTTATTATAATGGAGTTGATAGTGACAACCATCCACCAGTAGATTTATTATAATGGGGTTGATAGTGACAACCATCCACCAGTTGATTTATTATAATGGAGTTGATAGTGACAAACATCCCCATCCACCAGTATATTTATTATAATGGAGTTGATAGTGACAACCATCCCCATCCACCTGTAGATTTATTATAATGGAGTTGATAGTGACAACCATCCACCAGTAGAGTTATTATAATGGAGTTGATAGTGACAAACATCCCCATCCACCAGTATATTTATTATAATGGAGTTGATAGTGACAACCATCCCCATCCCCCAGTAGATGTATTATAATGGAGTTGATAGTGACAACCATCCACCAGTAGATTTATTATAATGGAGTTGATAGTGACAACCATCCCCATCCACCAGTAGATTTATTATAATGGAGTTGATAGTGACAACCATCCACCAGTAGATTTATCATAATGGAGTTGATAGTGACAACCCTCCACCAGTAGATTTATTATAATGGGGTTGATAGTGACAAACATCCCCATCCACCAGTAGATTTATTATAATGGAGTTGATAGTGACAGCCATCCACCAGTAGATTTATTATAATGGAGTTGATAGTGACAACCATCCACCAGTAGATTTATTATAATGGAGTTGATAGTGACAACCATCCCCATCCACCAGTAGATTTATTATAATGGAGTTGATAGTGACAACCATCCACCAGTAGATTTATTATAATGGAGTTGATAGTGACAACCCTCCACCAGTAGATTTATTATAATGGAGTTGATAGTGACAACCATCCCTATCCACCAGTAGATTTATTATAATGGAGTTTATAGTGACAACCATCCACCAGTAGATTTATTATAATGGAGTTGATAGTGACCACCATCCCCATCCACCAGTAGATTTATTATAATGTAGTTGATAGTGACAACCATCCACCAGTAGATTTATTATAATGGAGTTGATAGAGACAACCATCCACCAGTAGATGTATTAAAATGGAGTTGATAGTGACAACCATCCACCAGTAGATTTATTATAATGGAGTTGATAGTGACAAACATCCCCATCCACCAGCAGATGTATTATAATGGAGTTGATAGTGACAACCATCCCCATCCACCAGTAGATTTATTATAATGGATTGATAGTGACAACCATCCGCATCCCCCAGTAGATGTATTATAATGGAGTTGATAGTGACAACCATCCACCAGTAGATTTATTATAATGAAGTTGATAGTGACAACCATCCCCATCCACCAGTAGATTTATTATAATGGAGTTGATAGTGACAACCATCCCCATCCCCCAGTAGATGTATTATAATGGATTTGATAGTGACAACCATCCCCATCCACCAGTAGATTTATTATAATGGAGTTGATAGTGACAACCATCCCCATCCACCAGTAGATTTATTATAATGGGGTTGATAGTGACAACCATCCCCATCCACCAGTAGATTTATTATAATGGAGTTGATAGTGACAACCATCCCCATCCACCAGTAGATTTATTATAATGGAGTTGATAGTGACAACCATCCACCAGTAGATTTATTATAATGGAGTTGATAGTGACAACCATCCTTCAGTAGATTTATTATAATGGAGTTGATAGTGACAACCATCCACCAGTAGATTTATTATAATGGAGTTGATAGTGACAAACATCCCCATCCACCAGTAGATTTATTTTAATGGAGTTGATAGTGACAACCATCCCCATCCACCAGTAGATTTATTATAATGGAGTTGATAGTGACAACCATCCCCATCCACCAGTAGATTTATTATAATGGAGTTGATAGTGACAACCATCCACCAGTAGATTTATTATAATGGGGTTGATAGTGACAACCATCCACCAGTTGATTTATTATAATGGAGTTGATAGTGACAAACATCCCCATCCACCAGTATATTTATTATAATGGAGTTGATAGTGACAACCATCCCCATCCACCTGTAGATTTATTATAATGGAGTTGATAGTGACAACCATCCACCAGTAGAGTTATTATAATGGAGTTGATAGTGACAAACATTCACCAGTAGATTTATTATAATGGAGTTGATAGTGACAACCATCCCAATCCCCCAGTAGATGTATTATAATGGAGTTGATAGTGACAACCATCCCCATCCACCAGTAGATTTATTATAATGGAGTTGATAGTGACAACCATCCACCAGTAGATTTATTATAATGGAGTTGTTAGTGACAAACATCCACCAGTAGATTTATTATAATGGAGTAGATAGTGACAACCATCCACCAGTAGATTTATTATAATAGAGTTGATATTGACAAACATCCCCATCCACCAGTAGATTTATTATAATGGAGTTGATAGTGACAACCATCCCCATCCACCAGTAGATTTATTATAATGGAGTTGATAGTGACAATCATCCCCATCCACCAGTAGATTTATTATAATGGAGTTGATAGTGACAACCATCCCCATCCACCAGTAGATTTATTATAATGGAGTTGATAGTGACAACCATCCACCAGTAGATTTATTATAATGGGGTTGATAGTGACAACCATCCACCACTAGATTTATTATAATGGAGTTGATAGAGACAACCATCCACCAGTAGATGTATTATAATAGGGTTGATAGTGACAACCATCCACCAGTAGATTTATTATAATGGAGTTGATAGTGACAAACATCCCCATCCACCAGTAGATGTATTATAATGGAGTTGATAGTGACAACCATCCCCATCCACCAGTAGATGTATTATAATGGAGTTGATAGTGACAACCATCCCCATCCCCCAGTAGATGTATTATAATGGAGTTGATAGTGACAACCATCCCCATCCACCAGTAGATTTATTATAATGGAGTTGATAGTGACAACCATCCCCATCCACCAGTAGATTTATTTTAATGGAGTTGATAGTGACAACCATCCCCATCCACCAGTAGATTGAGTATAATGGAGTTGATAGTGACAACCATCCCCATCCACCAGTAGATTTATTATAATGGAGTTGATAGTGACAACCATCCACCAGTAGATTTATTATAATGGGGTTGATAGTGACAACCATCCACCAGTTGATTTATTATAATGAGGTTGATAGTGACAAACATCCCCATCCACCAGTATATTTATTATAATGGAGTTGATAGTGACAACCATCCCCATCCACCTGTAGATTTATTATAATGGCGTTGATAGTGACAACCATCCACCAGTAGATTTATTATAATGGAGTTGATAGTGACAAACATTCACCAGTAGATTTATTATAATGGAGTTGATAGTGACAACCATCCCAATCCCCCAGTAGATGTATTATAATGGAGTTGATAGTGACAACCATCCACCAGTAGATTTATTATAATGGAGTTGTTAGTGACAACCATCCCCATCCACCAGTAGATTTATTATAATGGAGTTGATAGTGACAACCATCCACCAGTATATTTATTATAATGGAGTTGATAGTTACAACCATCCCCATCCACCTGTAGATTTATTATAATGGAGTAGATAGTGACAACCATCCACCAGTAGATTTATTATAATAGAGTTGATATTGACAAACATCCCCATCCACCAGTAGATTTATTATAATGGAGTTGATAGTGACAACCATCCACCAGTAGATTTATTATAATGGAGTTGATAGTGACAACATCCCATCCACCAGTAGATTTATTATAATGGAGTTGATAGTGACAATCGTCCCCATCCACCAGTAGATTTATTATAATGGAGTTGATAGTGACAACCATCCCCATCCACCAGTAGATTTATTATAATGGGTAGATAGTGACAACCATCCACCAGTAGATTTATTATAATGGGGTTGATAGTGACAAACATCCCCATCCACCAGTATATTTATTATAATGGAGTTGATAGTGACAACCATCCCCATCCCCCAGTAGATGTATTATAATGGAGTTGATAGTGACAACCATCCACCAGTAGATTTATTATAATGGAGTTGATAGTGACAACCATCCCCATCCACCAGTAGATTTATTATAATGGAGTTGATAGTGACAACCATCCACCAGTAGATTTATTATAATGGAGTTGATAGTGACAACAATCCACCAGTAGATTTATTATAATGGAGTTGATAGTGACAACCATCCCCATCCACCAGTAGATTTATTATAATGGAGTTGATAGTGACAACCATCCACCAGTAGATTTATTATAATGGAGTTGTTAGTGAAAACCATCCACCAGTAGATTTATTATAATGGAGTTGATAGTGACAACCATCCACCAGTAGATTTATTATAATGGAGTTGATAGTGACAACCATCCACCAGTAGATTTATTATAATGGAGTTGATAGTGACAACCATCCCCATCCACAAGTAGATTTATTATAATGGAGTTGATAGTGACAACCATCCACCAGTAGATTTATTATAATGGAGTTGAAAGAGACAACCATCCCCATCCACCAGTAGATGTATTATAATGGAGTTGATAGTGACAACCATCCACCAGTAGATTTATTATAATGGAGTTGAAAGAGACAACCATCCACCAGTAGATGTATTATAATGGAGTTGATAGTGACAACCATCCACCAGTAGATTTATTATAATGGAGTTGATAGTGACAAACATCCCCATCCACCAGTATATTTATTATAATGGAGTTGATAGTGACAACCATCCCCATCCCCCAGTAGATGTATTATAATTGGAGTTGATAGTGACAACCATCCCCATCCACCAGTAGATTTATTATAATGGAGTTGATAGTGACAACCATCCACCAGTAGATTTATTATAATGGAGTTGAAAGAGACAACCATCCCCATCCACCAGTAGATTTATTATAATAGGGTTGATAGTGACAACCATCCACCAATAGATTTTTTATAATGGAGTTGAAAGAGACAACCATCCACCAGTAGATGTATTATAATGGAGTTGATAGTGACAACCATGCACCAGTAGATTTATTATAATGGAGTTGATAGTGACAAACATCCCCATCCACCAGTATATTTATTATAATGGAGTTGATAGTGACAACCATCCCCATCCCCCAGTAGATGTATTATAATGGAGTTGTTAGTGACAACCATCCACCAGTAGATTTATTATAATGGAGTTGATAGTGACAACCATCCCCATCCACCAGTAGATTTATTATAATGGAGTTGATAGTGACAACCATCCACCAGTAGATTTATTATAAAGGAGTTGATAGTGACAACCCTCCACCAGTAGATTTATTATAATGGAGTTGATAGTGACAAACATCCCCATCCACCAGTAGATTTATTATAATGGAGTTGATAGTGACAACCATCCACCAGTAGATTTATTATAATGGAGTTGATAGTGACAACCATCCACCAGTAGATTTATTATAATGGAGTTGATAGTGACAAACATCCCCATCCACCAGTAGATTTATTATAATGGAGTTGATAGTGACAACCATCCCTATCCACCAGTAGATTTATTATAATGGGGTTTATAGTGACAACCATCCACCAGTAGATTTATTATAATGGAGTTGATAGTGACCACCATCCCCATCCACCAGTAGATTTATTATAATGGAGTTGATAGTGACAACCATCCACCAGTAGATTTATTATAATGGAGTTGATAGAGACAACCATCCACCAGTAGATGTATTAAAATGGAGTTGATAGTGACAACCATCCACCAGTAGATTTATTATAATGGAGTTGATAGTGACAACCATCCGCATCCCCCAGTAGATGTATTATAATGGAGTTGATAGTGACAACCATCCACCAGTAGATTTATTATAATGAAGTTGATAGTGACAACCATCCCCATCCACCAGTAGATTTATTATAATGGAGTTGATAGTGACAACCATCCACCAGTAGATTTATTATAATGGAATTGTTAGTGACAACCATCCACCAGTAGATTTATTATAATGGAGTAGATAGTGACAACCATCCACCAGTAGATTTATTATAATAGAGTTGATATTGACAAACATCCCCATCCACCAGTAGATTTATTATAATGGAGTTGATAGTGACAACCATCCCCATCCACCAGTAGATTTATTATAATGGAGTTGATAGTGACAATCATCCCCATCCACCAGTAGATTTATTATAATGGAGTTGATAGTGACAACCATCCCCATCCACCAGTAGATTTATTATAATGGAGTTGATAGTGACAACCATCCACCAGTAGATTTATTATAATGGGGTTGATAGTGACAACCATCCACCCGTAGATTTATTATAATGGAGTTGATAGTGACAACCATCCACCAGTAGATTTATTATAATGGGGTTGATAGTGACAACCATCCACCAGTAGATTTATTATAATGGAGTTGATAGTGACAACCATCCACCAGTAGATTTATTATAATGGAGTTGATAGTGACAACTATCCCCATCCACCAGTAGATTTATTATAATCGAGTTGATAGTGACAACCATCCCCATCCCCCAGTAGATGTATTATAATGGAGTTGATAGTGACAACCATCCACCAGTAGATTTATTATAATGGAGTTGATAGTGACAACCATCCCCATCCACCAGTAGATTTATTATAATGGAGTTGATAGTGACAACCATCCACCAGTAGATTTATTATAATGGAGTTGATAGTGACAACAATCCACCAGTAGATGTATTAAAATGGAGTTGATAGTGACAACCATCCACCAGTAGATTTATTATAATGGAGTTGATAGTGACAACCATCCGCATCCCCCAGTAGATGTATTATAATGGAGTTGATAGTGACAACCATCCACCAGTAGATTTATTATAATGAAGTTGATAGTGACAACCATCCCCATCCACCAGTAGATTTATTATAATGGAGTTGATAGTGACAACCATCCACCAGTAGATTTATTATAATGGAATTGTTAGTGACAACCATCCACCAGTAGATTTATTATAATGGAGTAGATAGTGACAACCATCCACCAGTAGATTTATTATAATAGAGTTGATATTGACAAACATCCCCATCCACCAGTAGATTTATTATAATGGAGTTGATAGTGACAACCATCCCCATCCACCAGTAGATTTATTATAATGGAGTTGATAGTGACAATCATCCCCATCCACCAGTAGATTTATTATAATGGAGTTGATAGTGACAACCATCCCCATCCACCAGTAGATTTATTATAATGGAGTTGATAGTGACAACCATCCACCAGTAGATTTATTATAATGGGGTTGATAGTGACAACCATCCACCCGTAGATTTATTATAATGGAGTTGATAGTGACAACCATCCACCAGTAGATTTATTATAATGGGGTTGATAGTGACAACCATCCACCAGTAGATTTATTATAATGGAGTTGATAGTGACAACCATCCACCAGTAGATTTATTATAATGGAGTTGATAGTGACAACCATCCCCATCCACCAGTAGATTTATTATAATGGAGTTGATAGTGACAACCATCCCCATCCCACCAGTAGATTTATTATAATGGAGTTGATAGTGACAACCATCCCACCACCGTAGATTTATTATAATGGAGTTGATAGTGACAACCATCCCCACCACCGTAGATTTATTATAATGGAGTTGATAGTGACAACCATCCCCATCCACCAGTAGATTTATTATAATGGAGTTGATAGTGACAACCATCCCATCCACCGTAGATTTATTATAATGGAGTTGATAGTGACAACCATCCCCATCCACCAGTAGATTTATTATAATGGAGTTGATAGTGACAACCATCCCCATCCACCAGTAGATTTATTATAATGGAGTTGATAGTGACAACCATCCACCAGTAGATTTATTATAATGGAGTTGATAGTGACAACCATCCACCAGTAGATTTATTATAATGGAGTTGATAGTGACAAACATCCCCATCCACCAGTAGATTTATTATAATGGAGTTGATAGTGACAACCATCCCCATCCACCAGTAGATTTATTATAATGGAGTTGATAGTGACAACCATCCACCAGTAGATTTATTATAATGGAGTTGATAGTGACAACCATCCACCAGTAGATTTATTATAATGGAGTTGATAGTGACAACCATCCCCATCCACAGTAGATTTATTATAATGGAGTTGATAGTGACAACCATCCCCATCCACCAGTAGATTTATTATAATGGAGTTGATAGTGACAACCATCCCCATCCACCAGTAGATTTATTATAATGGAGTTGATAGTGACAACCATCCACCAGTAGATTTATTATAATGGAGTTGATAGTGACAACCATCCACCAGTAGATTTATTATAATGGAGTTGATAGTGACAACCATCCCCATCCACCAGTAGATTTATTATAATGGAGTTGATAGTGACAACCATCCCCATCCACCAGTAGATTTATTATAATGGAGTTGATAGTGACAACCATCCACCAGTAGATTTATTATAATGGAGTTGATAGTGACAACCATCCCCATCCACCAGTAGATTTATTATAATGGAGTTGATAGTGACAACCATCCACCAGTAGATTTATTATAATGGAGTTGATAGTGACAACCATCCCCATCCACCAGTAGATTTATTATAATGGAGTTGATAGTGACAACCATCCCCATCCACCAGTAGATTTATTATAATGGAGTTGATAGTGACAACCATCCACCAGTAGATTTATTATAATGGAGTTGATAGTGACAACCATCCCCATCCACCAGTAGATTTATTATAATGGAGTTGATAGTGACAACCATCCACCAGTAGATTTATTATAATGGAGTTGATAGTGACAACCATCCACCAGTAGATTTATTATAATGGAGTTGATAGTGACAACATCCCATCCACCAGTAGATTTATTATAATGGAGTTGATAGTGACAACCATCCCCATCCACCAGTAGATTTATTATAATGGAGTTGATAGTGACAACCATCCCCATCCCCAGTAGATTTATTATAATGGAGTTGATAGTGACAACCATCCCCATCCACCAGTAGATTTATTATAATGGAGTTGATAGTGACAACCATCCACCAGTAGATTTATTATAATGGAGTTGATAGTGACAACCATCCCCATCCACCAGTAGATTTATTATAATGGAGTTGATAGTGACAACCATCCCCATCCACCAGTAGATTTATTATAATGGAGTTGATAGTGACAACCATCCCACCCCAGTAGATTTATTATAATGGAGTTGATAGTGACAACCATCCACCAGTAGATTTATTATAATGGAGTTGATAGTGACAACCATCCCCATCCACCAGTAGATTTATTATAATGGAGTTGATAGTGACAACCATCCCATCCACCAGTAGATTTATTATAATGGAGTTGATAGTGACAACCATCCACCAGTAGATTTATTATAATGGAGTTGATAGTGACACCACCCATCCACCAGTAGATTTATTATAATGGAGTTGATAGTGACAACCATCCACCAGTAGATTTATTATAATGGAGTTGATAGTGACAACCATCCACCAGTAGATTTATTATAATGGAGTTGATAGTGACAACCATCCACCAGTAGATTTATTATAATGGAGTTGATAGTGACAACCATCCCCATCCACCAGTAGATTTATTATAATGGAGTTGATAGTGACAACCATCCACCAGTAGATTTATTATAATGGAGTTGATAGTGACAACCATCCCCATCCACCAGTAGATTTATTATAATGGAGTTGATAGTGACAACCATCCCATCCACCGTAGATTTATTATAATGGAGTTGATAGTGACAACCATCCACCAGTAGATTTATTATAATGGAGTTGATAGTGACAACCATCCCCATCCACCAGTAGATTTATTATAATGGAGTTGATAGTGACAACATCCCCATCCACCAGTAGATTTATTATAATGGAGTTGATAGTGACAACCATCCCCATCCACCAGTAGATTTATTATAATGGAGTTGATAGTGACAACATCCCCATCCACCAGTAGATTTATTATAATGGAGTTGATAGTGACAACCATCCCCATCCACCAGTAGATTTATTATAATGGAGTTGATAGTGACAACCATCCACCAGTAGATTTATTATAATGGAGTTGATAGTGACAACCATCCACCAGTAGATTTATTATAATGGAGTTGATAGTGACAACCATCCCCATCCACCAGTAGATTTATTATAATGGAGTTGATAGTGACAACCATCCACCAGTAGATTTATTATAATGGAGTTGATAGTGACAACCATCCACCAGTAGATTTATTATAATGGAGTTGATAGTGACAACCATCCCCATCCACCAGTAGATTTATTATAATGGAGTTGATAGTGACAACCATCCCCATCCACCAGTAGATTTATTATAATGGAGTTGATAGTGACAACCATCCACCAGTAGATGTATTATAATGGAGTTGATAGTGACAACCCCATCCACCAGTAGATTTATTATAATGGAGTTGATAGTGACAACCATCCCCATCCACCAGTAGATTTATTATAATGGAGTTGATAGTGACAACCATCCACCAGTAGATTTATTATAATGGAGTTGATAGTGACAACCATCCCCATCCACCAGTAGATTTATTATAATGGAGTTGATAGTGACAACCATCCCCATCCACCAGTAGATTTATTATAATGGAGTTGATAGTGACAACCATCCACCAGTAGATTTATTATAATGGAGTTGATAGTGACAACCATCCACCAGTAGATTTATTATAATGGAGTTGATAGTGACAACCATCCACCAGTAGATTTATTATAATGGAGTTGATAGTGACAACCATCCCCATCCACCAGTAGATTTATTATAATGGAGTTGATAGTGACAACCATCCCCATCCCCCAGTAGATTTATTATAATGGAGTTGATAGTGACAACCATCCCCATCCACCAGTAGATTTATTATAATGGAGTTGATAGTGACAACCATCCCCATCCACCAGTAGATTTATTATAATGGAGTTGATAGTGACAACCATCCACCAGTAGATTTATTATAATGGAGTTGATAGTGACAACCATCCCCATCCACCAGTAGATTTATTATAATGGAGTTGATAGTGACAACCATCCACCAGTAGATTTATTATAATGGAGTTGATAGTGACAACCATCCACCAGTAGATTTATTATAATGGAGTTGATAGTGACAACCATCCACCAGTAGATTTATTATAATGGAGTTGATAGTGACAACCATCCCCATCCACCAGTAGATTTATTATAATGGAGTTGATAGTGACAACCATCCACCAGTAGATTTATTATAATGGAGTTGATAGTGACAACCATCCCCATCCACCAGTAGATTTATTATAATGGAGTTGATAGTGACAACCATCCCCATCCACCAGTAGATTTATTATAATGGAGTTGATAGTGACAACCATCCCCATCCACCAGTAGATTTATTATAATGGAGTTGATAGTGACAACCATCCACCAGTAGATTTATTATAATGGAGTTGATAGTGACAACCATCCCCATCCCCAGTAGATGTATTATAATGGAGTTGATAGTGACAACCATCCCCATCCACCAGTAGATTTATTATAATGGAGTTGATAGTGACAACCATCCCCATCCCCAGTAGATTTATTATAATGGAGTTGATAGTGACAACCATCCCCATCCAGTAGATTTATTATAATGGAGTTGATAGTGACAACCATCCACCAGTAGATTTATTATAATGGAGTTGATAGTGACAACCATCCACCAGTAGATTTATTATAATGGAGTTGATAGTGACAACCATCCACCAGTAGATTTATTATAATGGAGTTGATAGTGACAACCATCCACCAGTAGATTTATTATAATGGAGTTGATAGTGACAACCATCCCCATCCACCAGTAGATTTATTATAATGGAGTTGATAGTGACAACATCCCCATCCACCAGTAGATTTATTATAATGGAGTTGATAGTGACAACCATCCCCATCCACCAGTAGATTTATTATAATGGAGTTGATAGTGACAACCATCCCCATCCACCAGTAGATTTATTATAATGGAGTTGATAGTGACAACCATCCCATCCACCAGTAGATTTATTATAATGGAGTTGATAGTGACAACCATCCACCAGTAGATTTATTATAATGGAGTTGATAGTGACAACCATCCACCAGTAGATTTATTATAATGGAGTTGATAGTGACAACCATCCACCAGTAGATTTATTATAATGGAGTTGATAGTGACAACCATCCCCATCCACCAGTAGATTTATTATAATGGAGTTGATAGTGACAACCATCCCCATCCACCAGTAGATTTATTATAATGGAGTTGATAGTGACAACCATCCCACCAGTAGATTTATTATAATGGAGTTGATAGTGACAAACATCCCCATCCACCAGTAGATTTATTATAATGGAGTTGATAGTGACAACCATCCCCATCCACCAGTAGATTTATTATAATGGAGTTGATAGTGACAACCATCCCCATCCACCAGTAGATTTATTATAATGGAGTTGATAGTGACAACCATCCCCATCCACCAGTAGATTTATTATAATGGAGTTGATAGTGACAACCATCCCCATCCACCAGTAGATTTATTATAATGGAGTTGATAGTGACAACCATCCACCAGTAGATTTATTATAATGGAGTTGATAGTGACAACCATCCACCAGTAGATTTATTATAATGGAGTTGATAGTGACAAACCATCCACCAGTAGATTTATTATAATGGAGTTGATAGTGACAACCATCCCCATCCACCAGTAGATTTATTATAATGGAGTTGATAGTGACAACCATCCCCATCCACCAGTAGATGTATTATAATGGAGTTGATAGTGACAACCATCCCCATCCCCCAGTAGATGTATTATAATGGAGTTGATAGTGACAACCATCCCCATCCACCAGTAGATTTATTATAATGGAGTTGATAGTGACAACCATCCCCATCCACCAGTAGATTTATTATAATGGAGTTGATAGTGACAACCATCCCCATCCACCAGTAGATTTATTATAATGGAGTTGATAGTGACAACCATCCACCAGTAGATTTATTATAATGGAGTTGATAGTGACAACCATCCACCAGTAGATTTATTATAATGGAGTTGATAGTGACAACCATCCACCAGTAGATTTATTATAATGGAGTTGATAGTGACAACCATCCACCAGTAGATTTATTATAATGGAGTTGATAGTGACAACCATCCACCAGTAGATTTATTATAATGGAGTTGATAGTGACAACCATCCCCATCCACCAGTAGATTTATTATAATGGAGTTGATAGTGACAAACATCCCCATCCACCAGTAGATTTATTATAATGGAGTTGATAGTGACAACCATCCCCATCCACCAGTAGATGTATTATAATGGAGTTGATAGTGACAACCATCCCCATCCACCAGTAGATTTATTATAATGGAGTTGATAGTGACAACCATCCCCATCCACCAGTAGATTTATTATAATGGAGTTGATAGTGACAACCATCCACCAGTAGATTTATTATAATGGAGTTGATAGTGACAACCATCCACCAGTAGATTTATTATAATGGAGTTGATAGTGACAACCATCCACCAGTAGATTTATTATAATGGAGTTGATAGTGACAACCATCCCCATCCACCGTAGATTTATTATAATGGAGTTGATAGTGACAACCATCCCCATCCACCAGTAGATTTATTATAATGGAGTTGATAGTGACAACCATCCACCAGTAGATTTATTATAATGGAGTTGATAGTGACAACCATCCATCCAGTAGATTTATTATAATGGAGTTGATAGTGACAACCATCCACCAGTAGATTTATTATAATGGAGTTGATAGTGACAAACATCCCCATCCACCAGTAGATTTATTATAATGGAGTTGATAGTGACAACCATCCCCATCCACCAGTAGATTTATTATAATGGAGTTGATAGTGACAACCATCCCCATCCACCAGTAGATTTATTATAATGGAGTTGATAGTGACAACCATCCACCAGTAGATTTATTATAATGGAGTTGATAGTGACAACACATCCACCAGTAGATTTATTATAATGGAGTTGATAGTGACAACCATCCCCATCCCCCAGTAGATTTATTATAATGGAGTTGATAGTGACAACCATCCCCATCCACCAGTAGATTTATTATAATGGAGTTGATAGTGACAACCATCCACCAGTAGATTTATTATAATGGAGTTGATAGTGACAACCATCCACCAGTAGATTTATTATAATGGAGTTGATAGTGACAAACATCCCCATCCACCAGTAGATTTATTATAATGGAGTTGATAGTGACAACCATCCCCATCCACCAGTAGATTTATTATAATGGAGTTGATAGTGACAACCATCCCACCAGTAGATTTATTATAATGGAGTTGATAGTGACAACCATCCCCATCCACCAGTAGATTTATTATAATGGAGTTGATAGTGACAACCATCCCCATCCACCAGTAGATTTATTATAATGGAGTTGATAGTGACAACCATCCCCATCCCCAGTAGATTTATTATAATGGAGTTGATAGTGACAACCATCCACCAGTAGATTTATTATAATGGAGTTGATAGTGACAACCATCCACCAGTAGATTTATTATAATGGAGTTGATAGTGACAACCATCCACCAGTAGATTTATTATAATGGAGTTGATAGTGACAACCATCCCCATCCACCAGTAGATTTATTATAATGGAGTTGATAGTGACAACCATCCCCATCCACCAGTAGATTTATTATAATGGAGTTGATAGTGACAACCATCCACCAGTAGATTTATTATAATGGAGTTGATAGTGACAACCATCCACCAGTAGATTTATTATAATGGAGTTGATAGTGACAAACATCCCCATCCACCAGTAGATGTATTATAATGGAGTTGATAGTGACAACCATCCCCATCCACCAGTAGATGTATTATAATGGAGTTGATAGTGACAACCATCCCCATCCACCAGTAGATTTATTATAATGGAGTTGATAGTGACAACCATCCCCATCCACCAGTAGATTTATTATAATGGAGTTGATAGTGACAACCATCCCATCCACCAGTAGATTTATTATAATGGAGTTGATAGTGACAACCATCCACCAGTAGATTTATTATAATGGAGTTGATAGTGACAACCATCCACCAGTAGATTTATTATAATGGAGTTGATAGTGACAACCATCCCCATCCACCAGTAGATTTATTATAATGGAGTTGATAGTGACAACCATCCACCAGTAGATTTATTATAATGGAGTTGATAGTGACAACCATCCACCAGTAGATTTATTATAATGGAGTTGATAGTGACAACCATCCACCAGTAGATTTATTATAATGGAGTTGATAGTGACAACCATCCCCATCCACCAGTAGATGTATTATAATGGAGTTGATAGTGACAACCATCCCATCCACCAGTAGATTTATTATAATGGAGTTGATAGTGACAACCATCCCCATCCACCAGTAGATTTATTATAATGGAGTTGATAGTGACAACCATCCCCATCCACCAGTAGATTTATTATAATGGAGTTGATAGTGACAACCATCCACCAGTAGATTTATTATAATGGAGTTGATAGTGACAACCATCCCCATCCACCAGTAGATTTATTATAATGGAGTTGATAGTGACAACCATCCACCAGTAGATTTATTATAATGGAGTTGATAGTGACAACCATCCACCAGTAGATTTATTATAATGGAGTTGATAGTGACAACCATCCACCAGTAGATTTATTATAATGGAGTTGATAGTGACAAACATCCCCATCCACCAGTAGATTTATTATAATGGAGTTGATAGTGACAACCATCCCATCCACCAGTAGATTTATTATAATGGAGTTGATAGTGACAACCATCCCATCCACCAGTAGATTTATTATAATGGAGTTGATAGTGACAACCATCCACCAGTAGATTTATTATAATGGAGTTGATAGTGACAACCATCCCCATCCACCAGTAGATTTATTATAATGGAGTTGATAGTGACAACCATCCCCATCCACCAGTAGATTTATTATAATGGAGTTGATAGTGACAACCATCCCCATCCACCAGTAGATTTATTATAATGGAGTTGATAGTGACAACCATCCACCAGTAGATTTATTATAATGGAGTTGATAGTGACAAACATCCCCATCCACCAGTAGATTTATTATAATGGAGTTGATAGTGACAACCATCCCCATCCACCAGTAGATTTATTATAATGGAGTTGATAGTGACAACCATCCCCATCCACCAGTAGATTTATTATAATGGAGTTGATAGTGACAATACATCCACCAGTAGATTTATTATAATGAAGTTGATAGTGACAACCATCCCCATCCACCAGTAGATTTATTATAATGGAGTTGATAGTGACAACCATCCCCATCCACCAGTAGATTTATTATAATGGAGTTGATAGTGACAAACATCCACCAGTAGATTTATTATAATGGAGTAGATAGTGACAACCATCCACCAGTAGATTTATTATAATAGAGTTGATATTGACAAACATCCCCATCCACCAGTAGATTTATTATAATGGAGTTGATAGTGACAACCATCCCCATCCACCAGTAGATTTATTATAATGGAGTTGATAGTGACAACCATCCCATCCACCAGTAGATTTATTATAATGGAGTTGATAGTGACAAACATCCCCATCCACCAGTAGATTTATTATAATGGAGTTGATAGTGACAACCATCCACCAGTAGATTTATTATAATGGAGTTGATAGTGACAACCATCCCCATCCACCAGTAGATTTATTATAATGGAGTTGATAGTGACAACCATCCACCAGTAGATTTATTATAATGGAGTTGATAGTGACAACCATCCACCAGTAGATGTATTATAATGGAGTTGATAGTGACAACCATCCACCAGTAGATTTATTATAATGGAGTTGATAGTGACAAACATCCCCATCCACCAGTAGATTTATTATAATGGAGTTGATAGTGACAACCATCCCCATCCACCAGTAGATTTATTATAATGGAGTTGATAGTGACAACCATCCCCATCCACCAGTAGATTTATTATAATGGAGTTGATAGTGACAACCATCCACCAGTAGATTTATTATAATGGAGTTGATAGTGACAACCATCCCCATCCACCAGTAGATTTATTATAATGGAGTTGATAGTGACAACCATCCCCATCCACCAGTAGATTTATTATAATGGAGTTGATAGTGACAAACATCCACCAGTAGATTTATTATAATGGAGTAGATAGTGACAACCATCCACCAGTAGATTTATTATAATAGAGTTGATAGTGACAAACATCCCCATCCACCAGTAGATTTATTATAATGGAGTTGATAGTGACAACCATCCCCATCCACCAGTAGATTTATTATAATGGAGTTGATAGTGACAACCATCTCCCAGTAGATTTATTATAATGGAGTTGATAGTGACAACACCCAGTAGATTTATTATAATGGAGTTGATAGTGACAACCATCCACCAGTAGATTTATTATAATGGAGTTGATAGTGACAACCATCCCCATCCACCAGTAGATTTATTATAATGGAGTTGATAGTGACAACCATCCACCAGTAGATTTATTATAATGGAGTAGATAGTGACAACCATCCACCAGTAGATTTATTATAATGGAGTTGATAGTGACAAACATCCCCATCCACCAGTAGATTTATTATAATGGAGTTGATAGTGACAACCATCCCCATCCACCAGTAGATTTATTATAATGGAGTTGATAGTGACAACCATCCACCAGTAGATTTATTATAATGGAGTTGATAGTGACAACCATCCCCATCCACCAGTAGATTTATTATAATGGAGTTGATAGTGACAACCATCCCCATCCACCAGTAGATTTATTATAATGGAGTTGATAGTGACAACCATCCCCATCCCCAGTAGATTTATTATAATGGAGTTGATAGTGACAACCATCCCCATCCACCAGTAGATTTATTATAATGGAGTTGATAGTGACAACCATCCCCATCCACCAGTAGATTTATTATAATGGAGTTGATAGTGACAACCATCCACCAGTAGATTTATTATAATGGAGTTGATAGTGACAACCATCCACCAGTAGATTTATTATAATAGGGTTGATAGTGACAACCATCCACCAGTAGATTTATTATAATGGAGTTGATAGTGACAAACATCCCCATCCACCAGTAGATGTATTATAATGGAGTTGATAGTGACAACCATCCCATCCACCAGTAGATTTATTATAATGGAGTTGACAGTGACAACCATCCCCATCCCCCAGTAGATGTATTATAATGGAGTTGATAGTGACAAGCATCCACCAGTAGATTTATTATAATGAAGTTGATAGTGACAACCATCCCCATCCACCAGTAGATTTATTATAATGGAGTTGATAGTGACAACCATCCCCATCCACCAGTAGATTTATTATAATGGAGTTGATAGTGACAAACATCCACCAGTAGATTTATTATAATGGAGTAGATAGTGACAACCATCCACCAGTAGATTTATTATAATAGAGTTGATAGTGACAAACATCCCCATCCACCAGTAGATTTATTATAATGGAGTTGATAGTGACAACCATCCCCATCCACCAGTAGATTTATTATAATGGAGTTGATAGTGACAACCATCCCCATCCACCAGTAGATTTATTATAATGGAGTTGATAGTGACATACATCCACCAGTAGATTTATTATAATGAAGTTGATAGTGACAACCATCCCCATCCACCAGTAGATTTATTATAATGGAGTTGATAGTGACAACCATCCCCATCCACCAGTAGATTTATTATAATGGAGTTGATAGTGACAAACATCCACCAGTAGATTTATTATAATGGAGTAGATAGTGACAACCATCCACCAGTAGATTTATTATAATAGAGTTGATAGTGACAAACATCCCCATCCACCAGTAGATTTATTATAATGGAGTTGATAGTGACAACCATCCCCATCCACCAGTAGATTTATTATAATGGAGTTGATAGTGACAACCATCCCACCAGTAGATTTATTATAATGGAGTTGATAGTGACAAACATCCCCATCCACCAGTAGATTTATTATAATGGAGTTGATAGTGACAACCATCCCCATCCACCAGTAGATTTATTATAATGGAGTTGATAGTGACAACCATCCCCATCCACCAGTAGATTTATTATAATGGAGTTGATAGTGACAACCATCCACCAGTAGATTTATTATAATGGAGTTGATAGTGACAACCATCCCCATCCACCAGTAGATTTATTATAATGGAGTTGATAGTGACAACCATCCACCAGTAGATTTATTATAATGGAGTTGATAGTGACAACCATCCACCAGTAGATGTATTATAATGGAGTTGATAGTGACAACCATCCACCAGTAGATTTATTATAATGGAGTTGATAGTGACAAACATCCCCATCCACCAGTAGATTTATTATAATGGAGTTGATAGTGACAACCATCCCCATCCACCAGTAGATTTATTATAATGGAGTTGATAGTGACAACCATCCCCATCCCCCAGTAGATGTATTATAATGGAGTTGATAGTGACAAGCATCCACCAGTAGATTTATTATAATGAAGTTGATAGTGACAACCATCCCCATCCACCAGTAGATTTATTATAATGGAGTTGATAGTGACAACCATCCCCATCCACCAGTAGATTTATTATAATGGAGTTGATAGTGACAAACATCCACCAGTAGATTTATTATAATGGAGTAGATAGTGACAACCATCCACCAGTAGATTTATTATAATAGAGTTGATAGTGACAAACATCCCCATCCACCAGTAGATTTATTATAATGGAGTTGATAGTGACAACCATCCCCATCCACCAGTAGATTTATTATAATGGAGTTGATAGTGACAACCATCCCCATCCACCAGTAGATTTATTATAATGGAGTTGATAGTGACAAACATCCACCAGTAGATTTATTATAATGGAGTTGATAGTGACAACCATCCACCAGTAGATTTATTATAATGGAGTTGATAGTGACAAACATCCCCATCCACCAGTAGATTTATTATAATGGAGTTGATAGTGACAACCATCCCCATCCACCAGTAGATTTATTATAATGGAGTTGATAGTGACAACCATCCCCATCCACCAGTAGATTTATTATAATGGAGTTGATAGTGACAAACATCCACCAGTAGATTTATTATAATGGAGTTGATAGTGACAACCATCCCCATCCACCAGTAGATTTATTATAATGGAGTTGATAGTGACAACCATCCCCATCCACCAGTAGATTTATTATAATGGAGTTGATAGTGACAAACATCCACCAGTAGATTTATTATAATGGAGTTGATAGTGACAACCATCCCCATCCACCAGTAGATTTATTATAATGGAGTTGATAGTGACAACCATCCCCATCCACCAGTAGATTTATTATAATGGAGTTGATAGTGACAAACATCCACCAGTAGATTTATTATAATGGAGTTGATAGTGACAACCATCCACCAGTAGATTTATTATAATAGAGTTGATATTGACAAACATCCCCATCCACCAGTAGATTTATTATAATGGAGTTGATAGTGACAACCATCCCCATCCACCAGTAGATTTATTATAATGGAGTTGATAGTGACAACCATCCCCATCCACCAGTAGATTTATTATAATGGAGTTGATAGTGACAACCATCCCCATCCACCAGTAGATTTATTATAATGGAGTTGATAGTGACAACCATCCACCAGTAGATTTATTATAATGGAGTTGATAGTGACAACCATCCCCATCCACCAGTAGATTTATTATAATGGAGTTGATAGTGACAACCATCCACCAGTAGATTTATTATAATGGAGTTGATAGAGACAACCATCGACCAGTAGATGTATTTTAATAGGGTTGATAGTGACAACCATCCACCAGTAGATTTATTATAATGGAGTTGATAGTGACAAACATCCCCATCCACCAGTAGATGTATTATAATGGAGTTGATAGTGACAACCATCCCATCCACCAGTAGATTTATTATAATGGAGTTGACAGTGACAACCATCCCCATCCCCCAGTAGATGTATTATAATGGAGTTGATAGTGACAAGCATCCACCAGTAGATTTATTATAATGAAGTTGATAGTGACAACCATCCCCATCCACCAGTAGATTTATTATAATGGAGTTGATAGTGACAACCATCCCCATCCACCAGTAGATTTATTATAATGGAGTTGATAGTGACAAACATCCACCAGTAGATTTATTATAATGGAGTAGATAGTGACAACCATCCACCAGTAGATTTATTATAATAGAGTTGATAGTGACAAACATCCCCATCCACCAGTAGATTTATTATAATGGAGTTGATAGTGACAACCATCCCCATCCACCAGTAGATTTATTATAATGTAGTTGATAGTGACAACCATCCCCATCCACCAGTAGATTTATTATAATGGAGTTGATAGTGACAAACATCCACCAGTAGATTTATTATAATGGAGTTGATAGTGACAACCATCCCCATCCACCAGTAGATTTATTATAATGGAGTTGATAGTGACAACCATCCCCATCCACCAGTAGATTTATTATAATGGAGTTGATAGTGACAAACATCCACCAGTAGATTTATTATAATGGAGTAGATAGTGACAACCATCCACCAGTAGATTTATTATAATAGAGTTGATATTGACAAACATCCCCATCCACCAGTAGATTTATTATAATGGAGTTGATAGTGACAACCATCCCCATCCACCAGTAGATTTATTATAATGGAGTTGATAGTGACAACCATCCACCAGTAGATGTATTATAATGGAGTTGATAGTGACAAACATCCCCATCCACCAGTAGATTTATTATAATGGAGTTGATAGTGACAACCATCCCCATCCACCAGTAGATTTATTATAATGGAGTTGATAGTGACAACCATCCCCATCCCCCAGTAGATGTATTATAATGGAGTTGATAGTGACAACCATCCACCAGTAGATTTATTATAATGGAGTTGATAGTGACAACCATCCCCATCCACCAGTAGATTTATTATAATGGAGTTGATAGTGACAACCATCCACCAGTAGATTTATTATAATGGAGTTGATAGTGACAACCATCCCCATCCACCAGTAGATTTATTATAATGGAGTTGATAGTGACAACCATCCCCATCCACCAGTAGATTTATTATAATGGAGTTGATAGTGACAACCATCCACCAGTAGATTTATTATAATGGAGTTGATAGTGACAACCATCCACCAGTAGATTTATTATAATGGAGTTGATAGTGACAAACATCCCCATCCACCAGTAGATTTATTATAATGGAGTTGATAGTGACAACCATCCCCATCCACCAGTAGATTTATTATAATGGAGTTGATAGTGACAACCATCCCCATCCACCAGTAGATTTATTATAATGGAGTTGATAGTGACAACCATCCACCAGTAGATTTATTATAATGAAGTTGATAGTGACAACCATCCCCATCCACCAGTAGATTTATTATAATGGAGTTGATAGTGACAACCATCCCCATCCACCAGTAGATTTATTATAATGGAGTTGATAGTGACAAACATCCACCAGTAGATTTATTATAATGGAGTAGATAGTGACAACCATCCACCAGTAGATTTATTATAATAGAGTTGATAGTGACAAACATCCCCATCCACCAGTAGATTTATTATAATGGAGTTGATAGTGACAACCATCCCCATCCACCAGTAGATTTATTATAATGGAGTTGATAGTGACAACACATCCACCAGTAGATTTATTATAATGGAGTTGATAGTGACAACACCCATCCACCAGTAGATTTATTATAATGGAGTTGATAGTGACAACCATCCCCATCCACCAGTAGATTTATTATAATGGAGTTGATAGTGACAACCATCCCCATCCACCAGTAGATTTATTATAATGGAGTTGATAGTGACAACCATCCACCAGTAGATTTATTATAATGGAGTTGATAGTGACAACCATCCCCATCCACCAGTAGATTTATTATAATGGAGTTGATAGTGACAACACATCCACCAGTAGATTTATTATAATGGAGTTGATAGTGACAACCATCCCCATCCACCAGTAGATTTATTATAATGGAGTTGATAGTGACAACCATCCCCATCCACCAGTAGATTTATTATAATGGAGTTGATAGTGACAAACATCCACCAGTAGATTTATTATAATGGAGTTGATAGTGACAACCATCCACCAGTAGATTTATTATAATGGAGTTGATAGTGACAAACATCCCCATCCACCAGTAGATTTATTATAATGGAGTTGATAGTGACAACCATCCCCATCCACCAGTAGATTTATTATAATGGAGTTGATAGTGACAACCATCCCCACCCCAGTAGATTTATTATAATGGAGTTGATAGTGACAAACATCCCCATCCACCAGTAGATTTATTATAATGGAGTTGATAGTGACAACCATCCCCATCCACCAGTAGATTTATTATAATGGAGTTGATAGTGACAACCATCCCCATCCACCAGTAGATTTATTATAATGGAGTTGATAGTGACAAACATCCACCAGTAGATTTATTATAATGGAGTAGATAGTGACAACCATCCACCAGTAGATTTATTATAATGGAGTTGATAGTGACAACACCCCATCCACCAGTAGATTTATTATAATGGAGTTGATAGTGACAACCATCCACCAGTAGATTTATTATAATGGAGTTGATAGTGACAAACATCCCCATCCACCAGTAGATTTATTATAATGGAGTTGATAGTGACAACCATCCCCATCCACCAGTAGATTTATTATAATGGAGTTGATAGTGACAACCATCCACCCAGTAGATGTATTATAATGGAGTTGATAGTGACAACATCCCCATCCACCAGTAGATTTATTATAATGGAGTTGATAGTGACAACCATCCCCATCCACCAGTAGATTTATTATAATGGAGTTGATAGTGACAACCATCCCCATCCCCAGTAGATTTATTATAATGGAGTTGATAGTGACAACCATCCCCATCCACCAGTAGATTTATTATAATGGAGTTGATAGTGACAACCATCCCCATCCACCAGTAGATTTATTATAATGGAGTTGATAGTGACAACCATCCACCAGTAGATTTATTATAATGGAGTTGATAGTGACAACAATCCACCAGTAGATTTATTATAATGGAGTTGATAGTGACAACCATCCCCATCCACCAGTAGATTTATTATAATGGAGTTGATAGTGACAACCATCCCCATCCACCAGTAGATTTATTATAATGGAGTTGATAGTGACAAACATCCACCAGTAGATTTATTATAATGGAGTAGATAGTGACAACCATCCACCAGTAGATTTATTATAATAGAGTTGATATTGACAAACATCCCCATCCACCAGTAGATTTATTATAATGGAGTTGATAGTGACAACCATCCCCATCCACCAGTAGATTTATTATAATGGAGTTGATAGTGACAACCATCCCCATCCACCAGTAGATGTATTATAATGGAGTTGATAGTGACAACCATCCACCAGTAGATTTATTATAATGGAGTTGATAGTGACAACCATCCCCATCCACCAGTAGATTTATTATAATGGAGTTGATAGTGACAACCATCCACCAGTAGATTTATTATAATGGAGTTGATAGTGACAACCATCCACCAGTAGATTTATTATAATGGAGTTGATAGTGACAACCATCCCCATCCACCAGTAGATTTATTATAATGGAGTTGATAGTGACAACCATCCCCATCCACCAGTAGATTTATTATAATGGAGTTGATAGTGACAAACATCCACCAGTAGATTTATTATAATGGAGTAGATAGTGACAACCATCCACCAGTAGATTTATTATAATAGAGTTGATAGTGACAAACATCCCCATCCACCAGTAGATTTATTATAATGGAGTTGATAGTGACAACCATCCCCATCCACCAGTAGATTTATTATAATGGAGTTGATAGTGACAACCATCCCCATCCACCAGTAGATGTATTATAATGGAGTTGATAGTGACAACCATCCCCATCCACCAGTAGATTTATTATAATGGAGTTGATAGTGACAACCATCCCCATCCACCAGTAGATTTATTATAATGGAGTTGATAGTGACAACCATCCCCATCCACCAGTAGATTTATTATAATGGAGTTGATAGTGACAACCATCCACCAGTAGATTTATTATAATGGAGTGATAGTGACAACATCCACCAGTAGATTTATTATAATGGAGTTGATAGTGACAACCATCCCCATCCACCAGTAGATTTATTATAATGGAGTTGATAGTGACAACCATCCCCATCCACCAGTAGATTTATTATAATGGAGTTGATAGTGACAAACATCCACCAGTAGATTTATTATAATGGAGTTGATAGTGACAACCATCCACCAGTAGATTTATTATAATGGAGTTGATAGTGACAAACATCCCCATCCACCAGTAGATTTATTATAATGGAGTTGATAGTGACAACCATCCCCATCCACCAGTAGATTTATTATAATGGAGTTGATAGTGACAACCATCCCCATCCACCAGTAGATTTATTATAATGGAGTTGATAGTGACAACCATCCCCATCCACCAGTAGATTTATTATAATGGAGTTGATAGTGACAACCATCCACCAGTAGATTTATTATAATGGAGTTGATAGTGACAACCATCCACCAGTAGATTTATTATAATGGAGTTGATAGTGACAAACATCCCCATCCACCAGTAGATTTATTATAATGGAGTTGATAGTGACAACCATCCCCATCCACCAGTAGATTTATTATAATGGAGTTGATAGTGACAACCATCCACCAGTAGATTTATTATAATGGAGTTGATAGTGACAAACATCCCCATCCACCAGTAGATTTATTATAATGGAGTTGATAGTGACAACCATCCCCATCCACCAGTAGATTTATTATAATGGAGTTGATAGTGACAACCATCCCCATCCACCAGTAGATTTATTATAATGGAGTTGATAGTGACAACCATCCCCATCCACCAGTAGATTTATTATAATGGAGTTGATAGTGACAACCATCCACCAGTAGATTTATTATAATGGAGTTGATAGTGACAACCATCCACCAGTAGATTTATTATAATGGAGTTGATAGTGACAACCATCCACCAGTAGATTTATTATAATGGAGTTGATAGTGACAAACATCCCCATCCACCAGTAGATTTATTATAATGGAGTTGATAGTGACAACCATCCCCATCCACCAGTAGATTTATTATAATGGAGTTGATAGTGACAACCATCCACCAGTAGATTTATTATAATGGAGTTGATAGTGACAACCATCCACCAGTAGATTTATTATAATGGAGTTGATAGTGACAAACATCCCCATCCACCAGTAGATTTATTATAATGGAGTTGATAGTGACAACCATCCCCATCCACCAGTAGATTTATTATAATGGAGTTGATAGTGACAACCATCCCCATCCACCAGTAGATTTATTATAATGGAGTTGATAGTGACAACCATCCCCATCCACCAGTAGATTTATTATAATGGAGTTGATAGTGACAACCATCCACCAGTAGATTTATTATAATGGAGTTGATAGTGACAACCATCCACCAGTAGATTTATTATAATGGAGTTGATAGTGACAACCATCCACCAGTAGATTTATTATAATGGAGTTGATAGTGACAAACATCCCCATCCACCAGTAGATTTATTATAATGGAGTTGATAGTGACAACCATCCCCATCCACCAGTAGATTTATTATAATGGAGTTGATAGTGACAACCATCCACCAGTAGATTTATTATAATGGAGTTGATAGTGACAACCATCCACCAGTAGATTTATTATAATGGAGTTGATAGTGACAACCATCCCCATCCACCAGTAGATTTATTATAATGGAGTTGATAGTGACAACCATCCCCATCCACCAGTAGATTTATTATAATGGAGTTGATAGTGACAAACATCCACCAGTAGATTTATTATAATGGAGTAGATAGTGACAACCATCCACCAGTAGATTTATTATAATAGAGTTGATATTGACAAACATCCCCATCCACCAGTAGATTTATTATAATGGAGTTGATAGTGACAACCATCCCCATCCACCAGTAGATTTATTATAATGGAGTTGATAGTGACAACCATCCCACCAGTAGATGTATTATAATGGAGTTGATAGTGACAACCATCCCCATCCACCAGTAGATTTATTATAATGGAGTTGATAGTGACAACCATCCCCATCCACCAGTAGATTTATTATAATGGAGTTGATAGTGACAACCATCCCCATCCCCCAGTAGATTTATTATAATGGAGTTGATAGTGACAACCAATCCACCAGTAGATTTATTATAATGGAGTTGATAGTGACAACCATCCCCATCCACCAGTAGATTTATTATAATGGAGTTGATAGTGACAACCATCCACCAGTAGATTTATTATAATGGAGTTGATAGTGACAACCATCCACCAGTAGATTTATTATAATGGAGTTGATAGTGACAACCATCCCCATCCACCAGTAGATTTATTATAATGGAGTTGATAGTGACAACCATCCCCATCCACCAGTAGATTTATTATAATGGAGTTGATAGTGACAACCATCCCCATCCACCAGTAGATTTATTATAATGGAGTTGATAGTGACAACCATCCCCATCCACCAGTAGATTTATTATAATGGAGTTGATAGTGACAACCATCCACCAGTAGATTTATTATAATGGAGTTGATAGTGACAACCATCCACCAGTAGATTTATTATAATGGAGTTGATAGTGACAAACATCCCCATCCACCAGTAGATTTATTATAATGGAGTTGATAGTGACAACCATCCCCATCCACCAGTAGATTTATTATAATGGAGTTGATAGTGACAACCATCCCCCAGTAGATGTATTATAATGGAGTTGATAGTGACAAACATCCCCATCCACCAGTAGATTTATTATAATGGAGTTGATAGTGACAACCATCCCCATCCACCAGTAGATTTATTATAATGGAGTTGATAGTGACAACCATCCCCATCCACCAGTAGATTTATTATAATGGAGTTGATAGTGACAAACATCCACCAGTAGATTTATTATAATGGAGTAGACAGTGACAACCATCCACCAGTAGATTTATTATAATGGAGTTGATAGTGACAAACATCCACCAGTAGATTTATTATAATGGAGTAGATAGTGACAACCATCCACCAGTAGATTTATTATAATAGAGTTGATATTGACAAACATCCCCATCCACCAGTAGATTTATTATAATGGAGTTGATAGTGACAACCATCCCCATCCACCAGTAGATTTATTATAATGGAGTTGATAGTGACAACCATCCCCCAGTAGATGTATTATAATGGAGTTGATAGTGACAAACATCCCCATCCACCAGTAGATTTATTATAATGGAGTTGATAGTGACAACCATCCCCATCCACCAGTAGATTTATTATAATGGAGTTGATAGTGACAACCATCCCCATCCCCCAGTAGATGTATTATAATGGAGTTGATAGTAACAACCAACCACCAGTAGATTTATTATAATGGAGTTGATAGTGACAACCATCCCCATCCACCAGTAGATTTTTTATAATGGAGTTGATAGTGACAACCATCCACCAGTAGATTTATTATAATGGAGTTGATAGTGACAACAATCCACCAGTAGATTTATTATAATGGAGTTGATAGTGACAACCATCCCCATCCACCAGTAGATTTATTATAATGGAGTTGATAGTGACAACCATCCCCATCCACCAGTAGATTTATTATAATGGAGTTGATAGTGACAAACATCCACCAGTAGATTTATTATAATGGAGTAGATAGTGACAACCATCCACCAGTAGATTTATTATAATAGAGTTGATATTGACAAACATCCCCATCCACCAGTAGATTTATTATAATGGAGTTGATAGTGACAACCATCCCCATCCACCAGTAGATTTATTATAATGGAGTTGATAGTGACAACCATCCCCATCCCCCAGTAGATGTATTATAATGGAGTTGATAGTAACAACCATCCACCAGTAGATTTTTTATAATGGAGTTGATAGTGACAACCATCCCCATCCACCAGTAGATTTTTTATAATGGAGTTGATAGTGACAACCATCCACCAGTAGATTTATTATAATGGAGTTGATAGTGACAACAATCCACCAGTAGATTTATTATAATGTAGTTGATAGTGACAACCATCCCCATCCACCAGTAGATTTATTATAATGGAGTTGATAGTGACAACCATCCCCATCCACCAGTAGATTTATTATAATGGAGTTGATAGTGACAAACATCCACCAGTAGATTTATTATAATGGTTTAGATAGTGACAACCATCCACCAGTATATTTATTATAATAGAGTTGATATTGACAAACATCCCCATCCACCAGTAGATTTATTATAATGGAGTTGATAGTGACAACCATCCCCATCCACCAGTAGATTTATTATAATGGAGTTGATAGTGACAACCATCCCCATCCACCAGTAGATTTATTATAATGGAGTTGATAGTGACAACCATCCCCATCCACCAGTATATTTATTATAATGGAGTTGATAGTGACAACCATCCACCAGTAGATTTATTATAATGGAGTTGATAGTGACAACCATCCACCAGTAGATTTATTATAATGGAGTTGATAGTGACAACCATCCACCAGTAGATTTATTATAATGGAGTTGATAGTGACAAACATCCCCATCCACCAGTAGATTTATTATAATGGGGTTGATAGTGACAACCATCCCCATCCACCAGTAGATTTATTATAATGGAGTTGATAGTGACAACCATCCACCAGTAGATTTATTATAATGGGGGTGATAGTGACAAACATCCACCAGTAGATTTATTATAATGGTGTTGATAGTGACAACCATCCCCATCCACCAGTAGATTTATTATAATGGAGTTGATAGTGACAACCATCCCCATCCACCAGTAGATTTATTATAATGGAGTTGATAGTGACAAACATCCACCAGTAGATTTATTATAATGGAAGTAGATAGTGACAACCATCCACCAGTAGATTTATTATAATAGAGTTGATATTGACAAACATCCCCATACACCAGTAGATTTATTATAATGGAGTTGATAGTGACAACCATCCCCATCCACCAGTAGATTTATTATAATGGAGTTGATAGTGACAACCATTCCCCAGTAGATGTATTATAATGGAGTTGATAGTGACAAACATCCCCATCCACCAGTAGATTTATTATAATGGAGTTGATAGTGACAACCATCCCCATCCACCAGTAGATTTATTATAATGGAGTTGATAGTGACAACCATCCCCATCCCCCAGTAGATGTATTATAATGGAGTTGATAGTAACAACCAACCACCAGTAGATTTATTATAATGGAGTTGATAGTGACAACCATCCCCATCCACCAGTAGATTTTTTATAATGGAGTTGATAGTGACAACCATCCACCAGTAGATTTATTATAATGGAGTTGATAGTGACAACAATCCACCAGTAGATTTATTATAATGGAGTTGATAGTGACAACCATCCCCATCCACCAGTAGATTTATTATAATGGAGTTGATAGTGACAACCATCCCCATCCACCAGTAGATTTATTATAATGGAGTTGATAGTGACAAACATCCACCAGTATATTTATTATAATGGAGTAGATAGTGACAACCATCCACCAGTAGATTTATTATAATAGAGTTGATATTGACAAACATCCCCATCCACCAGTAGATTTATTATAATGGAGTTGATAGTGACAACCATCCCCATCCACCAGTAGATTTATTATAATGGAGTTGATAGTGACAACCATCCCCATCCACCAGTATATTTACTATAATGGAGTTGATAGTGACAACCATCCCCATCCACCAGTAGATTTATTATAATGGAGTTGATAGTGACAACCATCCACCAGTAGATTTATTATAATGGAGTTGATAGTGACAAACATCCCCATCCACCAGTAGATTTATTACAATGGAGTTGATAGTGACAAACATCCACCAGTAGATTTATTATAATGGTTTAGATAGTGACAACCATCCACCAGTATATTTATTATAATAGAGTTGATATTGACAAACATCCCCATCCACCAGTAGATTTATTATAATGGAGTTGATAGTGACAACCATCCCCATCCACCAGTAGATTTATTATAATGGAGTTGATAGTGACAACCATCCCCATCCACCAGTAGATTTATTATAATGGAGTTGATAGTGACAACCATCCCCATCCACCAGTATATTTATTATAATGGAGTTGATAGTGACAACCATCCACCAGTAGATTTATTATAATGGAGTTGATAGTGACAACCATCCACCAGTAGATTTATTATAATGGAGTTGATAGTGACAACCATCCCCATCCACCAGTAGATTTATTATAATGGAGTTGATAGTGACAACCATCCCCATCCACCAGTATATTTACTATAATGGAGTTGATAGTGACAACCATCCCCATCCACCAGTAGATTTATTATAATGGAGTTGATAGTGACAACCATCCACCAGTAGATTTATTATAATGGAGTTGATAGTGACAAACATCCCCATCCACCAGTAGATTTATTACAATGGAGTTGATAGTGACAAACATCCACCAGTAGATTTATTATAATGGTTTAGATAGTGACAACCATCCACCAGTATATTTATTATAATAGAGTTGATATTGACAAACATCCCCATCCACCAGTAGATTTATTATAATGGAGTTGATAGTGACAACCATCCCCATCCACCAGTAGATTTATTATAATGGAGTTGATAGTGACAACCATCCCCATCCACCAGTAGATTTATTATAATGGAGTTGATAGTGACAACCATCCCCATCCACCAGTATATTTATTATAATGGAGTTGATAGTGACAACCATCCACCAGTAGATTTATTATAATGGAGTTGATAGTGACAACCATCCACCAGTAGATTTATTATAATGGAGTTGATAGTGACAACCATCCACCAGTAGATTTATTATAATGGAGTTGATAGTGACAAACATCCCCATCCACCAGTAGATTTATTATAATGGGGTTGATAGTGACAACCATCCCCATCCACCAGTAGATTTATTATAATGGAGTTGATAGTGACAACCATCCACCAGTAGATTTATTATAATGGTTTAGATAGTGACAACCATCCACCAGTATATTTATTATAATAGAGTTGATATTGACAAACATCCCCATCCACCAGTAGATTTATTATAATGGAGTTGATAGTGACAACCATCCCCATCCACCAGTAGATTTATTATAATGGAGTTGATAGTGACAACCATCCCCATCCACCAGTAGATTTATTATAATGGAGTTGATAGTGACAACCATCCCCATCCACCAGTATATTTATTATAATGGAGTTGATAGTGACAACCATCCACCAGTAGATTTATTATAATGGAGTTGATAGTGACAACCATCCACCAGTAGATTTATTATAATGGAGTTGATAGTGACAACCATCCACCAGTAGATTTATTATAATGGAGTTGATAGTGACAAACATCCCCATCCACCAGTAGATTTATTATAATGGGGTTGATAGTGACAACCATCCCCATCCACCAGTAGATTTATTATAATGGAGTTGATAGTGACAACCATCCACCAGTAGATTTATTATAATGGGGGTGATAGTGACAAACATCCACCAGTAGATTTATTATAATGGTGTTGATAGTGACAACCATCCCCATCCACCAGTAGATTTATTATAATGGAGTTGATAGTGACAACCATCCCCATCCACCAGTAGATTTATTATAATGGAGTTGATAGTGACAAACATCCACCAGTAGATTTATTATAATGGAGTAGATAGTGACAACCATCCACCAGTAGATTTATTATAACAGAGTTGATATTGACAAACATCCCCATCCACCAGTAGATTTATTATAATGGAGTTGATAGTGACAACCATCCCCATCCACCAGTAGATTTATTATAATGGAGTTGATAGTGACAACCATCCCCCAGTAGATGTATTATAATGGAGTTGATAGTGACAAACATCCCCATCCACCAGTAGATTTATTATAATGGAGTTGATAGTGACAACCATCCCCATCCACCAGTAGATTTATTATAATGGAGTTGATAGTGACAACCATCCCCATCCCCCAGTAGATGTATTATAATGGAGTTGATAGTAACAACCAACCACCAGTAGATTTATTATAATGGAGTTGATAGTGACAACCATCCCCATCCACCAGTAGATTTTTTATAATGGAGTTGATAGTGACAACCATCCACCAGTAGATTTATTATAATGGAGTTGATAGTGACAACAATCCACCAGTAGATTTATTATAATGGAGTTGATAGTGACAACCATCCCCATCCACCAGTAGATTTATTATAATGGAGTTGATAGTGACAACCATCCCCATCCACCAGTAGATTTATTATAATGGAGTTGATAGTGACAAACATCCACCAGTATATTTATTATAATGGAGTTGATAGTGACAACCATCCCCATCCACCAGTAGATTTATTATAATGGAGTTGATAGTGACAACCATCCCCATCCACCAGTAGATTTATTATAATGGAGTTGATAGTGACAACCATCCACCAGTAGATTTATTATAATGGAGTTGATAGTGACAACAATCCACCAGTAGATTTATTATAATGGAGTTGATAGTGACAACCATCCCCATCCACCAGTAGATTTATTATAATGGAGTTGATAGTGACAACCATCCCCATCCACCAGTAGATTTATTATAATGGAGTTGATAGTGACAAACATCCCCATCCACCAGTAGATTTATTATAATGGAGTTGATAGTGACAACCATCCCCATCCACCAGTAGATTTATTATAATGGAGTTGATAGTGACAACCATCCCCATCCACCAGTAGATTTATTATAATGGAGTTGATAGTGACAACCATCCCCATCCACCAGTAGATTTATTATAATGGAGTTGATAGTGACAACCATCCCCATCCACCAGTAGATTTATTATAATGGAGTTGATAGTGACAACCATCCCATCCACCAGTAGATTTATTATAATGGAGTTGATAGTGACAACCATCCCCATCCACCAGTAGATTTATTATAATGGAGTTGATAGTGACAACCATCCCCATCCACCAGTAGATTTATTATAATGGAGTTGATAGTGACAACCATCCACCAGTAGATTTATTATAATGGAGTTGATAGTGACAACCATCCACCAGTAGATTTATTATAATGGAGTTGATAGTGACAACCATCCACCAGTAGATTTATTATAATGGAGTTGATAGTGACAAACATCCCCATCCACCAGTAGATTTATTATAATGGAGTTGATAGTGACAACCATCCACCAGTAGATTTATTATAATGGGGTTGATAGTGACAAACATCCACCAGTAGATTTATTATAATGGTGTTGATAGTGACAACCATCCCCATCCACCAGTAGATGTATTATAATGGAGTTGATAGTGACAACCATCCCCATCCACCAGTAGATTTATTATAATGGAGTTGATAGTGACAACCATCCCCATCCACCAGTAGATTTATTATAATGGAGTTGATAGTGACAACCATCCCCATCCACCAGTAGATTTATTATAATGGAGTTGATAGTGACAACCATCCACCAGTAGATTTATTATAATGGGGTTGATAGTGACAACACATCCACCAGTAGATTTATTATAATGGAGTTGATAGTGACAACCATCCCCATCCACCAGTAGATTTATTATAATGGAGTTGATAGTGACAACCATCCCCATCCACCAGTAGATTTATTATAATGGAGTTGATAGTGACAAACATCCACCAGTAGATTTATTATAATGGAGTAGATAGTGACAACCATCCACCAGTAGATTTATTATAATAGAGTTGATATTGACAAACATCCCCATCCACCAGTAGATTTATTATAATGGAGTTGATAGTGACAACCATCCCCATCCACCAGTAGATTTATTATAATGGAGTTGATAGTGACAACCATCCCCCAGTAGATGTATTATAATGGAGTTGATAGTGACAAACATCCACATCCACCAGTATATTTATTATAATGGTGTTGATAGTGACAACCATCCCCATCCACCAGTAGATGTATTATAATGGAGTTGATAGTGACAACCATCCACCAGTAGATTTATTATAATGGAGTTGATAGTGACAACCATCCCCATCCACCAGTAGATTTTTTATAATGGAGTTGATAGTGACAACCATCCACCAGTAGATTTATTATAATGGAGTTGATAGTGACAACCATCCACCAGTAGATTTATTATAATGGAGTTGATAGTGACAACCATCCCCATCCACCAGTAGATTTATTATAATGGAGTTGATAGTGACAACCATCCCCATCCACCAGTAGATTTATTATAATGGAGTTGATAGTGACAAACATCCCCATCCACCAGTAGATTTATTATAATGGTGTTGATAGTGACAACCATCCCCATCCACCAGTAGATTTATTATAATGGATGATAGTGACAACCATCCCCATCCACCAGTAGATTTATTATAATGGAGTTGATAGTGACAACCATCCCCATCCACCAGTAGATTTATTATAATGGAGTTGATAGTGACAACCATCCCCATCCACCAGTAGATTTATTATAATGGGGTTGATAGTGACAACCATCCCATCCACCAGTAGATTTATTATAATGGAGTTGATAGTGACAACCATCCCCATCCACCAGTAGATGTATTATAATGGAGTTGATAGTGACAACCATCCCCATCCACCAGTAGATTTATTATAATGGAGTTGATAGTGACAACCATCCACCAGTAGATTTATTATAATGGAGTTGATAGTGTCAACCATCCACCAGTAGATTTATTATAATGGAGTTGATAGTGACAACCATCCACCAGTAGATTTATTATAATGGAGTTGATAGTGACAAACATCCCCATCCACCAGTAGATTTATTATAATGGAGTTGATAGTGACAACCATCCACCAGTAGATTTATTATAATGGGGTTGATAGTGACAAACATCCACCAGTAGATTTATTATAATGGTGTTGATAGTGACAACCATCCCCATCCACCAGTAGATTTATTATAATGTAGTTGATAGTGACAACCATCCCCATCCACCAGTAGATTTATTATAATGGAGTTGATAGTGACAACCATCCCCATCCACCAGTAGATGTATTATAATGGAGTTGATAGTGACAACCATCCCCATCCACCAGTAGATTTATTATAATGGAGTTGATAGTGACAACCATCCACCAGTAGATTTATTATAATGGGGTTGATAGTGACAAACATCCACCAGTAGATTTATTATAATGGTGTTGATAGTGACAACCATCCCCATCCACCAGTAGATTTATTATAATGGAGTTGATAGTGACAACCATCCCCATCCACCAGTAGATTTATTATAATGGAGTTGATAGTGACAAACATCCACCAGTAGATTTATTATAATGGAGTAGATAGTGACAACCATCCACCAGTAGATTTATTATAATAGAGTTGATATTGACAAACATCCCCATCCACCAGTAGATTTATTATAATGGAGTTGATAGTGACAACCATCCCCATCCACCAGTAGATTTATTATAATGGAGTTGATAGTGACAACCATCCCCCAGTAGATGTATTATAATGGAGTTGATAGTGACAAACATCCACATCCACCAGTATATTTATTATAATGGTGTTGATAGTGACAACCATCCCCATCCACCAGTAGATGTATTATAATGGAGTTGATAGTGACAACCATCCACCAGTAGATTTATTATAATGGAGTTGATAGTGACAACCATCCCCATCCACCAGTAGATTTATTATAATGGAGTTGATAGTGACAACCATCCCCATCCACCAGTATATTTATTATAATGGAGTTGATAGTGACAACCATCCACCAGTAGATTTATTATAATGGAGTTGATAGTGACAACCATCCACCAGTAGATTTATTATAATGGAGTTGATAGTGACAACCATCCCCATCCACCAGTAGATTTATTATAATGGAGTTGATAGTGACAACCATCCCCATCCACCAGTATATTTACTATAATGGAGTTGATAGTGACAACCATCCCCATCCACCAGTAGATTTATTATAATGGAGTTGATAGTGACAACCATCCACCAGTAGATTTATTATAATGGAGTTGATAGTGACAAACATCCCCATCCACCAGTAGATTTATTACAATGGAGTTGATAGTGACAAACATCCACCAGTAGATTTATTATAATGGTTTAGATAGTGACAACCATCCACCAGTATATTTATTATAATAGAGTTGATATTGACAAACATCCCCATCCACCAGTAGATTTATTATAATGGAGTTGATAGTGACAACCATCCCCATCCACCAGTAGATTTATTATAATGGAGTTGATAGTGACAACCATCCCCATCCACCAGTAGATTTATTATAATGGAGTTGATAGTGACAACCATCCCCATCCACCAGTATATTTATTATAATGGAGTTGATAGTGACAACCATCCACCAGTAGATTTATTATAATGGAGTTGATAGTGACAACCATCCACCAGTAGATTTATTATAATGGAGTTGATAGTGACAACCATCCACCAGTAGATTTATTATAATGGAGTTGATAGTGACAAACATCCCCATCCACCAGTAGATTTATTATAATGGGGTTGATAGTGACAACCATCCCCATCCACCAGTAGATTTATTATAATGGAGTTGATAGTGACAACCATCCACCAGTAGATTTATTATAATGGTTTAGATAGTGACAACCATCCACCAGTATATTTATTATAATAGAGTTGATATTGACAAACATCCCCATCCACCAGTAGATTTATTATAATGGAGTTGATAGTGACAACCATCCCCATCCACCAGTAGATTTATTATAATGGAGTTGATAGTGACAACCATCCCCATCCACCAGTAGATTTATTATAATGGAGTTGATAGTGACAACCATCCCCATCCACCAGTATATTTATTATAATGGAGTTGATAGTGACAACCATCCACCAGTAGATTTATTATAATGGAGTTGATAGTGACAACCATCCACCAGTAGATTTATTATAATGGAGTTGATAGTGACAACCATCCACCAGTAGATTTATTATAATGGAGTTGATAGTGACAAACATCCCCATCCACCAGTAGATTTATTATAATGGGGTTGATAGTGACAACCATCCCCATCCACCAGTAGATTTATTATAATGGAGTTGATAGTGACAACCATCCACCAGTAGATTTATTATAATGGGGGTGATAGTGACAAACATCCACCAGTAGATTTATTATAATGGTGTTGATAGTGACAACCATCCCCATCCACCAGTAGATTTATTATAATGGAGTTGATAGTGACAACCATCCCCATCCACCAGTAGATTTATTATAATGGAGTTGATAGTGACAAACATCCACCAGTAGATTTATTATAATGGAGTAGATAGTGACAACCATCCACCAGTAGATTTATTATAACAGAGTTGATATTGACAAACATCCCCATCCACCAGTAGATTTATTATAATGGAGTTGATAGTGACAACCATCCCCATCCACCAGTAGATTTATTATAATGGAGTTGATAGTGACAACCATCCCCCAGTAGATGTATTATAATGGAGTTGATAGTGACAAACATCCCCATCCACCAGTAGATTTATTATAATGGAGTTGATAGTGACAACCATCCCCATCCACCAGTAGATTTATTATAATGGAGTTGATAGTGACAACCATCCCCATCCCCCAGTAGATGTATTATAATGGAGTTGATAGTAACAACCAACCACCAGTAGATTTATTATAATGGAGTTGATAGTGACAACCATCCCCATCCACCAGTAGATTTTTTATAATGGAGTTGATAGTGACAACCATCCACCAGTAGATTTATTATAATGGAGTTGATAGTGACAACAATCCACCAGTAGATTTATTATAATGGAGTTGATAGTGACAACCATCCCCATCCACCAGTAGATTTATTATAATGGAGTTGATAGTGACAACCATCCCCATCCACCAGTAGATTTATTATAATGGAGTTGATAGTGACAAACATCCACCAGTATATTTATTATAATGGAGTTGATAGTGACAACCATCCCCATCCACCAGTAGATTTATTATAATGGGGTTGATAGTGACAACCATCCCATCCACCAGTAGATTTATTATAATGGAGTTGATAGTGACAACCATCCACCAGTAGATTTATTATAATGGAGTTGATAGTGACAACAATCCACCAGTAGATTTATTATAATGGAGTTGATAGTGACAACCATCCCCATCCACCAGTAGATTTATTATAATGGAGTTGATAGTGACAACCATCCCCATCCACCAGTAGATTTATTATAATGGAGTTGATAGTGACAAACATCCCCATCCACCAGTAGATTTATTATAATGGTGTTGATAGTGACAACCATCCCCATCCACCAGTAGATTTATTATAATGGATGATAGTGACAACCATCCCCATCCACCAGTAGATTTATTATAATGGAGTTGATAGTGACAACCATCCCCATCCACCAGTAGATTTATTATAATGGAGTTGATAGTGACAACCATCCCCATCCACCAGTAGATTTATTATAATGGGGTTGATAGTGACAACCATCCCATCCACCAGTAGATTTATTATAATGGAGTTGATAGTGACAACCATCCCCATCCACCAGTAGATGTATTATAATGGAGTTGATAGTGACAACCATCCCCATCCACCAGTAGATTTATTATAATGGAGTTGATAGTGACAACCATCCACCAGTAGATTTATTATAATGGAGTTGATAGTGTCAACCATCCACCAGTAGATTTATTATAATGGAGTTGATAGTGACAACCATCCACCAGTAGATTTATTATAATGGAGTTGATAGTGACAAACATCCCCATCCACCAGTAGATTTATTATAATGGAGTTGATAGTGACAACCATCCACCAGTAGATTTATTATAATGGGGTTGATAGTGACAAACATCCACCAGTAGATTTATTATAATGGTGTTGATAGTGACAACCATCCCCATCCACCAGTAGATGTATTATAATGTAGTTGATAGTGACAACCATCCCCATCCACCAGTAGATTTATTATAATGGAGTTGATAGTGACAACCATCCCCATCCACCAGTAGATGTATTATAATGGAGTTGATAGTGACAACCATCCCCATCCACCAGTAGATTTATTATAATGGAGTTGATAGTGACAACCATCCACCAGTAGATTTATTATAATGGGGTTGATAGTGACAAACATCCACCAGTAGATTTATTATAATGGTGTTGATAGTGACAACCATCCCCATCCACCAGTAGATTTATTATAATGGAGTTGATAGTGACAACCATCCGCATCCACCAGTAGATTTATTATAATGGAGTTGATAGTGACAAACATCCACCAGTAGATTTATTATAATGGAGTAGATAGTGACAACCATCCACCAGTAGATTTATTATAATAGAGTTGATATTGACAAACATCCCCATCCACCAGTAGATTTATTATAATGGAGTTGATAGTGACAACCATCCCCATCCACCAGTAGATTTATTATAATGGAGTTGATAGTGACAACCATCCCCCAGTAGATGTATTATAATGGAGTTGATAGTGACAAACATCCACATCCACCAGTATATTTATTATAATGGTGTTGATAGTGACAACCATCCCCATCCACCAGTAGATGTATTATAATGGAGTTGATAGTGACAACCATCCACCAGTAGATTTATTATAATGGAGTTGATAGTGACAACCATCCCCATCCACCAGTAGATTTTTTATAATGGAGTTGATAGTGACAACCATCCACCAGTAGATTTATTATAATGGAGTTGATAGTGACAACCATCCACCAGTAGATTTATTATAATGGAGTTGATAGTGACAACCATCCCCATCCACCAGTAGATTTATTATAATGGAGTTGATAGTGACAACCATCCCCATCCACCAGTAGATTTATTATAATGGAGTTGATAGTGACAAACATCCCCATCCACCAGTAGATTTATTATAATGGTGTTGATAGTGACAACCATCCCCATCCACCAGTAGATTTATTATAATGGATGATAGTGACAACCATCCCCATCCACCAGTAGATTTATTATAATGGAGTTGATAGTGACAACCATCCCCATCCACCAGTAGATTTATTATAATGGAGTTGATAGTGACAACCATCCCCATCCACCAGTAGATTTATTATAATGGGGTTGATAGTGACAACCATCCCATCCACCAGTAGATTTATTATAATGGAGTTGATAGTGACAACCATCCCCATCCACCAGTAGATGTATTATAATGGAGTTGATAGTGACAACCATCCCCATCCACCAGTAGATTTATTATAATGGAGTTGATAGTGACAACCATCCACCAGTAGATTTATTATAATGGAGTTGATAGTGTCAACCATCCACCAGTAGATTTATTATAATGGAGTTGATAGTGACAACCATCCACCAGTAGATTTATTATAATGGAGTTGATAGTGACAAACATCCCCATCCACCAGTAGATTTATTATAATGGAGTTGATAGTGACAACCATCCACCAGTAGATTTATTATAATGGGGTTGATAGTGACAAACATCCACCAGTAGATTTATTATAATGGTGTTGATAGTGACAACCATCCCCATCCACCAGTAGATTTATTATAATGTAGTTGATAGTGACAACCATCCCCATCCACCAGTAGATTTATTATAATGGAGTTGATAGTGACAACCATCCCCATCCACCAGTAGATGTATTATAATGGAGTTGATAGTGACAACCATCCCCATCCACCAGTAGATTTATTATAATGGAGTTGATAGTGACAACCATCCACCAGTAGATTTATTATAATGGGGTTGATAGTGACAAACATCCACCAGTAGATTTATTATAATGGTGTTGATAGTGACAACCATCCCCATCCACCAGTAGATTTATTATAATGGAGTTGATAGTGACAACCATCCCCATCCACCAGTAGATTTATTATAATGGAGTTGATAGTGACAAACATCCACCAGTAGATTTATTATAATGGAGTAGATAGTGACAACCATCCACCAGTAGATTTATTATAATAGAGTTGATATTGACAAACATCCCCATCCACCAGTAGATTTATTATAATGGAGTTGATAGTGACAACCATCCCCATCCACCAGTAGATTTATTATAATGGAGTTGATAGTGACAACCATCCCCCAGTAGATGTATTATAATGGAGTTGATAGTGACAAACATCCACATCCACCAGTATATTTATTATAATGGTGTTGATAGTGACAACCATCCCCATCCACCAGTAGATGTATTATAATGGAGTTGATAGTGACAACCATCCACCAGTAGATTTATTATAATGGAGTTGATAGTGACAACCATCCCCATCCACCAGTAGATTTTTTATAATGGAGTTGATAGTGACAACCATCCACCAGTAGATGTATTATAATGGAGTTGATAGTGACAACCATCCACCAGTAGATTTATTATAATGGAGTTGATAGTGACAAACATCCCCATCCACCAGTAGATTTATTATAATGGAGTTGATAGTGACAACCATCCCCATCCACCAGTAGATTTATTATAATGGAGTTGATAGTGACAACCATCCACCAGTAGATTTATTATAATGGGGTTGATAGTGACAAACATCCACCAGTAGATTTATTATAATGGTGTTGATAGTGACAACCATCCCCATCCACCAGTAGATTTATTATAATGGAGTTGATAGTGACAACCATCCCCATCCACCAGTAGATTTATTATAATGGAGTTGATAGTGACAACCATCCCCATCCACCAGTAGATGTATTATAATGGAGTTGATAGTGACAACCATCCCCATCCACCAGTAGATTTATTATAATGGAGTTGATAGTGACAACCATCCACCAGTAGATTTATTATAATGGAGTTGATAGTGACAACCATCCACCAGTAGATTTATTATAATGGAGTTGATAGTGACAACCATCCACCAGTAGATTTATTATAATGGAGTTGATAGTGACAAACATCCCCATCCACCAGTAGATTTATTATAATGGAGTTGATAGTGACAACCATCCCCATCCACCAGTAGATTTATTATAATGGAGTTGATAGTGACAACCATCCACCAGTAGATTTATTATAATGGGGTTGATAGTGACAAACATCCACCAGTAGATTTATTATAATGGTGTTGATAGTGACAACCATCCCCATCCACCAGTAGATTTATTATAATGGAGTTGATAGTGACAACCATCCCCATCCACCAGTAGATTTATTATAATGGAGTTGATAGTGACAAACCATCCACCAGTAGATTTATTATAATGGAGTAGATAGTGACAACCATCCACCAGTAGATTTATTATAATAGAGTTGATATTGACAAACATCCCCATCCACCAGTAGATTTATTATAATGGAGTTGATAGTGACAACCATCCCCATCCACCAGTAGATTTATTATAATGGAGTTGATAGTGACAACCATCCCCCAGTAGATGTATTATAATGGAGTTGATAGTGACAAACATCCACATCCACCAGTATATTTATTATAATGGTGTTGATAGTGACAACCATCCCCATCCACCAGTAGATGTATTATAATGGAGTTGATAGTGACAACCATCCACCAGTAGATTTATTATAATGGAGTTGATAGTGACAACCATCCCCATCCACCAGTAGATTTATTATAATGGAGTTGATAGTGACAACCATCCACCAGTAGATTTATTATAATGGAGTTGATAGTGACAACCATCCCCATCCACCAGTAGATTTATTATAATGGAGTTGATAGTGACAACCATCCACCAGTAGATTTATTATAATGGAGTTGATAGTGACAACCATCCACCAGTAGATTTATTATAATGGAGTTGATAGTGACAACCATCCACCAGTAGATTTATTATAATGGAGTTGATAGTGACAAACATCCCCATCCACCAGTAGATTTATTATAATGGAGTTGATAGTGACAACCATCCCCATCCACCAGTAGATTTATTATAATGGAGTTGATAGTGACAACCATCCACCAGTAGATTTATTATAATGGGGTTGATAGTGACAAACATCCACCAGTAGATTTATTATAATGGTGTTGATAGTGACAACCATCCCCATCCACCAGTAGATTTATTATAATGGAGTTGATAGTGACAACCATCCCCATCCACCAGTAGATTTATTATAATGGAGTTGATAGTGACAAACATCCACCAGTAGATTTATTATAATGGAGTAGATAGTGACAACCATCCACCAGTAGATTTATTATAATAGAGTTGATATTGACAAACATCCCCATCCACCAGTAGATTTATTATAATGGAGTTGATAGTGACAACCATCCCCATCCACCAGTAGATTTATTATAATGGAGTTGATAGTGACAACCATCCCCCAGTAGATGTATTATAATGGAGTTGATAGTGACAAACATCCACATCCACCAGTATATTTATTATAATGGTGTTGATAGTGACAACCATCCCCATCCACCAGTAGATGTATTATAATGGAGTTGATAGTGACAACCATCCACCAGTAGATTTATTATAATGGAGTTGATAGTGACAACCATCCCCATCCACCAGTAGATTTATTATAATGGAGTTGATAGTGACAACCATCCACCAGTAGATGTATTATAATGGAGTTGATAGTGACAACCATCCACCAGTAGATTTATTATAATGGAGTTGATAGTGACAAACATCCCCATCCACCAGTAGATTTATTATAATGGAGTTGATAGTGACAACCATCCCCATCCACCAGTAGATTTATTATAATGGAGTTGATAGTGACAACCATCCACCAGTAGATTTATTATAATGGAGTTGATAGTGACAACCATCCCCATCCACCAGTAGATGTATTATAATGGAGTTGATAGTGACAACCATCCCCATCCACCAGTAGATTTATTATAATGGAGTTGATAGTGACAACCATCCACCAGTAGATTTATTATAATGGAGTTGATAGTGACAACCATCCACCAGTAGATTTATTATAATGGAGTTGATAGTGACAAACATCCCCATCCACCAGTAGATTTATTATAATGGAGTTGATAGTGACAAACATCCCCATCCACCAGTAGATTTATTATAATGGAGTTGATAGTGACAACCATCCCCATCCACCAGTAGATTTATTATAATGGAGTTGATAGTGACAACCATCCCCATCCACCAGTAGATTTATTATAATGGAGTTGATAGTGACAACCATCCCCATCCACCAGTAGATTTATTATAATGGAGTTGATAGTGACAACCATCCCCATCCACCAGTAGATTTATTATAATGGAGTTGATAGTGACAACCATCCCCATCCACCAGTAGATTTATTATAATGGAGTTGATAGTGACAACCATCCCCATCCACCAGTAGATGTATTATAATGGAGTTGATAGTGACAACCATCCCCATCCACCAGTAGATTTATTATAATGGAGTTGATAGTGACAACCATCCACCAGTAGATTTATTATAATGGAGTTGATAGTGACAACCATCCACCAGTAGATTTATTATAATGGAGTTGATAGTGACAACCATCCACCAGTAGATTTATTATAATGGAGTTGATAGTGACAAACATCCCCATCCACCAGTAGATTTATTATAATGGAGTTGATAGTGACAACCATCCCCATCCACCAGTAGATTTATTATAATGGAGTTGATAGTGACAACCATCCCCATCCACCAGTAGATTTATTATAATGGAGTTGATAGTGACAACCATCCCCATCCACCAGTAGATTTATTATAATGGAGTTGATAGTGACAACCATCCCCATCCACCAGTAGATTTATTATAATGGAGTTGATAGTGACAACCATCCCCATCCACCAGTAGATTTATTATAATGGAGTTGATAGTGACAACCATCCCCATCCACCAGTAGATTTATTATAATGGAGTTGATAGTGACAACCATCCACCAGTAGATTTATTATAATGGAGTTGATAGTGACAACCATCCACCAGTAGATTTATTATAATGGAGTTGATAGTGACAACCATCCACCAGTAGATTTATTATAATGGAGTTGATAGTGACAAACATCCCCATCCACCAGTAGATTTATTATAATGGAGTTGATAGTGACAACCATCCCCATCCACCAGTAGATTTATTATAATGGAGTTGATAGTGACAACCATCCACCAGTAGATTTATTATAATGGGGTTGATAGTGACAAACATCCACCAGTAGATTTATTATAATGGTGTTGATAGTGACAACCATCCCCATCCACCAGTAGATTTATTATAATGGAGTTGATAGTGACAACCATCCCCATCCACCAGTAGATTTATTATAATGGAGTTGATAGTGACAACCATCCCCATCCACCAGTAGATGTATTATAATGGAGTTGATAGTGACAACCATCCCCATCCACCAGTAGATTTATTATAATGGAGTTGATAGTGACAACCATCCACCAGTAGATTTATTATAATGGAGTTGATAGTGACAACCATCCACCAGTAGATTTATTATAATGGAGTTGATAGTGACAACCATCCACCAGTAGATTTATTATAATGGAGTTGATAGTGACAAACATCCCCATCCACCAGTAGATTTATTATAATGGAGTTGATAGTGACAACCATCCCCATCCACCAGTAGATTTATTATAATGGAGTTGATAGTGACAACCATCCACCAGTAGATTTATTATAATGGGGTTGATAGTGACAAACATCCACCAGTAGATTTATTATAATGGAGTTGATAGTGACAACCATCCCCATCCACCAGTAGATTTATTATAATGGAGTTGATAGTGACAACCATCCCCATCCACCAGTAGATTTATTATAATGGAGTTGATAGTGACAAACATCCACCAGTAGATTTATTATAATGGAGTAGATAGTGACAACCATCCACCAGTAGATTTATTATAATAGAGTTGATATTGACAAACATCCCCATCCACCAGTAGATTTATTATAATGGAGTTGATAGTGACAACCATCCCCATCCACCAGTAGATTTATTATAATGGAGTTGATAGTGACAACCATCCCCCAGTAGATGTATTATAATGGAGTTGATAGTGACAAACATCCCCATCCACCAGTATATTTATTATAATGGAGTTGATAGTGACAACCATCCCCATCCACCAGTAGATGTATTATAATGGAGTTGATAGTGACAACCATCCACCAGTAGATTTATTATAATGGAGTTGATAGTGACAACCATCCACCAGTAGATTTATTATAATGGAGTTGATAGTGACAAACATCCCCATCCACCAGTAGATTTATTATAATGGAGTTGATAGTGACAACCATCCCCATCCACCAGTAGATTTATTATAATGGAGTTGATAGTGACAACCATCCACCAGTAGATTTATTATAATGGAGTTGATAGTGACAACCATCCACCAGTAGATTTATTATAATGGAGTTGATAGTGACAAACATCCCCATCCACCAGTAGATTTATTATAATGGAGTTGATAGTGACAACCATCCCCATCCACCAGTAGATTTATTATAATGGAGTTGATAGTGACAACCATCCACCAGTAGATTTATTATAATGGAGTTGATAGTGACAACCATCCCCATCCACCAGTAGATTTATTATAATGGAGTTGATAGTGACAACCATCCCCATCCACCAGTAGATTTATTATAATGGAGTTGATAGTGACAACCATCCACCAGTAGATTTATTATAATGGAGTTGATAGTGACAACCATCCACCAGTAGATTTATTATAATGGAGTTGATAGTGACAAACATCCCCATCCACCAGTAGATTTATTATAATGGAGTTGATAGTGACAAACATCCCCATCCACCAGTAGATTTATTATAATGGAGTTGATAGTGACAACCATCCCCATCCACCAGTAGATTTATTATAATGGAGTTGATAGTGACAACCATCCCCATCCACCAGTAGATTTATTATAATGGAGTTGATAGTGACAACCATCCCCATCCACCAGTAGATTTATTATAATGGAGTTGATAGTGACAACCATCCCCATCCACCAGTAGATTTATTATAATGGAGTTGATAGTGACAACCATCCCCATCCACCAGTAGATTTATTATAATGGAGTTGATAGTGACAACCATCCCCATCCACCAGTAGATTTATTATAATGGAGTTGATAGTGACAACCATCCCCATCCACCAGTAGATGTATTATAATGGAGTTGATAGTGACAACCATCCCCATCCACCAGTAGATTTATTATAATGGAGTTGATAGTGACAACCATCCACCAGTAGATTTATTATAATGGAGTTGATAGTGACAACCATCCACCAGTAGATTTATTATAATGGAGTTGATAGTGACAAACATCCCCATCCACCAGTATATTTATTATAATGGAGTTGATAGTGACAACCATCCCCATCCACCAGTAGATTTATTATAATGGAGTTGATAGTGACAACCATCCACCAGTAGATTTATTATAATGGAGTTGATAGTGACAAACATCCACCAGTAGATTTATTATAATGGAGTTGATAGTGACAACCATCCCCATCCACCAGTAGATTTATTATAATGGAGTTGATAGTGACAACCATCCCCATCCACCAGTAGATTTATTATAATGGAGTTGATAGTGACAACCATCCCCATCCACCAGTAGATGTATTATAATGGAGTTGATAGTGACAACCATCCCCATCCACCAGTAGATTTATTATAATGGAGTTGATAGTGACAACCATCCACCAGTAGATTTATTATAATGGAGTTGATAGTGACAACCATCCACCAGTAGATTTATTATAATGGAGTTGATAGTGACAACCATCCACCAGTAGATTTATTATAATGGAGTTGATAGTGACAACCATCCACCAGTAGATTTATTATAATGGAGTTGATAGTGACAACCATCCACCAGTAGATTTATTATAATGGAGTTGATAGTGACAACCATCCACCAGTAGATTTATTATAATGGAGTTGATAGTGACAAACATCCCCATCCACCAGTATATTTATTATAATGGAGTTGATAGTGACAACCATCCCCATCCACCAGTAGATTTATTATAATGGAGTTGATAGTGACAACCATCCACCAGTAGATTTATTATAATGGAGTTGATAGTGACAAACATCCACCAGTAGATTTATTATAATGGAGTTGATAGTGACAACCATCCCCATCCACCAGTAGATTTATTATAATGGAGTTGATAGTGACAACCATCCCCATCCACCAGTAGATTTATTATAATGGAGTTGATAGTGACAACCATCCCCATCCACCAGTAGATTTATTATAATGGAGTTGATAGTGACAACCATCCCCATCCACCAGTAGATTTATTATAATGGAGTTGATAGTGACAACCATCCACCAGTAGATTTATTATAATGGAGTTGATAGTGACAACCATCCACCAGTAGATTTATTATAATGGAGTTGATAGTGACAACCATCCACCAGTAGATTTATTATAATGGAGTTGATAGTGACAAACATCCCCATCCACCAGTAGATTTATTATAATGGAGTTGATAGTGACAACCATCCCCATCCACCAGTAGATTTATTATAATGGAGTTGATAGTGACAACCATCCACCAGTAGATTTATTATAATGGAGTTGATAGTGACAACCATCCACCAGTAGATTTATTATAATGGAGTTGATAGTGACAACCATCCCCATCCACCAGTAGATTTATTATAATGGAGTTGATAGTGACAACCATCCCCATCCACCAGTAGATTTATTATAATGGAGTTGATAGTGACAACCATCCACCAGTAGATTTATTATAATGGAGTTGATAGTGACAACCATCCACCAGTAGATTTATTATAATGGAGTTGATAGTGACAAACATCCCCATCCACCAGTAGATTTATTATAATGGAGTTGATAGTGACAACCATCCCCATCCACCAGTAGATTTATTATAATGGAGTTGATAGTGACAACCATCCACCAGTAGATTTATTATAATGGAGTTGATAGTGACAACCATCCCCATCCACCAGTAGATTTATTATAATGGAGTTGATAGTGACAACCATCCCCATCCACCAGTAGATTTATTATAATGGAGTTGATAGTGACAACCATCCACCAGTAGATTTATTATAATGGAGTTGATAGTGACAACCATCCACCAGTAGATTTATTATAATGGAGTTGATAGTGACAAACATCCCCATCCACCAGTAGATTTATTATAATGGAGTTGATAGTGACAACCATCCCCATCCACCAGTAGATTTATTATAATGGAGTTGATAGTGACAACCATCCACCAGTAGATTTATTATAATGGAGTTGATAGTGACAACCATCCACCAGTAGATTTATTATAATGGAGTTGATAGTGACAAACATCCCCATCCACCAGTAGATTTATTATAATGGAGTTGATAGTGACAACCATCCCCATCCACCAGTAGATTTATTATAATGGAGTTGATAGTGACAACCATCCACCAGTAGATTTATTATAATGGAGTTGATAGTGACAACCATCCCCATCCACCAGTAGATTTATTATAATGGAGTTGATAGTGACAACCATCCCCATCCACCAGTAGATTTATTATAATGGAGTTGATAGTGACAACCATCCACCAGTAGATTTATTATAATGGAGTTGATAGTGACAACCATCCACCAGTAGATTTATTATAATGGAGTTGATAGTGACAAACATCCCCATCCACCAGTAGATTTATTATAATGGAGTTGATAGTGACAACATCCCCATCCACCAGTAGATTTATTATAATGGAGTTGATAGTGACAACCATCCCCATCCACCAGTAGATTTATTATAATGGAGTTGATAGTGACAACCATCCCCATCCACCAGTAGATTTATTATAATGGAGTTGATAGTGACAACCATCCCCATCCACCAGTAGATTTATTATAATGGAGTTGATAGTGACAACCATCCACCAGTAGATTTATTATAATGGAGTTGATAGTGACAACCATCCACCAGTAGATTTATTATAATGGAGTTGATAGTGACAACCATCCCCATCCACCAGTAGATGTATTATAATGGAGTTGATAGTGACAACCATCCCCATCCACCAGTAGATTTATTATAATGGAGTTGATAGTGACAACCATCCCCATCCACCAGTAGATTTATTATAATGGAGTTGATAGTGACAACCATCCACCAGTAGATTTATTATAATGGAGTTGATAGTGACAACCATCCACCAGTAGATTTATTATAATGGAGTTGATAGTGACAAACATCCCCATCCACCAGTAGATTTATTATAATGGAGTTGATAGTGACAACCATCCCCATCCACCAGTAGATTTATTATAATGGAGTTGATAGTGACAACCATCCACCAGTAGATTTATTATAATGGAGTTGATAGTGACAACACATCCACCAGTAGATTTATTATAATGGAGTTGATAGTGACAACCATCCCCATCCACCAGTAGATTTATTATAATGGAGTTGATAGTGACAACCATCCACCAGTAGATTTATTATAATGGAGTTGATAGTGACAACCATCCACCAGTAGATTTATTATAATGGAGTTGATAGTGACAACCATCCCATCCCCAGTAGATTTATTATAATGGAGTTGATAGTGACAACCATCCCCATCCACCAGTAGATTTATTATAATGGAGTTGATAGTGACAACCATCCACCAGTAGATTTATTATAATGGAGTTGATAGTGACAACCATCCCCATCCACCAGTAGATTTATTATAATGGAGTTGATAGTGACAACCATCCACCAGTAGATTTATTATAATGGAGTTGATAGTGACAACCATCCACCAGTAGATTTATTATAATGGAGTTGATAGTGACAACCATCCACCAGTAGATTTATTATAATGGAGTTGATAGTGACAACCATCCCCATCCACCAGTAGATTTATTATAATGGAGTTGATAGTGACAACCATCCCCATCCACCAGTAGATTTATTATAATGGAGTTGATAGTGACAACCATCCCCATCCACCAGTAGATTTATTATAATGGAGTTGATAGTGACAACCATCCCCATCCACCAGTAGATTTATTATAATGGAGTTGATAGTGACAACCATCCACCAGTAGATTTATTATAATGGAGTTGATAGTGACAACCATCCACCAGTAGATTTATTATAATGGAGTTGATAGTGACAAACATCCCCATCCACCAGTAGATTTATTATAATGGAGTTGATAGTGACAACCATCCCCATCCACCAGTAGATTTATTATAATGGAGTTGATAGTGACAACCATCCCCATCCACCAGTAGATTTATTATAATGGAGTTGATAGTGACAACCATCCACCAGTAGATTTATTATAATGGAGTTGATAGTGACAACCATCCCCATCCACCAGTAGATTTATTATAATGGAGTTGATAGTGACAACCATCCACCAGTAGATTTATTATAATGGAGTTGATAGTGACAACCATCCACCAGTAGATTTATTATAATGGAGTTGATAGTGACAACCATCCACCAGTAGATTTATTATAATGGAGTTGATAGTGACAACCATCCCCATCCACCAGTAGATTTATTATAATGGAGTTGATAGTGACAACCATCCCATCCACCAGTAGATTTATTATAATGGAGTTGATAGTGACAACCATCCAACCAGTAGATTTATTATAATGGAGTTGATAGTGACAACCATCCACCAGTAGATTTATTATAATGGAGTTGATAGTGACAACCATCCACCAGTAGATTTATTATAATGGAGTTGATAGTGACAACCATCCACCAGTAGATTTATTATAATGGAGTTGATAGTGACAACCATCCACCAGTAGATTTATTATAATGGAGTTGATAGTGACAAACATCCCCATCCACCAGTAGATTTATTATAATGGATTGATAGTGACAACCATCCGCATCCCCCAGTAGATGTATTATAATGGAGTTGATAGTGACAACCATCCACCAGTAGATTTATTATAATGAAGTTGATAGTGACAACCATCCCCATCCACCAGTAGATTTATTATAATGGAGTTGATAGTGACAACCATCCACCAGTAGATTTATTATAATGGAGTTGTTGGTGACAAACATCCACCAGTAGATTTATTATAATGGAGTAGATAGTGAAAACCATCCACCAGTAGATTTATTATAATAGAGTTGATAGTGACAACCATCCCCATCCACCAGTAGATTTATTATAATGAAGTTGATAGTGACAACCATCCCCATCCACCAGTAGATTTATTATAATGGAGTTGATAGTGACAACCATCCCCATCCACCAGTAGATTTATTATAATGGAGTTGATAGTGACAACCATCCACCAGTAGATTTATTATAATGGAGTTGTTGGTGACAAACATCCACCAGTAGATTTATTATAATGGAGTAGATAGTGAAAACCATCCACCAGTAGATTTATTATAATAGAGTTGATAGTGACAACCATCCCCATCCACCTGTAGATTTATTATAATGGAGTTGATAGTGACAACCATCCACCAGTAGATTTATTATAATGGAGTTGATAGTGACAAACATTCACCAGTAGATATATTATAATGGAGTTGATAGTGACAACCATCCCAATCCCCCAGTAGATGTATTATAATGGAGTTGATAGTGACAACCATCCCCATCCACCAGTAGATTTATTATAATGGAGTTGATAGTGACAACCATCCACCAGTAGATTTATTATAATGGAGTTGAAAGAGACAACCATCCCCATCCACCAGTAGATGTATTATATTGGAGTTGATAGTGACAACTATCCACCAGTAGATTTATTATAATGGAGTTGAAAGAGACAACCATCCCCATCCACCAGTAGATTTATTATAATGGAGTTGATAGTGACAACTATCCACCAGTAGATTTATTATAATGGAGTTGAAAGAGACAACCATCCACCAGTAGATTTATTATAATGGAGTTGATAGTGACAACCATCCACCAGTAGATTTATTATAATGGGGTTGATAGTGACCACCATCCACCAGTTGATTTATTATAATGGAGTTGATAGTGACAAACATCCCCATCCACCAGTATATTTATTATAATGGGGTTGATAGTGACAACCATCCCCATCCACCTGTAGATTTATTATAATGGAGTTGATAGTGACAACCATCCACCAGTAGATTTATTATAATGGAGTTGATAGTGACAAACATTCACCAGTAGATTTATTATAATGGAGTTGATAGTGACAACCATCCCAATCCCCCAGTAGATGTATTATAATGGAGTTGATAGTGACAACCATCCCCATCCACCAGTAGATTTATTATAATGGAGTTGATAGTGACAACCATCCACCAGTAGATTTATTATAATGGAGTTGAAAGAGACAACCATCCCCATCCACCAGTAGATTTATTATAATGGAGTTGATAGTGACAACCATCCACCAGTAGATTTATTATAATGGAGTTGAAAGAGACAACCATCCACCAGTAGATGTATTATAATGGAGTTGATAGTGACAACCATCCACCAGTAGATTTATTATAATGGAGTTGATAGTGACAAACATCCCCATCCACCAGTATATTTATTATAATGGAGTTGATAGTGACAACCATCCCCATCCCCCAGTAGATGTATTATAATGGAGTTGATAGTGACAACCATCCACCAGTAGATTTATTATAATGGAGTTGATAGTGACAACCATCCCCATCCACCAGTAGATTTATTATAATGGAGTTGATAGTGACAACCATCCACCAGTAGATTTATTATAATGGAGTTGATAGTGACAACCATCCACCAGTAGATGTATTATAATGGAGTTGATAGTGACAAACATCCCCATCCACCAGTAGATTTATTATAATGGAGTTGATAGTGACAACCATCCACCAGTAGATTTATTATAATGGAGTTGATAGTGACAACCATCCACCAGTAGATTTATTATAATGGAGTTGATAGTGACAAACATCCCCATCCACCAGTAGATTTATTATAATGGAGGTTGATAGTGACAACCATCCCTATCCAGCAGTAGATTTATTATAATGGAGTTTATAGTGACAACCATCCACCAGTAGATTTATTATAATGGAGTTGATAGTGACAACCATCCCCATCCACCAGTAGATTTATTATAATGGAGTTGATAGTGACAACCATCCACCAGTAGATTTATTATAATGGAGTTGATAGAGACAACCATCCACCAGTAGATGTATTAAAATGGAGTTGATAGTGACAACCATCCACCAGTAGATTTATTATAATGGAGTTGATAGTGACAAACATCCCCATCCACCAGCAGATGTATTATAATGGAGTTGATAGTGACAACCATCCCCATCCACCAGTAGATTTATTATAATGGATTGATAGTGACAACCATCCGCATCCCCCAGTAGATGTATTATAATGGAGTTGATAGTGACAACCATCCACCAGTAGATTTATTATAATGAAGTTGATAGTGACAACCATCCCCATCCACCAGTAGATTTATTATAATGGAGTTGATAGTGACAACCATCCCCATCCACCAGTAGATTTATTATAATGGAGTTGATAGTGACAACCATCCACCAGTAGATTTATTATAATGGAGTTGTTGGTGACAAACATCCACCAGTAGATTTATTATAATGGAGTAGATAGTGAAAACCATCCACCAGTAGATTTATTATAATAGAGTTGATATTGACAAACATCCCCATCCACCAGTAGATTTATTATAATGGAGTTGATAGTGACAACCATCCCCATCCACCAGTAGATTTATTATAATGGAGTTGATAGTGACAACCATCCCCATCCACCAGTAGATTTATTATAATGGAGTTGATAGTGACAACCATCCACCAGTAGATTTATTATAATGGGGTTGATAGTGACAACCATCCACCAGTAGATTTATTATAATGGGGTTGATAGTGACAACCATCCACCAGTAGATTTATTATAATGTGGTTGATAGTGACAACCATCCACCAGTAGATTTATTATAATGGAGTTGATAGTGACAACCATCCACCAGTAGATTTATTATAATGGAGTTGATAGTGACAACCATCCCCATCCACCAGTAGATTTATTATAATGGAGTTGATAGTGACAACCATCCCCCAGTAGATGTATTATAATGGAGTTGATTGTGACAAACATCCCCATCCACCAGTATATTTATTATAATGGAGTTGATAGTGACAACCATCCCCATCCACCAGTAGATTTATTATAATGGGGTTGATAGTGACAACCATCCCCATCCCCCAGTAGATGTATTATAATGGAGTTGATAGTGACAACCATCCACCAGTAGATTTATTATAATGGAGTTGATAGTGACAACCATCCCCATCCACCAGTAGATTTTTTATAATGGAGTTGTTAGTGACAACCATCCACCAGTAGATGTATTATAATGGAGTTGATAGTGACAACCATCCACCAGTAGATGTATTATAATAGGGTTGATAGTGACAACCATCCACCAGTAGATTTATTATAATGGAGTTGATAGTGACAAACATCCCCATCCACCAGTAGATGTATTATAATGGAGTTGATAGTGACAACCATCCCCATCCACCAGTAGATGTATTATAATGGAGTTGATAGTGACAACCATCCCCATCCCCCAGTAGATGTATTATAATGGAGTTGATAGTGACAACCATCCCCATCCACCAGTAGATTTATTATAATGGAGTTGATAGTGACAACCATCCACCAGTAGATTTATTATAATGGAGTTGATAGTGACAACCATCCACCAGTAGATTTATTATAATGGAGTTGATAGTGACAACCATCCACCAGTAGATTTATTATAATGGAGTTGATAGTGACAACCATCCACCAGTAGATTTATTATAATGGAGTTGATAGTGACAACCATCCACCAGTAGATTTATTATAATGGGGTTGATAGTGACAACCATCCACCAGTTGATTTATTATAATGGAGTTGATAGTGACAAACATCCCCATCCACCAGTATATTTATTATAATGGAGTTGATAGTGACAACCATCCCCATCCACCTGTAGATTTATTATAATGGAGTTGATAGTGACAACCATCCACCAGTAGATTTATTATAATGGAGTTGATAGTGACAAACATCCACCAGTAGATTTATTATAATGGAGTTGATAGTGACAACCATCCCCATCCACCAGTAGATTTATTATAATGGAGTTGATAGTGACAAACATCCCCATCCACCAGTAGATTTATTATAATGGAGTTTATAGTGACAACCATCCCCATCCACCAGTAGATTTATTATAATGGAGTTGATAGTGACAACCATCCACCAGTAGATTTATTATAATGGAGTTGATAGTGACAACCATCCACCAGTAGATTTATTATAATGGAGTTGATAGTGACAAACATCCACCAGTAGATTTATTATAATGGAGTTGATAGTGACAACCATCCCCATCCACCAGTAGATTTATTATAATGGAGTTGATAGTGACAAACATCCCCATCCACCAGTAGATTTATTATAATGGAGTTTATAGTGACAACCATCCCCATCCACCAGTAGATTTATTATAATGGAGTTGATAGTGACAACCATCCACCAGTAGATTTATTATAATGGAGTTGATAGTGACAACCATCCACCAGTAGATTTATTATAATGGAGTTGATAGTGACAACCATCCACGAGTTGATTTATTATAATGGAGTTGATAGTGACAAACATCCCCATCCACCAGTAGATTTATTATAATGGAGTTGATAGTGACAACCATCCCCATCCACCAGTAGATTTATTATAATGGAGTTTATAGTGACAACCATCCACCAGTAGATGTATTATAATGGAGTTGATAGTGACAACCATCGCCCTAAATGTTATAGTTGCCATTCTAAATGTTACAGCTTCTAGGATCTCCAACACTTGATATTTATTGTCTGATTTGATCATGTGACATTAGAGCTTAATGGGGAAACAAGTTGAACCATCTATCCAGCAACATCAACAGTTATCACAAAGAGATCATTCCACACTCTGTGTTCTACTACCCAGGTCTGGTGTTGGAGATCATTCTACACTCTGTGTTCTACTACCCAGGTCTGGTGTTGGAGATCATTCCACACTCTATGGATCTCCTGCATGTATTTTCTGATGTTTAATCAGGTATCTTGAATCAGAGTATCTTTTTTCACACTGATCACAGCCATAAGGTTTCTCTCCTGTGTGTGTTCTCTGGTGTGATATCAAGTTGCCTGATGTAGTAAAACCTTTCCCACATACAGCACAGCCATAAGGTTTCTCTCCTGTGTGGATTCGCTTGTGGCGTATTAAAGTCCCAATAAAAGTGAAACTCTTCCCACAGTCGGAGCAGTGGTGAGGCCTCTCTCGAGTGTGTGTTAGCTTGTGTATAGTCAGGCTTCCTGACTGAGTGAATTTCTTCCCACATTGATCACAGCTATAAGGTTTCTCTCCAGTGTGAGTTCTCTGGTGTGAAGCCAGAGTACCGATTTGAGTGAATTTCTTCCCACACTGATCACAGACATACGGCTTGGCACGCGTGTGCGTTCTCTGGTGTGATTTTAAATGTTCTGACCTAACAAAACATTTGCCACAGTCAGAGCAGAGGAAAGGTCTTTCTCCAGTGTGGATACGCCGGTGTACAGTCAGAGATGCTGACGTAACACAATAATTCCCACACACGTCACAGTTATAAGGCTTCTCTCCTGAACATTTTCTCTGGTGTTGTTTTAGACTGCTCGATGAAACAAATCTCTTCCCACGGTTGGAGCAGTGGTATGGCTCTCTGGAATGCGTGTGGTTGTGTGTTCTCTGGTGTAAAATCAGTTCACTCGAGGTGGTGAAGGTCATTCCACATGCATCACAGCAATAGATTCTCTCTCCAGTGTGAATTCCTTGCTGATATTGTAATGACTGTGATGTTGAAAAACTCTTCCCACAGTCAGAAAAGAGGTGAGGTTTATTTCCTGTGTTTACTCGCTGGTGTATTTTAAGTTCCGATAAAGATTTGCAAAGTTTCCCACAATCAGAGCAGCAGTGAGATTTCTTTCCTGTGGGTCTCTGCTGGTGTTTCTGGAGGTTTCCTGATGTGGAGAGACTCTTCTCTGCCTCGTCAGCATCACGATGTTGTTGAGGCTCTCCGGAGGATCCAAGATAGTCACGTCTCTCTCCTGTGTGAACGACAAAGTCAGACAGTCGCTGTAATTTGTCATTGTCATGAATGTTTAAAACGCTTTTAACAAAAATGTCTTCTAACATTAATAAGAAGGTGAAGTGAACAACAGTCGTTTTTTTTGTCTTCATTTTTCATGCATTAGTAATGTCGATGATTTTATTCTTACAATAAAGTTATTATTATTATATAGAGGGAGAGAGGGGACTGTATTATTATTATATAGAGGGAGAGAGGGGACTGTATTATTATTATATAGAGGGAGAGAGGGGACTGTATTATTATTATATAGAGGGAGAGAGGGGACTGTATTATTATTATTATATAGAGGGAGAGAGGGGACTGTATTATTATTATATAGAGGGAGAGAGGGGACTGTATTATTATTATTATATAGAGGGAGAGAGGGGACTGTATTATTATTATATAGAGGGAGAGAGGGGACTGTATTATTATTATTATTATATAGAGGGAGAGAGGGGACTGTATTATTATTATATAGAGGGAGAGAGGGGACTGTATTATTATTATATAGAGGGAGAGAGGGGACTGTATTATTATTATTATATAGAGGGAGAGAGGGGACTGTATTATTATTATATAGAGGGAGAGAGGGGACTGTATTATTATTATTATTATATAGAGGGAGAGAGGGGACTGTATTATTATTATTATATAGAGGGAGAGAGGGGACTGTATTATTATATAGAGGGAGAGAGGGGACTGTATTATTATTATATAGAGGGAGAGAGGGGACTGTATTATTATTATATAGAGGGAGAGAGGGGACTGTATTATTATTATACAGAGGGAGAGAGGGGACTGTATTATTATATAGAGGGAGAGATGGGACTGTATTATTATATAGAGGGAGAGAGGGGACTGTATTATTATATAGAGGGGACTGTATTATAATACAACAGACAGAAACACTGTAAATACGAATCAATAAATCATCACATAATTAAAGGGCCAATCCAGGATTGGGACAAAAAAAAAAAAACTTTTGAAATGAATACTATACAGTGCATTCGGAAAAGTATTCAGACTTTTCCCACCTTTTGTTACGTTACAGCCTTTTTTCTAAAATGGATTAAATTGGAATTTTACCACAGGTGGACTCCAATCAAGTTGTAGAAACATCAAGGATGATCAATGGAAACAGGATGCACCTGAGCTCAATTTCAAGTCTCATAGCAAAGGGACTGAATACTTACGTAAATAAATGTAAATAAGGTATGTTTTCTTTCTGAAAACCTGGTTTTGCTTTGTCATTATGGGGTATTGTGATGTCATTATGGGGTATTGTTATGTCATTATGGGGTATTGTGACGTCATTATGGGGTATTTAGTGTAGATTGATGATTTATCAATTTTAGAATAAGGCTGAAACGTAACTAAACGTTGGATCAGAATACTTTCCGAATGCCAATGTATATACTGTAGGTCTGTCTATTAAACCTCTAGGCGCTAGGGGGCAGTATTTTCACGGCCGGATGAAAAACTTACCCAATTTAAACAGGTTACTACTCCGGCCCAGAAAATAGAATATGCATATTATTAGTAGATTTGGATAGAAAACACTCTGAAGTTTCTAAAACTGTTTGAATGGTGTCTCTAAATATAACAGAACTCATATGGCAGGCAAAAACCTGAGAAAAAATACAAGCAGGAAATGAAAATTTTGTGGCTGTACTATTTTCAAGTCATTGGTAATAAATTACACAGTGACAAAGGATTCATTTTGCACTTCCTATGTCTTCCACTAGATGTCAACAATCTTTATAAAGTCGTTTGAAGCGTCTATGATGAACAGAGACCGAATGAGAATGAAGGGAAGTTGACGTCCCTGGGAGGTCGTCACTTCATTATTGCGCGCACATGCGCGTTCATGTGAGGCGAGACATTTTTCAAAACTTGTTTCAAGACACAGGAGAGGTCGGGTTGAAATATTACTGATGTTTCACGTTAAAAATGTACCAAAAGATTGATGGTAAACAACGTTTGACATGTTTGAACGAACGTAAATAGATTTTTTTTTTTACTTTTCGTCATGACTTTTCCCTCCCATTTTGAGTAGCCCACCGAATGCGCTAACAACACGGAACAGCATGGAGTTATTTGGACATAAATTATGAACTTTGTCGAAAGAAACAACATTTGTTGTGGACCTGGGATTCCTGAAAGTGCCTTCTGATGAAGATTATTAAAAGTAAGGAAATATTGCTAATGTTATTCATGGTTTTAGATGATTCCAACATAGCGGCTAGCTGTATAGCCTAGTGTATTTTTCTGACCAGAGTACTCAGATTATTGCAAAGTATGCTTTCCCAGTAAAGTTATTTTGAAATCTGTCAATTCTTTGAATAACAGTTTAATACTTTAACCACGTTTTATAATGAGTATTTTTTTTGTAAATTCACTGGCAGTTTTGGGGGAGACACATTTTCTCAAAGACACACGCCGATGTAGAATGCTGTTTTTGGATATAAATATGAACTTGATAGAACAAAAATGCATGTATTGTCTAACATAATGTCCTAGGAGTGTCATCTGATGAAGATTGTCAAAGGTTAGTGCATAATTTTAGCTGTTTTTCTGCTTTTGGTGACGCCTGTCCTTGAATTGAAAATGGATGTGTGTACTTTTTTGGCTATGTACTCTCCTAACATAATCTAACTTTATGCTTTCGCCGTAAAGCCTCTTTGAAAATCGGACAATGTGGTTCTATTAAGGAGATGTTTATCTTTTAAATGGTGTAAAATAGTTGATTGTTTGAGAAATTGAAATTATTAGATTTTTGATGTTTTGAATTTCCCGCCTTGCTAGCAATCCCGTCAGTGGGATTAGGTTACCCTCGATCCCCAACAGGTTATTAATAAAAGGGACCAATGAGAGACACTGGGATCAACATTTCAGTCTGTCTATTAATAAAGGGACTAATGAGAGACACTGGGATCTACATTTCAGTCCGTCTATTAACCAAGGGACCAATGAGAGACACTGGGATCTACATTTCAGTCCGTCTATTAATAATAAAGGGACCAATGAGAGACACTGGGATCAACGTTTCAGTCTGTCTATTAATAAAGGGACCAATGAGAGACACTGGGATCAACGTTTCAGTCTGTCTATTAATAAAGGGACCAATGAGTTTGAAACCAAAAACTATTTTATGCAGTTAGGAACAAGATGAAGGAAAAAGGAAAACTGCACACCGCTCTTGATAGTATCACTGATCTTTAATAAGCTTTACGTATCGGCCTCACGGACTCATCAGAGCTTTACGTATCGGCCTCACGGCCTTCGTCAGAGCTTTACCTATCGGCCTCACGGCCTTCGTCGGAGCTTTACGTATCGGCCTCACGGCCTTCGTCAGAGCTTTACCTATCGGCCTCACGGCCTTCATCAAAGATCGGCTATGAAAAAGCCAACTGACACTCTTGTGTTACTGACTTGTTGCACCCTCGACAACTACTATGATTATTATAATTTGACAAATCTGGTGATTTATGAACATTTGAACATCTAGGCCATGTGCTGTTATAATCTCCACCCGGCACAGCCAGAAGAGGACTGGCCACCCCTCATAGCCTGGTTCCTCTCTAGGTTTCTTCCTAGGTTTTGGCCTTTGTAGGGAGTTTTTCCTAGCCACCGTGCTTCTACACCTGCATTGCTTGCTGTTTGGGGTTTTAGGCTGGGTTTCTGTACAGCACTTTGAGATATCAGCTGATGTAAGAAGGGCTATATAAATAAATTAGATTTGATTTAAATAAGACATATTACAGAACTTACTTTGATGTGTCAAATCTCCCTCTTCCTCCTCTTCTCCTCCTCCTCCTCTTCCTCTTGTAGTTCCACTCAGCCTCAGTGTTTTCCTGCAGTCCACCAGCCTCACAGACACCCTCTTCAGACCCAGCAGTAAGGTGATACCAGAAAAGGTACGACCCGGGGACTCTGAGAGGGTGGAGGGGGGCATGCTAGCGTTGTCCTGGTAACCATAAAGAGGGAAACACAGACACATATCACTACGGATTCTATCATTCACTGTCCTTAAGAACTTTACAGAAACCCGGCCTAGAGAGACCACGCTGTATGCTAGACCAGACACTCACTGTTGTTCTTAAGAACCGCTGTACCAACTAGACCAGGCCGAGCTGTACCAATTAGACCAGACCGAGCTGGACCAATTAGACCAGACCGAGCTGGACCAATTAGACCAGACCGAGCTGTACCAACTAGACCAGACCGAGCTGTACCAACTAGACCAGACCGAGCTGGACCATCTAGACCAGACCGAGCTGTACCAACTAGACCAGACCCGAGCTGTACCAACTAGACCAGACCGAGCTGTACCAACTAGACCAGACCGAGCTGTACCAACTAGACTAGACCGAGCTGGACCATCTAGACCAGACCGAGCTGTACCAACTAGACCAGACCGAGCGGTACCAACTAGACCAGACCGAGCTGTACCAACTAGACCAGACCGAGCTGTACCAACTAGACCAGACCGAGCTGTACCAACTAGACCCGAGCTGGACCAACTAGACCAGACCGAGCTGTACATACTAGACCAGACCGAGCTGTACCAACTACACCAGGCCGAGCTGGAACAACTAGACCAAGCTGTAGCAACTAGACCAGACCGAGCTGTACCAACTAGAACAGCCCGAGCTGTACCAACTAGACCAGACCGAGCTGTAGCAACTAGACCAGACCGAGCTGCACCAACTAGACCAGACCGAGCTGTACCAACTAGACCAGACCGAGCTGTAGCAACCAGACCAGACCGAGCTGTACCAACTAGACCAGACCGAGCTGTACCAACTAGACCAGCCCGAGCTGTACCAACTAGACCAGACCGAGCTGTACCAACTAGACCAGACCGAGCTGCACCAACTAGACCAGACCGAGCTGTACCAACTAGACCAGACCGAGCTGCAACAACTAGACCAGACCGAGCTGCACCAACTAGACCAGACCGAGCTGTAGCAACTAGACCAGACCGAGCTGCAGCAACTAGACCAGACCGAGCTGTAGCAACTAGACCAGACCGAGCTGTACCAACTAGACCAGACCGAGCTGTACCAACTAGACCAGACCGAGCTGAACCAACTAGACCAGACCCGAGCTGGACCAACTAGACCCAGACCGAGCTGAACCAACTAGACCAGAACCGAGCAACTAGACCAGACCGAGCTGTACCAACTAGACCACACCGAGCTGTACCAACTAGACCAGACCGAGCTGTACCAACTAGACCAGACCGAGCTGTAGCAACTAGACCAGACCCGAGCTGGACCAACTAGACCCAGACCGAGCTGAACCAACTAGACCAGACCCGAGCAACTAGACCAGACCGAGCTGTACCAACTAGACCAGACCGAGCTGTACCAACTAGACCAGACCGAGCTGTACCAACTAGACCAGACCGAGCTGTACCAACTAGACCAGACCAAGCTGTAGCAACTAGACCAGACCGAGCTGAACCAACTAGACCGAGCTGTAGCAACTAGACCAGACCGAGCTGAACCAACTAGACCAGACCGAGCTGTACCAACTAGACCAGACCGAGCTGTACCAACTAGACCAGACCCGAGCTGTACCAACTAGACCAGACCGAGCTGTACCAACTAGACCAGACCGAGCTGTAGCAACTAGACCAGACCGAGCTGGACCAACTAGACCAGCCCGAGCTGAACCAACTAGACCGAGCTGTAGCAACTAGACCAGACCGAGCTGCACCAACTAGACCAGCCCGAGCTGGACCAACTAGACCAGACCGAGCTGTAGCAACTAGACCAGACCGAGCTGTACCAACTAGACCAGACAGAGCTGTAGCAACTAGACCAGACAGAGCTGTAGCAACTAGACCAGACCGAGCTGTAGCAACTAGACCAGACCGAGCTGTAGCAACTAGACCAGACCGAGCTGTACCAACTAGACCAGACCGAGCTGTACCAACTAGACCAAGCTGTAGCAACTAGACCAGACCGAGCTGTACCAACTAGACCAGACCGAGCTGTAGCAACTAGACCAGACCGAGCTGTACCAACTAGACCAGACCGAGCTGTAGCAACTAGACCGAGCTGTACCAACTAGACCAGACCGAGCTGTAGCAACTAGACCAGACCGAGCTGTAGCAACTAGACCAGACCGAGCTGTAGCAACTAGACCAGACCGAGCTGTAGCAACTAGACCAGACCGAGCTGCACCAACTAGACCAGACCGAGCTGTACCAACTAGACCAGACCGAGCTGTAGCAACCAGACCAGACCGAGCTGTAGCAACTAGACCAGACCGAGCTGTAGCAACTAGACCAGACCGAGCTGGACCAACTAGACCAGACCGAGCTGTACCAACTAGACCAGCCCGAGCTGTACCAACTAGACCAGCCCGAGCTGTACCAACTAGACCAGCCCGAGCTGTAGCAACTAGACCAGACCGAGCTGTAGCAACTAGACCAGACCGAGCTGTAGCAACTAGACCAGACCGAGCTGTAGCGACTAGACCAGACCGAGCTGTAGCAACTAGACCAGACCAAGCTGTACCAAGTAGACCCAGACCGAGCTGAACCAACTAGACTAGACCCGAGCAACTAGACCAGACCGAGCTGTACCAACTAGACCAGACCGAGCTGTACCAACTAGACCAGACCGAGCTGTACCAACTAGACCAGACCGAGCTGTAGCAACTAGACCAGACCCGAGCTGGACCAACTAGACCCAGACCGAGCTGAACCAACTAGACCAGACCCGAGCAACTAGACCAGACCGAGCTGTACCAACTAGACCAGACCGAGCTGTACCAACTAGACCAGACCGACCTGTAGCAACTAGACCAGACCGAGCTGTAGCAACGAGACCAGAACGAGCTGAACCAACTAGACCGAGCTGTAGCAACTAGACCAGACCGAGCTGAACCAACTAGACCAGACCGAGCTGTACCAACTAGACCAGACCGAGGTGTACCAACTAGACCAGACCGAGCTGTAGCAACTAGACCAGACCGAGCTGAACCAACTAGACCAGACCGAGCTGTACCAACTAGACCAGACCGAGCTGTACCAACTAGACCAGACAGAGCTGTACCAACTAGACCAGACCGAGCTGTACCAACTAGACCAGACCGAGCTGTACCAACTAGACCAGACCGAGCTGTAGCAACTAGACCAGACCGAGCTGGACCAACTAGACCAGCCCGAGCTGAACCAACTAGACCGAGCTGTAGCAACTAGACCAGACTGAGCTGCACCAACTAGACCAGCCCGAGCTGTAGCAACTAGACCAGACCGAGCTGTACCAACTAGACCAGACAGAGCTGTACCAACTAGACCAGACAGAGCTGTACCAACTAGACCAGACCGAGCTGTAGCAACTAGACCAGACCGTGCTGTAGCAACTAGACCAGACCGAGCTGTACCAACTAGACCAGACCGAGCTGTACCAACTAGACCAAGCTGTAGCAACTAGACCAGACCGAGCTGTACCAACTAGACCAGACCGAGCTGTACCAACTAGACCAGACCGAGCTGTAGCAACTAGACCGACCTGTACCAACTAGACCAGACCGAGCTGTAGCAACTAGACCAGACCGAGCTGTAGCAACTAGACCAGACCGAGCTGAACCAACTAGACCAGACCGAGCTGTACCAACTAGACCAGACCGAGCTGTAGCAACTAGACCAGACCGAGCTGAAGCAACTAGACCAGACCGAGCTGTAGCAACTAGACCAGACCGAGCTGTACCAACTAGACCAGACCGAGCTGTTGCAACTAGACCAGACCGAGCTGTAGCAACTAGACCAGACCGAGCTGAACCAACTAGACCAGACCGAGCTGTACCAACTAGACCAGACCGAGCTGTAGCAACTAGACCAGACCGAGCTGCACCAACTAGACCAGACCGAGCTGCAGCAACTAGACCAGACCGAGCTGTACCAACTAGACCAGACCGAGCTGCACCAACTAGACCAGACCGAGCTGTAGCAACTAGACCAGACCGAGCTGTACCAACTAGACCAGACCGAGCTGGACCAACTAGACCAGACCGAGCTGCACCAACTAGACCAGAACGAGCTGTACCAACTAGACCGAGCTGGACCAACTAGACCAAGCTGTAGCAACTAGACCGAGCTGTAGCAGCTAGACCAGACCGAGCTGTAGCAAATAGACCAGACCGAGCTGTACCAACTAGACCAGACCGAGCTGAACCAACTAGACCAAGCTGTAGCTACTAGACCAGACCGAGCTGGACCAACTAGACCCAGACCGAGCTGAACCAACTAGACCAGAACCGAGCAACTAGACCAGACCGAGCTGTACCAACTAGAACACACCGAGCTGTACCAACTAGACCAGACCGAGCTGTACCAACTAGACCAGACCGAGCTGTAGCAACTAGACCAGACCCGAGCTGGACCAACTAGACCCAGACCGAGCTGAACCAACTAGACCAGACCCGAGCAACTAGACCAGACCGAGCTGTACCAACTAGACCAGACCGAGCTGTACCAACTAGACCAGACCGAGCTGTACCAACTAGACCAGACCGAGCTGTACCAACTAGACCAGACCAAGCTGTAGCAACTAGACCAGACCGAGCTGAACCAACTAGACCGAGCTGTAGCAACTAGACCAGACCGAGCTGAACCAACTAGACCAGACCGAGCTGTACCAACTAGACCAGACCGAGCTGTACCAACTAGACCAGACCCGAGCTGTACCAACTAGACCAGACCGAGCTGTACCAACTAGACCAGACCGAGCTGTAGCAACTAGACCAGACCGAGCTGGACCAACTAGACCAGCCCGAGCTGAACCAACTAGACCGAGCTGTAGCAACTAGACCAGACCGAGCTGCACCAACTAGACCAGCCCGAGCTGTACCAACTAGACCAGACCGAGCTGTACCAACTAGACCAGACCGAGCTGTACCAACTAGACCAGACCGAGCTGTACCAACTAGACCAAGCTGTAGCAACTAGACCAGACCGAGCTGTACCAACTAGACCAGACCGAGCTGTAGCAACTAGACCAGACCGAGCTGTACCAACTAGACCAGACCGAGCTGTAGCAACTAGACCGAGCTGTACCAACTAGACCAGACCGAGCTGTAGCAACTAGACCAGACCGAGCTGTAGCAACTAGACCAGACCGAGCTGTAGCAACTAGACCAGACCGAGCTGTAGCAACTAGACCAGACCGAGCTGCACCAACTAGACCAGACCGAGCTGTACCAACTAGACCAGACCGAGCTGTAGCAACCAGGCCAGACCGAGCTGTAGCAACTAGACCAGACCGAGCTGTAGCAACTAGACCAGACCGAGCTGGACCAACTAGACCAGACCGAGCTGTACCAACTAGACCAGCCCGAGCTGTACCAACTAGACCAGCCCGAGCTGTACCAACTAGACCAGCCCGAGCTGTAGCAACTAGACCAGACCGAGCTGTAGCAACTAGACCAGACCGAGCTGTAGCAACTAGACCAGACCGAGCTGTAGCGACTAGACCAGACCGAGCTGTAGCAACTAGACCAGACCGAGCTGTACCAAGTAGACCCAGACCGAGCTGAACCAACTAGACTAGACCCGAGCAACTAGACCAGAACGAGCTGTACCAACTAGACCAGACCGAGCTGTACCAACTAGACCAGACCGAGCTGTAGCAACTGAGACGCCAGACCCGAGCTGGACCAACTAGACCCAGACCGAGCTGAACCAACTAGACCAGACCCGAGCAACTAGACCAGACCGAGCTGTACCAACTAGACCAGACCGAGCTGTACCAACTAGACCAGACCGAGCTGTACCAACTAGACCAGACCGACCTGTAGCAACTAGACCAGACCGAGCTGTAGCAACGAGACCAGAACGAGCTGAACCAACTAGACCGAGCTGTAGCAACTAGACCAGACCGAGCTGAACCAACTAGACCAGACCGAGCTGTACCAACTAGACCAGACCGAGCTGTACCAACTAGACCAGACCGAGCTGTAGCAACTAGACCGACCTGTACCAACTAGACCAGACCGAGCTGTACCAACTAGACCAGACCGAGCTGTAGCAACTAGACCAGACCGAGCTGTAGCAACTAGACCAGACCGAGCTGTAGCAACTAGACCAGACCGAGCTGAACCAACTAGACCAGACCGAGCTGTACCAACTAGACCAGACCGAGCTGTAGCAACTAGACCAGACCGAGCTGTAGCAACTAGACCAGACCGAGCTGTACCAACTAGACCAGACCGAGCTGTACCAACTAGACCAGACCGAGCTGTAGCAACTAGACCAGACCGAGCTGTAGCAACGAGACCAGAACGAGCTGAACCAACTAGACCGAGCTGTAGCAACTAGACCAGACCGAGCTGAACCAACTAGACCAGACCGAGCTGTACCAACTAGACCAGACCGAGCTGTACCAACTAGACCAGACCGAGCTGTAGCAACTAGACCGACCTGTACCAACTAGACCAGACCGAGCTGTACCAACTAGACCAGACCGAGCTGTAGCAACTAGACCAGACCGAGCTGTAGCAACTAGACCAGACCGAGCTGTAGCAACTAGACCAGACCGAGCTGAACCAACTAGACCAGACCGAGCTGTACCAACTAGACCAGACCGAGCTGTAGCAACTAGACCAGACCGAGCTGTAGCAACTAGACCAGACCGAGCTGTAGCAACTAGACCAGACCGAGCTGTTGCAACTAGACCAGACCGAGCTGTAGCAACTAGACCAGACCGAGCTGAACCAACTAGACCAGACCGAGCTGTACCAACTAGACCAGACCGAGCTGTAGCAACTAGACCAGACCGAGCTGCACCAACTAGACCAGACCGAGCTGCAGCAACTAGACCAGACCGAGCTGTACCAACTAGACCAGACCGAGCTGCACCAACTAGACCAGACCGAGCTGTAGCAACTAGACCAGACCGAGCTGTACCAACTAGACCAGACCGAGCTGGACCAACTAGACCAGACCGAGCTGCACCAACTAGACCAGAACGAGCTGTACCAACTAGACCGAGCTGGACCAACTAGACCAAGCTGTAGCAACTAGACCGAGCTGTAGCAGCTAGACCAGACCGAGCTGTAGCAACTAGACCAGACCGAGCTGTACCAACTAGACCAGACCGAGCTGAACCAACTAGACCAAGCTGTAGCTACTAGACCAGACCGAGCTGTACCAACTAGACCAGACCGAGCTGTACCAACTAGACCAGACCGAGCTGTACCAACTAGACCAAGCTGTAGCTACTAGACCAGACCGAGCTGTACCAACTAGACCAGACCGAGCTGTAGCAACGAGACCAGACCGAGCTGTAGCAACTAGACCAGACCCGAGCTGGACCAACTAGACCCAGACCGAGCTGAACCAACTAGACCAGACCCGAGCTGTAGCAACTAGACCAGACCGAGGTGTAGCAACTAGACCAGAGCGAGCTATACCAACTAGACCAGACCGAGCTGTACCAACTAGACCAGACCGAGCTGAACCAACTAGACCAGGCCGAGCTGGACCAACTAGACCAAGCTGTAGCAACTAGACCAGACCGAACTGTACCAACTAGACCAGACCGAGCTGGACCAACTAGACCAGCCCGAGCTGAACCAACTAGACCGAGCTGTAGCAACTAGACCAGACCGAGCTGCACCAACTAGACCAGCCCGAGCTGTAGCAACTAGACCAGACCGAGCTGTACCAACTAGACCAGACAGAGCTGTACCAACTAGACCAGACCGAGCTGTAGCAACTAGACCAGACCAAGCTGTAGCAACTAGACCAGACCGAGCTGTACCAACTAGACCAGACCGAGCTGTACCAACTAGACCAGACCGAGCTGTACCAACTAGACCAAGCTGTAGCAACTAGACCAGACCGAGCTGTAGCAACTAGACCAGACCGAGCTGTAGCAACTAGACCAGACCGAGCTGTACCAACTAGACCAGACCGAGCTGTAGCAACTAGACCGAGCTGTACCAACTAGACCAGACCGAGCTGTAGCAACTAGACCAGACCGAGCTGTAGCAACTAGACCAGACCGAGCTGCACCAACTAGACCAGACAGAGCTGTACCAACTAGACCAGGCGCGAGCTGGACCAACTAGACCAAGCTGTAGCAACTACACCAGACCGAGCTGTACCAACTAGACCAGACCGAGCTGCACCAACTAGACCAGACCGAGCTGTACCAACTAGACCAGACCGAGCTGTAGCAACCAGACCAGACCGAGCTGTACCAACTAGACCAGACCGAGCTGTAGCAACTAGACCAGACCGAGCTGGACCAACTAGACCAGACCGAGCTGTACCAACTAGACCAGCCCGAGCTGTACCAACTAGACCAGACCGAGCTGCACCAACTAGACCAGACCGAGCTGTAGCAACTAGACCAGACCGAGCTGTAGCTACTAGACCAGACCGAGCTGTAGCAAGTAGACCAGACCGAGCTGTAGCAACTAGACCAGACCGAGCTGTAGCAACTAGACCAGACCGAGCTGTACCAAGTAGACCAGACCGAGCTGTACCAACTAGACCAGACCGAGCTGAACCAACTAGACCAGACCCGAGCAACTAGACCAGACCGAGCTGTACCAACTAGACCAGACCGAGCTGTACCAACTAGACCAGACCGAGCTGTACCAACTAGACCAGACCGAGCTGTAGCAACTAGACCAGACCCGAGCTGGACCAACTAGACCCAGACCGAGCTGAACCAACTAGACCAGACCCGAGCAACTAGACCAGACCGAGCTGTACCAACTAGACCAGACCGAGCTGTACCAACTAGACCAGACCGAGCTGTACCAACTAGACCAGACCGACCTGTAGCAAATAGACCAGACCGAGCTGTAGCAACGAGACCAGACTGAGCTGAACCAACTAGACCGAGCTGTAGCAACTAGACCAGACCGAGCTGTACCAACTAGACCAGACCGAGCTGTACCAACTAGACCAGACCGAGCTGTACCAACTAGACCAGACCAAGCTGTAGCAACTAGACCAGACCGAGCTGGACCAACTAGACCAGCCCGAGCTGAACCAACTAGACCGAGCTGTAGCAACTAGACCAGACCGAGCTGCACCAACTAGCCCAGCCCGAGCTGTAGCAACTAGACCAGACCGAGCTGTACCAACTAGACCAGACAGAGCTGTACCAACGAGACCAGACCGAGCTGTAGCAACTAGACCAGACCGAGCTGTACCAACTAGACCAGACCGAGCTGTACCAACTAGACCAAGCTGTAGCAACTAGACCAGACCGAGCTGGACCAACTAGACCAGACCGAGCTGTAGCAACTAGACCAGACCGAGCTGTACCAACTAGACCAGACCGAGCTGTAGCAACTAGACCGACCTGTACCAACTAGACCAGACCGAGCTGTAGCAACTAGACCAGACCGAGCTGTAGCAACTAGACCAGACCGAGCTGTACCAACTAGACCAGACCGAGCTGTAGCAACTAGACCAGACCGAGCTGTAGCAACTAGACCAGACCGAGCTGTACCAACTAGACCAGACCGAGCTGTACCAACTAGACCAGCCCGAGCTGTAGCAACTAGACCAGACCGAGCTGGACCAACTAGACCAGCCCGAGCTGTACCAACTAGACCAGCCCGAGCTGTACCAACTAGACCAGACCGAGCTGCACCAACTAGACCAGACCGAGCTGTAGCAACTAGACCAGACCGAGCTGTAGCAACTAGACCAGACCGAGCTGGACCAACTAGACCCAGACCGAGCTGAACCAACTAGACCAGACCCGAGCAACTAGACCAGACCGAGCTGTACCAACTAGACCAGACCGAGCTGTACCAACTAGACCAGACCGAGCTGTACCAACTAGACCAGACCGAGCTGTAGCAACTAGACCAGACCCGAGCTGGACCAACTAGACCCAGACCGAGCTGAACCAACTAGACCAGACCCGAGCAACTAGACCAGACCGAGCTGTACCAACTAGACCAGACCGAGCTGTACCAACTAGACCAGACCGAGCTGTACCAACTAGACCAGACCGACCTGTAGCAACTAGACCAGACCGAGCTGTAGCAACGAGACCAGACCGAGCTGAACCAACTAGACCGAGCTGTAGCAACTAGACCAGACCGAGCTGAACCAACTAGACCAGACCGAGCTGTACCAACTAGACCAGACCGAGCTGTACCAACTAGACCAGACCGAGCTGTACCAACTAGACCAGACCGAGCTGTACCAACTAGACCAGACCGAGCTGTAGCAACTAGACCAGACCGAGCTGGACCAACTAGACCAGCCCGAGCTGAACCAACTAGACCGAGCTGCACCAACTAGACCAGCCCGAGCTGTAGCAACTAGACCAGACCGAGCTGTACCAACTAGACCAGACAGAGCTGTACCAACTAGACCAGACCGAGCTGTAGCAACTAGACCAGACCGAGCTGTAGCAACTAGACCAGACCGAGCTGTACCAACTAGACCAGACCGAGCTGTACCAACTAGACCAGACCGAGCTGTACCAACTAGACCAAGCTGTAGCAACTAGACCAGATCGAGCTGTACCAACTAGACCGAGATGTAGCAACTAGACCAGACCGAGCTGTACCAACTAGACCAGACCGAGATGTAGCAACTAGACCAGACCGAGCTGTACCAACTAGACCAGACCGAGCTGTAGCAACTAGACCGACCTGTACCAACTAGACCAGACCGAGCTGTACCAACTAGACCAGACCGAGCTGTAGCAACTAGACCAGACCGAGCTGTAGCAACTAGACCAGACCGAGCTGAACCAACTAGACCAGACCGAGCTGAACCAACTAGACCAGACCGAGCTGTACCAACTAGACCAGACCGAGCTGTACCAACTAGACCAGCCCGAGCTGTAGCAACTAGACCAGACCGAGCTGCACCAACTAGACCAGCCCGAGCTGTAGCAACTAGACCAGACCGAGCTGTACCAACTAGACCAGACCGAGCTGTAGCAGCTAGACCAGACCGAGCTGTAGCAACTAGACCAGACCGAGCTGAACCAACTAGACCAGACCGAGCTGTACCAACTAGACCAGACCGAGCTGTACCAACTAGACCAGACCGAGCTGCACCAACTAGACCAGACCGAGCTGCACCAACTAGACCAGACCGAGCTGCAGCAACTAGACCAGACCGAGCTGTACCAACTAGACCAGACCGAGCTGCACCAACTAGACCAGACCGAGCTGTAGCAACTAGACCAGACCGAGCTGAACCAACTAGACCAGACCGAGCTGAACCAACTAGACCAGACCGAGCTGTAGCAACTAGACCAGACCGAGCTGTAGCAACTAGACCAGACCAAGCTGTAGCTACTAGACCAGACCGAGCTGTACCAACTAGACCAGACCGAGCTGTACCAACTAGACCAAGCTGTAGCTACTAGACCAGACCGAGCTGTACCAACTAGACCAGACCGAGCTGTAGCAACGAGACCAGACCGAGCTGTAGCAACTAGACCAGACCCGAGCTGGACCAACTAGACCCAGACCAAGCTGAACCAACTAGACCAGACCCGAGCTGTACCAACCAGACACGAGCTGGACCAACTAGACCAGACCCGAGCTGGACCAACTAGACCAGACCGAGCTGTACCAACTAGACCAGACCGAGCTGCACCAACTAGACCAGACCGAGCTGGACCAACTAGACCAAGCTGTACCAACTAGACCAGACCGAGCTGGACCAACTAGATCAGACCCGAGCTGTAGCAACTAGACCAGACCGAGCTGTACCAACTAGACCAGACCGAGCAGTAGCAACTAGACCAAGCTGTGACAACAAGACCAGACCCGAGCTGTAGCAACTAGACCAGACCGAGCTGTACCAACTAGACCAGACCGAGCTGCACCAACTAGACCAGACCGAGCTGAACCAACTAGACCAGACCGAGCTGTAGCAACTAGACCAGACCGAGCTGTACCAACTAGACCAGACCGAGCTGAACCAACTAGACCAGACCGAGCTGTACCAACTAGACCAGACCGAGCTGTACCAACTAGACCAGACCGAGCTGTAGCAACTAGACCAGACCGAGCTGGACCAACTAGACCAGACCGAGCTGGACCAACTAGACCAGACCGAGCTGCACCAACTAGACCAAGCTGTACCAACTAGACCAGACCCGAGCTGGACCAACTAGACCAGACCCGAGCTGGACCAACTAGACCAGACTGAGCTGGACCAACTAGACCAGACCGAGCTGGACCAACTAGACCAGACCGAGCTGGACCAACTAGATCAGACCCGAGCTGTAGCAACTAGACCAGACCAACTGTAGCAACTAGACCAGACCGAGCTGTAGCAACTAGACCAAGCTGTACCAACTAGACCAGACCCGAGCTGGACCAACTAGACCAGACCGAGTTGGACCAACTAGACCAGACCGAGCTGCACCAACTAGACCAGACCGAGCTGTACCAACTAGACCAGACCGAGCTGTACCAACTAGACCAGACCGAGCTGTACCAACTAGACCAGACTGAGCTGTACCAACTAGACCACACCCGAGCTGGACCAACTAGACCAGACCCGAGCTGGACCAACTAGACCAGACCCGAGCTGGACCAACTAGACCAGACTGAGGTGCACCAACTAGACCAGACCGAGCTTTACCAACTAGACCAAGCTGTACCAACTAGACCAAGCTGTAGCAACTAGACCAGACCCGAGCTGTAGCAACTAGAACGAGCTGGACCAACTAGACCAAGCTGTAGCAACTAGACCAGACCGAGCTGTACCAACTAGACCAAGCTGTACCAACTAGACCAGACCGAGCTGTAGCAACTAGACCAGACCGAGCTGTACCAACTAGACCAGACCGAGCTGTACCAACTAGACCAGACCGAGCTGTACCAACTAGACCAGACCGAGCTGTACCAACTAGACCAGACCGAGCTGTACCAACTAGACCAGACCGAGCTGTACCAACTAGACCAGACCGAGCTGGACCAACTAGACCAGACCGAGCTGTAGCAACTAGACCAGACCGAGCTGTACCAACCAGACCGAGCTGTACCAACTAGACCAGACCCGAGCTGTAGCAAGTAGACCAGACCGAGCTGTAGCAACCAGACCAGACCGAGCTGTAGCAACCAGACCAGACCGAGCTGTAGCAACTAGACCAGACCGAGCTGAACCAACTAGACCAGACCGAGCTGTACCAACTAGACCAGCCCGAGCTGTACCAACGAGACCGAGCTGTAGCAACGAGACCAGACCGAGCTGTACCAACTAGACCAGACCGAGCTGTACCAACTAGACCAGACCGAGCTGTACCAACTAGACCAGACCGAGCTGTACCAACTAGACCAGACCGAGCTGTACCAACTAGACCAGACCGAGCTGTAGCAACCAGACCAGACCGAGCTGTAGCAACCAGACCAGACCGAGCTGTAGCAACTAGACCAGACCGAGCTGAACCAAACTAGACCAGACCGAGCTGTACCAACTAGACCAGCCCGAGCTGTACCAACGAGACCGAGCTGTAGCAACGAGACCAGACCGAGCTGTACCAACTAGACCAGACCGAGCTGTACCAACTAGACCAGACCGAGCTGTACCAACTAGACCAGACCGAGCTGTACCAACTAGACCAGACCAAGCTGTAGCAACCAGACCAGACCGAGCTGTACCAACTAGACCAGACCGAGCTGAACCAACTAGACCAGACCGAGCTGTACCAACTAGACCAGACCGAGCTGGACCAACTAGACCAGACCGAGCTGTACCAACTAGACCAGACCCGAGCTGAACCAACTAGACCAGACCCGAGCTGTACCAACCAGACACGAGCTGGACCAACTAGACCAGACCCGAGCTGGACCAACTAGACCAGACCCGAGCTGGACCAACTAGACCAGACCGAGCTGGACCAACTAGACCAGACCGAGCTGCACCAACTAGACCAGACCGAGCTGTAGCAACTAGACCAGACCGAGCTGTAGCAACTAGACCAGACCGAGCTGTACCAACTAGACCAGACCGAGCTGCACCAACTAGACCAGACCGAGCTGGACCAACTAGACCAAGCTGTACCAACTAGACCAGACCGAGCTGTACAAACTAGACCAGACCGAGCTGTACCAACTAGACCAGACCCGAGCTGTAGCAACTAGACCAGACCGAGCTGTACCAACTAGAACAGACCGAGCTGTACCAACTAGACCAGACCGAGCTGTACCAACTAGACCAGACCCGAGCTGTAGCAACTAGACCAGACCGAGCTGTACCAACTAGACCAGACCGAGCTGCACCAACTAGACCAGACCGAGCTGTACCAACTAGACCAGACCGAGCTGTACCAACTAGACCAGACCGAGCTGGACCAACTAGATCAGACCAGAGCTGGACCAACTAGACCAGACCGAGCTGTACCAACTAGACCAGACCAAGCTGTACCAACTAGACCAGACCGAGCTGCACCAACCAGACCAAGCTGTACCAACTAGACCAGACCCGAGCTGGACCAACTAGACCAGACTGAGCCTGACCAACTAGACCAGACCGAGGTGTACCAACTAGACCAGACCGAGCTGGACCAACTAGATCAGACCCGAGCTGTAGCAACTAGACCAGATCGAGCTGTACCAACTAGACCAGACCGAGCTGTAGCAACTAGACCAGACCGAGCTGTAGCAACTAGACCAGACCGAGCTGCACCAACTAGACCAGACCGAGCTGCACCAACTAGACCAGACCGAGCTGGACCAACTAGACCAGACCGAGCTGGACCAACTAGACCAGACCGAGCTGCACCAACTAGACCAGACCGAGCTGCACCAACTAGACCAAGCTGTACCAACTAGACCAGACCCGAGCTGGACCAACTAGACCAGACCTGAGCTGGACCAACTAGACCAGACCCGAGCTGGACCAACTAGACCAGACCCGAGCTGGACCAACTAGACCAGACCGAGCTGGACCAACTAGACCAGACCGAGCTGTACCAACTAGACCAGACCGAGCTGGACCAACTAGACCAGACCGAGCTGGACCAACTAGACCAGACCGAGCTGTACCAACTAGACCAGACCGAGCTGTACCAACTAGACCAGACCGAGCTGTAGCAACTAGACCAGACCGAGCTGTACCAACTAGACCAGACCGAGCTGCAGCAACTAGACCAGACCGAGCTGCACCAACTAGACAAGACCGAGCTGCACCAACTAGACCAGACCCGAGCTGCACCAACTAGACCAGAACGAGCTGTACCAACTAGACCAAGCTGTACCAACTAGACCGAGCTGTAGCAACTAGACCAGACCCGAGCTGTAGCAACTAGACCGAGCTGGACCAACTAGACCAAGGTGTAGCAACTAGACCAGACCGAGCTGTACCAACTAGACCAAGCTGTACCAACTAGACCAGACCCGAGCTGTAGCAACTAGACCAGACCGAGCTGTACCAACTAGACCAGACCGAGCTGTACCAACTAGACCGAGCTGTACCAACTAGACCAGACCGAGCTGTAGCAACTAGACCAGACCGAGCTGTACCAACTAGACCAGACCGAGCTGCACCAACTAGACCAGACCGAGCTGCACCAACTAGACCAGACCGAGCTGCACCAACTAGACCAAGCTGTAGCAACTAGACCAGACCCGAGCTGGACCAACTAGACCAGACCGAGCTGCACCAACTAGACCAGACCGAGCTGTACCAACTAGACCAGACCGAGCTGTACCAACTAGACCAGACCGAGCTGTACCAACTAGACCAGACCGAGCTGTACCAACTAGACCAGACCGAGCTGCACCAACTAGACCAGACCGAGCTGCACCAACTAGACCAAGCTGTACCAACTAGACCAGACCGAGCTGGACCAACTAGATCAGACCCGAGCTGTAGCAACTAGACCAGACCGAGCTGTACCAACTAGACCAGACCGAGCAGTAGCAACTAGACCAAGCTGTGACAACAAGACCAGACCCGAGCTGTAGCAACTAGACCAGACCGAGCTGTACCAACTAGACCAGACCGAGCTGCACCAACTAGACCAGACCGAGCTGAACCAACTAGACCAGACCGAGCTGTAGCAACTAGACCAGACCGAGCTGTACCAACTAGACCAGACCGAGCTGAACCAACTAGACCAGACCGAGCTGTACCAACTAGACCAGACCGAGCTGTACCAACTAGACCAGACCGAGCTGTAGCAACTAGACCAGACCGAGCTGGACCAACTAGACCAGACCGAGCTGGACCAACTAGACCAGACCGAGCTGCACCAACTAGACCAAGCTGTACCAACTAGACCAGACCCGAGCTGGACCAACTAGACCAGACCCGAGCTGGACCAACTAGACCAGACTGAGCTGGACCAACTAGACCAGACCGAGCTGGACCAACTAGATCAGACCCGAGCTGTAGCAACTAGACCAGACCAACTGTAGCAACTAGACCAGACCGAGCTGTAGCAACTAGACCAAGCTGTACCAACTAGACCAGACCCGAGCTGGACCAACTAGACCAGACCGAGTTGGACCAACTAGACCAGACCGAGCTGCACCAACTAGACCAGACCGAGCTGTACCAACTAGACCAGACCGAGCTGTACCAACTAGACCAGACCGAGCTGTACCAACTAGACCAGACTGAGCTGTACCAACTAGACCACACCCGAGCTGGACCAACTAGACCAGACCCGAGCTGGACCAACTAGACCAGACCCGAGCTGGACCAACTAGACCAGACTGAGGTGCACCAACTAGACCAGACCGAGCTTTACCAACTAGACCAAGCTGTACCAACTAGACCAAGCTGTAGCAACTAGACCAGACCCGAGCTGTAGCAACTAGAACGAGCTGGACCAACTAGACCAAGCTGTAGCAACTAGACCAGACCGAGCTGTACCAACTAGACCAAGCTGTACCAACTAGACCAGACCGAGCTGTAGCAACTAGACCAGACCGAGCTGTACCAACTAGACCAGACCGAGCTGTACCAACTAGACCAGACCGAGCTGTACCAACTAGACCAGACCGAGCTGTACCAACTAGACCAGACCGAGCTGTACCAACTAGACCAGACCGAGCTGTACCAACTAGACCAGACCGAGCTGTACCAACTAGACCAGACCGAGCTGTAGCAACTAGACCAGACCGAGCTGTACCAACCAGACCGAGCTGTACCAACTAGACCAGACCCGAGCTGTAGCAAGTAGACCAGACCGAGCTGTAGCAACCAGACCAGACCGAGCTGTAGCAACCAGACCAGACCGAGCTGTAGCAACTAGACCAGACCGAGCTGAACCAACTAGACCAGACCGAGCTGTACCAACTAGACCAGCCCGAGCTGTACCAACGAGACCGAGCTGTAGCAACGAGACCAGACCGAGCTGTACCAACTAGACCAGACCGAGCTGTACCAACTAGACCAGACCGAGCTGTACCAACTAGACCAGACCGAGCTGTACCAACTAGACCAGACCGAGCTGTACCAACTAGACCAGACCGAGCTGTAGCAACCAGACCAGACCGAGCTGTAGCAACCAGACCAGACCGAGCTGTAGCAACTAGACCAGACCGAGCTGAACCAAACTAGACCAGACCGAGCTGTACCAACTAGACCAGCCCGAGCTGTACCAACGAGACCGAGCTGTAGCAACGAGACCAGACCGAGCTGTACCAACTAGACCAGACCGAGCTGTACCAACTAGACCAGACCGAGCTGTACCAACTAGACCAGACCGAGCTGTAGCAACCAGACCAGACCGAGCTGTACCAACTAGACCAGACCGAGCTGAACCAACTAGACCAGACCGAGCTGTACCAACTAGACCAGACCGAGCTGGACCAACTAGACCAGACCGAGCTGTACCAACTAGACCAGACCCGAGCTGAACCAACTAGACCAGACCCGAGCTGTACCAACCAGACACGAGCTGGACCAACTAGACCAGACCCGAGCTGGACCAACTAGACCAGACCCGAGCTGGACCAACTAGACCAGACCGAGCTGGACCAACTAGACCAGACCGAGCTGCACCAACTAGACCAGACCGAGCTGTAGCAACTAGACCAGACCGAGCTGTAGCAACTAGACCAGACCGAGCTGTACCAACTAGACCAGACCGAGCTGCACCAACTAGACCAGACCGAGCTGGACCAACTAGACCAAGCTGTACCAACTAGACCAGACCGAGCTGTACAAACTAGACCAGACCGAGCTGTACCAACTAGACCAGACCCGAGCTGTAGCAACTAGACCAGACCGAGCTGTACCAACTAGAACAGACCGAGCTGTACCAACTAGACCAGACCGAGCTGTACCAACTAGACCAGACCCGAGCTGTAGCAACTAGACCAGACCGAGCTGTACCAACTAGACCAGACCGAGCTGCACCAACTAGACCAGACCGAGCTGTACCAACTAGACCAGACCGAGCTGTACCAACTAGACCAGACCGAGCTGGACCAACTAGATCAGACCAGAGCTGGACCAACTAGACCAGACCGAGCTGTACCAACTAGACCAGACCAAGCTGTACCAACTAGACCAGACCGAGCTGCACCAACCAGACCAAGCTGTACCAACTAGACCAGACCCGAGCTGGACCAACTAGACCAGACTGAGCCTGACCAACTAGACCAGACCGAGGTGTACCAACTAGACCAGACCGAGCTGGACCAACTAGATCAGACCCGAGCTGTAGCAACTAGACCAGATCGAGCTGTACCAACTAGACCAGACCGAGCTGTAGCAACTAGACCAAGCTGTACCAACTAGACCAGACCCGAGCTGGACCAACTAGACCAGACCGAGCTGGACCAACTAGACCAGACCGAGCTGGACCAACTAGACCAGACCGAGCTGCACCAACTAGACCAGACCGAGCTGCACCAACTAGACCAAGCTGTACCAACTAGACCAGACCCGAGCTGGACCAACTAGACCAGACCTGAGCTGGACCAACTAGACCAGACCCGAGCTGGACCAACTAGACCAGACCCGAGCTGGACCAACTAGACCAGACCGAGCTGGACCAACTAGACCAGACCGAGCTGTACCAACTAGACCAGACCGAGCTGGACCAACTAGACCAGACCGAGCTGGACCAACTAGACCAGACCGAGCTGTACCAACTAGACCAGACCGAGCTGTACCAACTAGACCAGACCGAGCTGTAGCAACTAGACCAGACCGAGCTGTACCAACTAGACCAGACCGAGCTGCAGCAACTAGACCAGACCGAGCTGCACCAACTAGACAAGACCGAGCTGCACCAACTAGACCAGACCCGAGCTGCACCAACTAGACCAGAACGAGCTGTACCAACTAGACCAAGCTGTACCAACTAGACCGAGCTGTAGCAACTAGACCAGACCCGAGCTGTAGCAACTAGACCGAGCTGGACCAACTAGACCAAGGTGTAGCAACTAGACCAGACCGAGCTGTACCAACTAGACCAAGCTGTACCAACTAGACCAGACCCGAGCTGTAGCAACTAGACCAGACCGAGCTGTACCAACTAGACCAGACCGAGCTGTACCAACTAGACCGAGCTGTACCAACTAGACCAGACCGAGCTGTAGCAACTAGACCAGACCGAGCTGTACCAACTAGACCAGACCGAGCTGCACCAACTAGACCAGACCGAGCTGCACCAACTAGACCAAGCTGTAGCAACTAGACCAGACCCGAGCTGGACCAACTAGACCAGACCGAGCTGCACCAACTAGACCAGACCGAGCTGTACCAACTAGACCAGACCGAGCTGTACCAACTAGACCAGACCGAGCTGTACCAACTAGACCAGACCGAGCTGTACCAACTAGACCAGACCGAGCTGCACCAACTAGACCAGACCGAGCTGCACCAACTAGACCAAGCTGTACCAACTAGACCAGAACCGAGCTGGACCAACTAGACCAGAACCGAGCTGTACCAACTAGACCAGCCCGAGCTGTACCAACGAGACCATCCCGAGCTGTACCAACTAGACCAGACCGAGCTGTACCAACTAGACCAGACCGAGCTGTACCAACTAGACCAGACCGAGCTGTACCAACTAGACCAGACCGAGCTGCACCAACTAGACCAGACTTAGCTATACCAACTAGACCAGACCGAGCAGTAGCAACTAGACCAGACCGAGCTGAACCAACTAGACCGAGCTGTAGCAGCTAGACCAGACCGAGCTGTACCAACTAGACCGAGCTGTACCAACTAGACCAGACCGAGCTGTACCAACTAGACCAGACCCGAGCTGTACCAACTAGACCAGACCCGAGCTGTACCAACTAGAACAGACCGAGCTGTACCAACTAGACCAGACCGAGCTGTACCAACTAGACCAAGCTGTAGCTACTAGACCAGACCGAGCTGTACCAACTAGACCAGACCGAGCTGCACCAACTAGACCAGACCGAGCTGTAGCAACGAGACCAGACCGAGCTGTAGCAACGAGACCAGACCGAGCTGCACCAACTAGACCAGACCCGAGCTGCACCAACTAGACCAGACCCGAGCTGTACCAACTAGACCAGACAGTTGTGATGTTAGGTTAGTACCATGTGGTGTTCTGATCCGGATAAACTCTTCTCGGCCTCGTCAGCATCATGTTGTTGTTGAGGATCCCCACAGGATCCACGATATTCACGTCTCTCTCCTGTGTGAATAAGAAAGTCACACAGATTGCCATGTAAAAATGTTATTGCCACAGTAAAAATCAACCATTTTGTCCATCTGGTGTCTGTGACAGCTATTACAAAATCCTACAGGGACTGACTAAACAACTAGTCTTGTGAATCAAGTTAAGTTGACTATTTTGGTTAGAAGCATTCGTAATTTTTTTGCAAAGTTTTCATTAATTTTTTATAAGAAATGAGAAAACCCAACAAACAAAAAACCTTTAAACGGATGACAACTGATCTTGTCTCATCCTATCAAGCTTCAGAGATCATCTGCACAAAGGGAATACTTCTTTTCTAAATTCAAATTCAAGATTTTCTTCATCTCTAAATCCAGAATACTTCCTGATTTCTTTACAAAACATTTTTTATCAAAAAAACATAAAATCTCTCAAATCATCATATAAAATGTACAATAAAATGTTCAGATGCAGTTTATTCTCTACCTCCTCTGAAATCACAGACCGTACATAGACGAATTAAGAGGGGGGACTATGCCATCGAACCGACCTCTTTCTATTACCAGGGGCAGTATCCCGGGTTCTCAACAAGGTCACACAAGGACCTTCTGTTTCAGGTTAGGTGAGAGGTGACAAGGTTCTGGAACGTGGCGGGTTTCGATCTGGTTCTGAGTTGAGAGTTCTGAGAGTTCTGAGAGTTTTGAGAGTTTTGAGAGTTCTGAGAGTTGAGAGTTCTGAGAGTTGAGAGTTCTGAGTGACCGTGTGACCAATAAAATTTGATCACTAACTGTTACTCAAAAAGAGTTCTGACATTCTTGACGAGGTCACGAGGGTTTCGGTTAAGGTTGCTACAATAGCTTTCTCTATGAATTTGAGAGAGTGGTTACATTTCTCCAGCCACCACCAACCTCAGTTGTTTACCAAAACTTGTGACAGGGCGGCCATTTTGTTTCTGTTCTAATCCCAGGTTGCCCCTTTAAAAAAAGCCACATCAATCAATCAATCAATCAATCAATCAGAGGTTCAAACAATAAAGCAGTCAACCTGCCACTGTAGTAGTGCAATGGATTTAGACTGTGGTTTTCTACTGTAAAATGTTGTTTTCTACTGTAAAATGTATAACCAAACAAAAAAACATTCATTTACACTGAGACTGTGGTTTTGTACTGTAAAATGTACAACCAAACAAAAAAACATTCATTTACACTGAGACTGTGGTTTTCTACTGTAAAATGTATAACCAAACAAAAAAACATTGATTTACACTGAGACTGTGGTTTTCTACTGTAAAATGTATAACCAAACAAAAAAACATTGATTTACACTGAGACTGTAGTTTTCTACTGTAAAATGTATAACCAAACAAAAAAAACATTGATTTACACTGAGACTGTGGTTTTCTACTGTAAAATGTATAACCAAACAAAAAAACATTGATTTATTCAAACTCTAATTTTGATGTAAAAGTTTAACAAACCATACAACTCTGAACAGTAAGTACATAAAAAAAAAACTAAAGAACATTTACTGTAAAAACTGCAGACGAAGTTTGTTAACAGAACTACGGTAAAAGTCTCCCTTTGTCTTCCCTGTGGCTCAGTTGGTAGAGCATGGTGTTTGCAACGCCAGCATGGTGTGTGCAACGCCAGGGTTGTGGGTTCGATTCCCATGGGGGGCCAGTACAAAAAAAAAAAAAAAAAAAAAAAAAAAAAAAAAAAATGCATGAAATGTATGCATTCACTACTGTAAGTTGCTCTGGATAAGAGCGTCTGCTAAATGACTAAAATGTAAAAATGTAAATGTAGTTCTGTTAACAAACGTTGTATCTGCACAGTTCCTTCCTGTAAATGTGTTTTTTTGTTCAAACGAGTCCTTATAGTTTAAAATAGCAACAACAACAAAAATTTGGGTGAGGGGGGGTTACTTTACCATGGAATTATCCATTCGTAATAACCTGACAGATGGGGCTGGAGAAATGTATCCACTCCAAATGCATAGACAAACCTATGGATGCAAGGACAGACCATCCACGACATCATTATAGTAAAGTAATATAATATAATATAATACAGTAATAACATTTATAGTGTTTCCCCATGTTGAGCCAATACAGCGTTTGGGATACGACAGTTGAACTAAGGAATGTGCTATATCCTTCAAGTATCAATGACTATATAAGTCCAAATGTGGATGCAACAACTGCAGATCGCCCCTTTAATACCCCACACATCAGTTCAACAACAGCAGATCGCCCCTTTAAAACCCCACACACACACACACACACATCAGTTCAACAACTGCAGAGCACCCCTTTAAAACCACACACACACATCAGTTCAACAACTGCAGATCGCCCCTTTAAAACCCCACACACACATCAGTTCAACAACTGCAGACCGCCCCTTTAAAACCCCACACATCAGTTCAACAACTGCAGATCACCCCTTTAAAACCCCACACATCAGTTCAACAACTGCAGATCTCCCCTTTAAAACCCCCCCCACACACACATCAGTTCAACAACTGCAGAGCACCCCTTTAATACCCCACACATCAGTTCAACAACTGCAGATTGCCCCTTTAAAACCACACACACACATCAGTTCAACAACTGCAGATCACCCCTTTAAAACCCCCACACACATCAGTTCAACAACTGCAGATCGCCTGTCGTGGACGAATCAGAATTAGTTGGGTAACATAGATAATTAAGATGTTTTATTAGTATAATATGCTTATTTGAGATACTTGTCATTAGAAAGTGTCCATTGGACTCTGGTGTCTTTTCTGTTGCACATCTACCTTAGCTGTGGCTCAGACACTTGGGGCCCAAAGAGGGGAGAGGTCAGATTTGTCTTCATATGTGAATGTGTCTTTACTTATTCTTAAACCATGTGAAGGGATGGCGCGATTAATGGGGAACCAATGACTTGTCTCCACAATGTCTGTGAGCAAGTCACTCCCTCCTTTTCTTTCTTGTGGGGAGGATGATGGCAGTAAATGGACCCTTGTATGTCCTCTCTTAGATCTCGCACTTATCCTGTGATAATATATGGCCTAGAGGCTCACTCCCCAGTGAGCCTGTCCAGGAGTAGGGTCAAGAGGGGGTTTGCTTGAGATGGGAGTATCTAGAGTTGACAATTGATATATGCCATTGGATGAAATGGTGTTTTCGTTCTATACCGTACCAGGGAGGGACAGTTCTAAGGGGACCAGATACTGGGCTTTACCACTAATCCTGTTGACATAGCAGTTACTGTCTGATGTGTTTTATTGATATCTGTCATACAAAACTTAACCTTTGTGAACTGTTACTCAGTATCTGTGGTTTGTCAATGTACGTTGAAGGGGGTGTATCGTTGCTATAAAAGATCCCTGTAGCCATTCTGTAATCACCTTGTTCAATGGTTCATTCGAGAGAGTGCATTATTGGGTGTAAAGTGCTTTTGCAAAAGTATCTTAATTAAGTATTAAAGATGTAGTTTTAACTCGGACTGGTGTGTTTGTAACTCCTCATTTGGTAATGCAGAAATTAGCCACCACACGCCCCTTTAAAACCCCACACATCAGTTCAACAACTGCAGATCGCCCCTTTAAAACCACACACACATCAGTTCAACAACTGCAGATCGCCCCTTTAAAACCCCACACGAACATCAGTTCAACAACTGCAGATCGCCCCTTTAAAACCCCACACACACATCAGTTCAACAACTGCAGATCGCCCCTTTAAAACCCCACACGAACATCAGTTCAACAACTGCAGATCGCCCCTTTAAAACCCCACACATCAGTTCAACAACTGCAGAATGCCCCTTTAATACCCCCACATCAGTTCAACAACTGCAGATCGCCCCTTTAACACCCCCACATCAGTTCAACAACTGCAGATCGCCCCTTTAAAACCCCACACATCAGTTCAACAACTGCAGATCGCCCCTTTAAAACCCCACACACACATTTACATTTACATTTAAGTCATTTAGCAGACGCTCTTATCCAGAGCGACTTACAAATTGGTGCATTCACCTTATAATATCCAGTGGAACAACCACTTTACAATAGTGCATCTAAATCTTTTAAGGGGGGGTAAGAAGGATTACTTTATCCTATCCCAGGTATTCCTTAAAGAGGTGGGGTTTCAGGTGTCTCCGGAAGGTGGTGATTGACTCCGCTGTCCTGGCGTCGTGAGGGAGCTTGTTCCACCATTGGGGTGCCAGAGCAGCGAACAGTTTTGACTGGGCTGAGCGGGAACTGTGCTTCCTCAGAGGTAGGGAGGCGAGCAGGCCAGAGGTGGATGAACGGAGTGCCCTTGTTTGGGTGTAGGGCGTGATCAGAGCCTGAAGGTACGGAGGTGCCGTTCCCCTCACAGCTCCGTAGGCAAGCACCATGGTCTTGTAGCGGATGCGAGCTTCGACTGGAAGCCAGTGGAGAGAGCGGAGGAGCGGGGTGACGTGAGAGAACTTGGGAAGGTTGAACACCAGACGGGCTGCGGCGTTCTGGATGAGTTGTAGGGGTTTAATGGCACAGGCAGGGAGCCCAGCCAACAGCGAGTTGCAATAATCCAGACGGGAGATGACAAGTGCCTGATTTAGGACCTGCGCCACTTCCTGTGTGAGGCAGGGTCGTACTCTGCGAATGTTGTAGAGCATGAACCTACAGGATCGGGTCACCGCCTTGATGTTGGTGGAGAACGACAGGGTGTTGTCCAGGGTCACGCCAAGGCTCTTAGCACTCTGGGAGGAGGACACAAGGGAGTTGTCAACCGTGATGGCGAGATCATGGAACGGGCAGTTCTTCCCCGGGAAGAAGAGCAGCTCCGTCTTGCCGAGGTTCAGCTTGAGGTGGTGATCCGTCATCCACACTGATATGTCTGCCAGACATGCAGAGATGCGATTCGCCACCTGGTTGTCAGAAGGGGGAAAGGAGAAGATTAATTGTGTGTCATCTGCATAGCAATGATATGAGAGACCATGTGAGGATATGACAGAGCCAAGTGACTTGGTGTATAACGAGAATAGGAGTGGGCCACATCAGGAGTGGGCCACATCAGTTCAACAACTGCAGATCGCCCCTTTAATACCCCCACATCAGTTCAACAACTGCAGATCGCCCCTTTAATACCCCCACATCAGTTCAACAACTGCAGATCGCCCCTTTAAAACCCCCACATCAGTTCAACAACTGCAGATCGCCCCTTTAAAACCCCACACACACATCAGTTCAACAACTGCAGATCGCCCCTTTAAAACCCCACACATCAGTTCAACAACAGCAGATCGCCCCTTTAATACCCCCACATCAGTTCAACAACTGCAGATCGCCCCTTTAATACCCCCACATCAGTTCAACAACTGCAGATCGCCCCTTTAAAACCCCCACATCAGTTCAACAACTGCAGATCGCCCCTTTAAAACCCCACACACACACATCAGTTCAACAACTGCAGATCGCCCCTTTAAAACCCCCACATCAGTTCAACAACTACTGATCGCCCTTTTAAAACCCCACACACACATCAGTTCAACAACTGCAGATCGCCACTTTAAAACCCCACACATACACATCAGTTCAACAACTGCAGATCGCCCCTTTAAAACCCCCACATCAGTTCAACAACTGCAGATCGCCCATTTAAAACCCCACACACACATCAGTTCAACAACTGCAGATCGCCCCTTTAATACCCACACATCAGTTCAACAACTGCAGATCGCCCCTTTAAAACCCCACACACACATCAGTTCAACAACTGTAGATCGCCCCTTTAAAACCCCACAAACACATCAGTTCAACAACTGTAGATCGCCCCTTTAAAAACCCCCCACCCACACACATCAGTTCAACAACTGCAGATCGCCCCTTTAAAACCACACACACATCAGTTCAACAACTGCAGATCGCCCCTTTAAAACCCCACACACACACATCAGTTCAACAACTGCAGATCGCCCCTTTAAAACCCCACACATCAGTTTATCAACTGCAGATCGCCCCTTTAAAACCACACACACACACACACACACACACACACACACATACACACACACACACACACCAGTTCAACAACTGCAGATCGCCCCTTTAAAACCCCACCCACACACACACACACACACACACACACACACACACACACACACACACACACACACACACACACCAGTTCAACAACTGCAGATCGCCCCTTTAAAATCCCCACATCAGTTCAACAACTGCAGATCGCCCCTTTAAAACCACACACACATCAGTTCAACAACTGCAGATCGCCCCTTTAAAACCCCACCCCCACACACACCAGTTCAACAACTGCAGATCGCCCCTTTAAAACCCCCACATCAGTTCAACAACTGCAGATCACCCCTTAAAAACCCCACACACACATCAGTTTAACAACTGCAGATCGCCCATTTAATACCCCCACATCAGTTCAACAACTGCAGATCGCCCCTTTAAAACCCCACACACACACATCAGTTCAACAACTGTAGATCGCCCCTTTAAAACCCCCCCCACACACACACACATCAGTTCAACAATTGCAGAGCACCCCTTTAAAACCCCACACACACATCAGTTCAACAACTGCAGACCGCCCCTTTAAAACCCCACACACACACATCAGTTCAACAACTGCAGATCGCCCCTTTAAAACCCCCACATCAGTTCAACAACTACTGATCGCCCTTTTAAAACCCCACACACACATCAGTTCAACAACTGCAGATCGCCACTTTAAAACCCCACACATACACATCAGTTCAACAACTGCAGATCGCCCTTTAAAACCCCACACACACATCAGTTCAACAACTGCAGATCGCCCTTTTAAAACCCCACACACACATCAGTTCAACAACTGCAGATCGCCCCTTTAAAACCCCACAGGAACATCAGTTAAACAACTGCAGATCGCCCCTTTAAAACCCCCCACACACATCAGTTCAACAACAGCAGATCGCCCCTTTAATACCCCCACATCAGTTCAACAACTGCAGATCGCCCCTTTAACACCCCCACATCAGTTCAACAACTGCAGATCGCCCCTTTAAAACCCCACACACACATTTACATTTACATTTAAGTCATTTAGCAGACGCTCTTATCCAGAGCGACTTACAAATTGGTGCATTCACCTTATAATTTCCAGTGGAACAACCACTTTACAATAGTGCATCTAAATCTTTTAAGGGGGGGTTAGAAGGATTACTTTATCCTATCCCAGGTATTCCTTAAAGAGGTGGGGTTTCAGGTGTCTCCGGAAGGTGGTGATTGACTCCGCTGTCCTGGCGTCGTGAGGGAGCTTGTTCCACCATTGGGGTGCCAGAGCAGCGAACAGTTTTGACTGGGCTGAGCGGGAACTGTGCTTCCTCAGAGGTAGGGGGGCCAGCAGGCCAGAGGTGGATGAACGGAGTTCCCTTGTTTGGGTGTAGGGCGTGATCAGAGCCTGAAGGTACGGAGGTGCCGTTCCCCTCACAGCTCCGTAGGCAAGCACCATGGTCTTGTAGCGGATGCGAGCTTCGACTGGAAGCCAGTGGAGAGAGCGGAGGAGCGGGGTGACGTGAGAGAACTTGGGAAGGTTGAACACCAGACGGGCTGCGGCGTTCTGGATGAGTTGTAGGGGTTTAATGGCACAGGCAGGGAGCCCAGCCAACAGCGAGTTGCAATAATCCAGACGGGAGATGACAAGTGCCTGATTTAGGACCTGCGCCACTTCCTGTGTGAGGCAGGGTCGTACTCTGCGAATGTTGTAGAGCATGAACCTACAGGATCGGGTCACCGCCTTGATGTTGGTGGAGAACGACAGGGTGTTGTCCAGGGTCACGCCAAGGCTCTTAGCACTCTGGGAGGAGGACACAAGGGAGTTGTCAACCGTGATGGCGAGATCATGGAACGGGCAGTTCTTCCCCGGGAAGAAGAGCAGCTCCGTCTTGCCGAGGTTCAGCTTGAGGTGGTGATCCGTCATCCACACTGATATGTCTGCCAGACATGCAGAGATGCGATTCGCCACCTGGTTGTCAGAAGGGGGAAAGGAGAAGATTAATTGTGTGTCATCTGCATAGCAATGATATGAGAGACCATGTGAGGATATGACAGAGCCAAGTGACTTGGTGTATAACGAGAATAGGAGTGGGCCACATCAGGAGTGGGCCACATCAGTTCAACAACTGCAGATCGCCCCTTTAAAACCCCCCACACACACACACACATCAGTTCAACAACAGCAGATCGCCCCTTTAATACCCCCACATCAGTTCAACAACTGCAGATCGCCCCTTTAATACCCCCACATCAGTTCAACAACTGCAGATCGCCCCTTTAAAACCCCACATCAGTTCAACAACTGCAGATCGCCCCTTTAAAACCCCACACACACATCATTTCAACAACTGCAGATCGACCCTTTAATACCCCCACATCAGTTCAACAACTGCAGATCGCCCCTTTAATACCCCCACATCAGTTCAACAACTGCAGATCGCCCCTTTAAAACCCCCACATCAGTTCAACAACTGCAGATCGCCCCTTTAAAACCACACACACACACATCAGTTCAACAACTGCAGATCGCCCCTTTAAAACCCCCACATCAGTTCAACAACTGCAGATCGCCCCTTTAATACCCCCACATCAGTTCAACAACTGCAGATCGCCCCTTTAAAACCCCACACACACATCAGTTCAACAACTGCAGATCGCCCCTTTAATACCCCCACATCAGTTCAACAACTGCAGATCGCCCCTTTAATACCCCCACATCAGTTCAACAACTGCAGATCGCCCCTTTAAAACCCCACATCAGTTCAACAACTGCAGATCGCCCCTTTAAAACCCCACACACACATCATTTCAACAACTGCAGATCGACCCTTTAATACCCCCACATCAGTTCAACAACTGCAGATCGCCCCTTTAATACCCCCACATCAGTTCAACAACTGCAGATCGCCCCTTTAAAACCCCCACATCAGTTCAACAACTGCAGATCGCCCCTTTAAAACCACACACACACACATCAGTTCAACAACTGCAGATCGCCCCTTTAAAACCCCCACATCAGTTCAACAACTGCAGATCGCCCCTTTAATACCCCCACATCAGTTCAACAACTGCAGATCGCCCCTTTAAAACCCCACACACACATCAGTTCAACAACTGCAGATCGCCCCTTTAAAACCCCACACATCAGTTCAACAACTGCAGATCGCCCCTTTAAAGCCACACACACACACACACACACACACACACACACACACACACACACACACACACACACACACACACACACACACACACACACACACACATCAGTTCAACAACTGCAGAATGCCCCTTTAAAACCCCACACACACATCAGTTCAACAACTGCAGATCTCCCCTTTAAAACCACACACACACACACACACACACACACACACACACACACACACACACACACCAGTTCAACAACTGCAGATCACCCCTTTAAAACCCCACACACACATCAGTTCAACAACTACTGATCGCCCTTTTAAAACCCAACACACACACATCAGTTCAACAACTGCAGATCACCTCTTTAAACGCCCACAAACACACACATCAGTTCAACAACTGCAGATCACCCCTTTAAAACCCCACACACACACATCAGTTCAACAACTGCAGATAACCCCTTTAAAACCCCCCACACACACACATCAGTTCAACAACTGCAGAATGCCCCTTTAAAACCCCACACACACATCAGTTCAACAACTGCAGACCACCCCTTTAAAACCCCCCACACACACACACCAGTTCAACAACTGCAGAATGCCCCTTTAAAACCCCACACACACATCAGTTCAACAACTGCAGACCACCCCTTTAAAACCCCCCACACACACACACCAGTTCAACAACTGCAGATCGCCCCTTTAAAACCCCACACACACATCAGTTCAACAACTGTAGATCGCCCCTTTAAAACCCCACAAACACATCAGTTCAACAACTGCAGATCGCCCCTTTAAAACCCCACATATCAGTTCAACAACTGTAGATCGCCCCTTTAAAACCCCACACACACATCAGTTCAACAACTGTAGATCGCCCCTTTAAAACCCCACACACACACATCAGTTCAACAACTGCAGATTGCCCCTTTAAAAACCCACACATCAGTTCAACAACTGCAGATCGCCCCTTTAAAACCACACACACACACACACACACACCAGTTCAACAACTGCAGATCGCCCCTTTAAAACCCCCACATCAGTTCAACAACTGCAGATCGCCTCTTTAAAACCCCACACACACATCAGTTCAACAACTGCAGATCGCCCCTTTAAAACCCCACACACACATCAGTTCAACAACTGCAGATCACCCCTTTAAAACCCCACACATCAGTTCAACAACTGCAGAATGCCCCTTTAAAACCCCACACATCAGTTCAACAACTGCAGATCGCCCCTTTAAAACCCCACACACACATCAGTTCAACAACTGCAGATCGCCCCTTTAAAACCCCACACACACATCAGTTCAACAACTGCAGATCGCCCCTTTAAAACCCCACACACACATCAGTTCAACAACTGCAGATCGCCCCTTTAAAACCCCACACACACATCAGTTCAACAACTGTAGATCGCCCCTTTAAAACCACACACACACATCAGTTCAACAACTGCAGATCACCCCTTTAAAACCCTACACACACACATCAGTTCAACAACTGCAGATCGCCCCTTTAAATCCCCCCCCCACACACAAGTTCAACAACTGCAGATCGCCCCTTTAATACCCCCACATCAGTTCAACAACTGCAGATCACCCCTTTAATACCCCCACATCAGTTCAACAACTGCAGATCGCCCCTTTAAAATTCCACACACACACATCAGTTCAACAACTGCAGATCGCCCCTTTAAAACCCCACACATCAGTTCAACAACTGCAGATCGCCCCTTTAAAACCCCCACATCAGTTCAACAACTGCAGATCGCCCCTTTAAAACCCCACACACACATCAGTTCAACAAATGCAGATCGCCCCTTTAAAACCCCCCACACACACATCAGTTCAACAACTGCAGATCGCCCCTTTAAAACCCCACACGAACATCAGTTCAACAACTGCAGATCGCCCCTTTAATACCCCCACATCAGTTCAACAACTGCAGATCGCCCCTTTAATACCCATACATCAGTTCAACAACTGCAGATCGCCCCTTTAAAACCCAACACACACACATCAGTTCAACAACTGCAGATCGCCCCTTTAAAACCCCACACATCAGTTCAACAACTGCAGATCGCCCCTTTAAAACCCCACACATCAGTTCAACAACAGCAGATCGCACCTTTAATACCCCCACATCAGTTCAACAACTGCAGATCGCCTCTTTAAAACCCCCACATCAGTTCAACAACTGCAGATCGCCCCTTTAAAACCCCACACATCAGTTCAACAACTGCAGATCTCCCCTTTAATACCCACACATCAGTTCAACAACTGCAGATCGCCCCTTTAAAACCCCACACGAACATCAGTTCAACAACTACATATCGCCCCTTTAATACCCACACATCAGTTCAACAACTGCAGATCGCCCCTTTAAAACCCCACACACACACATCAGTTCAACAACTGCAGATCGCCCCATTAAAACCCCACACATCAGTTCAACAACTGCAGATCTCCCCTTTAATACCCACACATCAGTTCAACAACTGCAGATCGCCCCTTTAAAACCCCACACATCAGTTCAACATCAGCAGATCGCCCCTTTAATACCCCCACATCAGTTCAACAACTGCAGATCGCCCCTTTAAAACCCCACACACACATCAGTTCAACAACTGCAGATCGCCACTTTAAAACCCCCCACACACACATCAGTTCAACAACTGCAGATCGCCCCTTTAATACCCCCACATCAGTTCAACAACTGCAGATCGCCCCTTTAATACCCCCACATCAGTTCAACAACTGCAGATCGCCCCTTTAAAACTCCACACACACATCAGTTCAACAACTGCAGATCGCCCCTTTAAAACCCAACACACACACACATCAGTTCAACAACTGCAGATCGCCCCTTTAAAACCCCACACATCAGGTCAACAACTGCAGATCGCCCCTTTAAAACCCCACACATCAGTTCAACAACAGCAGATCGCACCTTTAATACCCCCACATCAGTTCAACAACTGCAGATCGCCCCTTTAAAACCCCCACATCAGTTCAACAACTGCAGATCGCCCCTTTAAAACCCCACACATCAGTTCAACAACTGCAGATCTCCCCTTTAATACCCACACATCAGTTCAACAACTGCAGATCGCCCCTTTAAAACCCCACACGAACATCAGTTCAACAACTACATATCGCCCCTTTAAAACCCCACACACACATCAGTTCAACAACTGCAGATCGCCCCTTTAAAACCCCACACACACATCAGTTCAACAACTGCAGATCACCCTTTTAAAACCCCACACACACATCAGTTCAACAACTGCAGATCGCCCCTTTAAAACCCCACACACACATCAGTTCAACAACTGCAGATCGCCCCTTTAAAACCCCCCACATCAGTTCAACAACTGCAGATCGCCCCTTTAAAACCCCACACACACATCAGTTCAACAACTGCAGATCGCCCCTTTAAAACCCCACACACACACATCAGTTCAACAACTGCAGATCGCCCCTTTAAAACCCCACACGAACATCAGTTCAACAACTGCAGATCGCCCCTTTAATACCCCCACATCAGTTCAACAACTGCAGATCGCCCCTTTAATACCCCCACATCAGTTCAACAACTGCAGATCGCCCCTTTAAAACTCCACACACACATCAGTTCAACAACTGCAGATCGCCCCTTTAAAACCCAACACACACACATCAGTTCAACAACTGCAGATCGCCCCTTTAAAACCCCACACATCAGTTCAACAACTGCAGATCGCCCCTTTAAAACCCCACACATCAGTTCAACAACAGCAGATCGCACCTTTAATACCCCCACATCAGTTCAACAACTGCAGATCGCCCCTTTAAAACCCCACACATCAGTTCAACAACTGCAGATCTCCCCTTTAATACCCACACATCAGTTCAACAACTGCAGATCGCCCCTTTAAAACCCCACACGAACATCAGTTCAACAACTACATATCGCCCCTTTAATACCCACACATCAGTTCAACAACTGCAGATCGCCCCTTTAAAACCCCACACACACACATCAGTTCAACAACTGCAGATCGCCCCATTAAAACCCCACACATCAGTTCAACAACTGCAGATCGCCCCTTTAAAACCCCCACATCAGTTCAACAACTGCAGATCGCCCCTTTAAAACCCCACACATCAGTTCATCAACTGCAGATCGCCCCTTTAATACCCTAAATCAGTTCAACAACTGCAGATCGCCTCTTTAAAACTCCACACACACACACATCAGTTCAACAACTGCAGATCGCCCATTTAAAACCCCACACATCAGTTCAACAACTGCAGATCGCCCCTTTAAAACCCCCACATCAGTTCAACAACTGCAGATCGCCCATTTTAAAACTCCACACACACATCAGTTCAACAACTGCAGATCGCCCATTTAAAACCCCACACACACATCAGTTCAACAACTGCAGATCGCCCCTTTAATACCCCCACATCAGTTCAACAACTGCAGATCGCCCCTTTAATACCCCCACATCAGTTCAACAACTGCAGATCGCCCCTTTAAAACCCAACACACACACATCAGTTCAACAACTGCAGATCGCCCCTTTAAAACCCCACACATCAGTTCAACAACTGCAGATCGCCCCTTTAAAACCCCACACATCAGTTCAACAACTGCAGATCGCCCATTTAAAACAACACACATCAGTTCAACAACTGCAGATCGCCCCTTTAAAACCCCACACATCAGTTCAACAACTGCAGATCGCCCCTTTAAAACCCCACACGAACATCAGTTCAACAACTACAGATCGCCCCTTTAAAACCCCACACATCAGTTCAACAACAGCAGATCTCCCTTTAATACCCCCACATCAGTTCAACAACTGCAGATCGCCCCTTTAATACCCCCCACATCAGTTCAACAACTGCAGATCGCCCCTTTAAAACCCCACACACACATCAGTTCAACAACTGCAGATCGCCGCTTTAAAACCCCACACACACATCAGATAAACAACTGCAGATCGCCCCTTTAAAACCCCACACATCAGTTCAACAACTGCAGATCGCCCCTTTAATACCCCCACATCAGTTCAACAACTGCAGATCGCCCCTTTAAAACCCCACACACACATCAGTTCAACAACTGCAGATCGCCCCTTTAAAACACCACACATGAGTTCAACAACTGCAGATCGCCCCTTTAAAACCCCACACATCAGTTCAACAACTGCAGATTGCCCCTTTAAAACCCCACACATCAGTTCAACAACTGCAGATTGCCCCTTTAAAACCCCACACATCAGTTCAACAACTGCAGATCGCCCCTTTAAAACCCCACACGAACATCAGTTCAACAACTGCAGATCGCCCCTTTAAAACCCCACACACACATCAGTTCAACAACTGCAGATCGCCCCTTTAAAACCCCACACACACATCAGTTCAACAACAGCAGATCGCTCCTTTAATACCCCCACATCAGTTCAACAACTGCAGATCGCCCCTTTAAAACCCCCACATCAGTTCAACAACTGCAGATCGCCCCTTTAAAACTCCACACACACATCAGTTCAACAACTGCAGATCTCCCCTTTAATACCCACACATCAGTTCAACAACTGCAGATCGCCCCTTTAAAACCCCACACACACACATCAGTTCAACAACTGCAGATCGCCCCTTTAAAACCCCACACATCAGTTCAACAACTGCAAATCTCCCCTTTAATACCCACACATCAGTTCAACAACTGCAGATCGCTCCTTTAAAACCCCACACATCAGTTCAACAACAGCAGATCGCCCCTTTAATACCCCCACATCAGTTCAACAACTGCAGATCGCCCCTTTAATACCCCCAAATCAGTTCAACAACTGCAGATCGCCCCTTTAAAACCCCCACATCAGTTCAACAACTGCAGATCGCCCCTTTAAAACCCCACACACACATCAGTTCAACAACTGCAGATCGCCCCTTTAAAACCCCACACACACATCAGTTCAACAACTGCAGATCGCCCCTTTAAAACCCCACACACACACCAATTCAACAACTGCAGATCGCCCCTTTAAAACCCCACACACACACATCAGTTCAACAACTGCAGATCGCCCCTTTAAATCCCCCCCCACACACAAGTTCAACAACTGCAGATCGCCCCTTTAAAACCCCCACATCAGTTCAACAACTGCAGATCGCCCCTTTAAAACTCCACACACACACATCAGTTCAACAACTGCAGATCGCCCCTTTAAAACTCCACACACACACATCAGTTCAACAACTGCAGATCGCCCCTTTAAAACCCCCACATCAGTTCAACAACTGCAGATCGCCCCTTTAAAACCCCACACACACATCAGTTCAACAACTGCAGATCGCCCCTTTAAAACCCCCCACACACACATCAGTTCAACAACTGCAGATCGCCCCTTTAAAACCCAACACACACACACATCAGTTCAACAACTGCAGATCGCCCCTTTAAAACCCCACACATCAGTTCAACAACTGCAGATCGCCCCTTTAAAACCCCACACATCAGTTCAACAACAGCAGATCGCACCTTTAATACCCCCACATCAGTTCAACAACTGCAGATCGCCCCTTTAAAACCCCCACATCAGTTCAACAACTGCAGATCGCCCCTTTAAAACCCCACACACACATCAGTTCAACAACTGCAGATCACCCTTTTAAAACCCCACACACACATCAGTTCAACAACTGCAGATCGCCCCTTTAAAACCCCACACACACATCAGTTCAACAACTGCAGATCGCCCCTTTAAAACCCCACACACACATCAGTTCAACAACTGCAGATCGCCCCTTTAAAACCCCCCACATCAGTTCAACAATTGCAGATCGCCCCTTTAAAACTCCACACACACATCAGTTCAACAACTGCAGATCGCCCCTTTAAAACCCCACACATACACATCAGTTCAACAACTGCAGATCGCCCCTTTAATACCCCCACATCAGTTCAACAACTGCAGATCGCCCCTTTAATACCCCCACATCAGTTCAACAACTGCAGATCGCCCCTTTAATACAACCACATCAGTTCAACAACTGCAGATCGCCCCTTTAAAACTCCACACACACATCAGTTCAACAACTGCAGATCGCCCCTTTAAAACCCAACACACACACATCAGTTCAACAACTGCAGATCGCCCCTTTAAAACCCCACACATCAGTTCAACAACTGCAGATCGCCCCTTTAAAACCCCACACATCAGTTCAAGAACAGCAGATCGCACCTTTAATACCCCCACATCAGTTCAACAACTGCAGATCGCCCCTTTAAAACCCCACACATCAGTTCAACAACTGCAGATCTCCCCTTTAATACCCACACATCAGTTCACCAACTGCAGATCGCCCCTTTAAAACCCCACACGAACATCAGTTCAACAACTACATATCGCCCCTTTAATACCCACACATCAGTTCAACAACTGCAGATCGCCCCTTTAAAACCCCACACACACACATCAGTTCAACAACTGCAGATCTCCCCTTTAATACCCACACATCAGTTCAACAACTGCAGATCGCCCCTTTAAAACCCCACACATCAGTTCAACATCAGCAGATCGCCCCTTTAATACCCCCACATCAGTTCAACAACTGCAGATCGCCCCTTTAAAACCCCCACATCAGTTCAACAACTGCAGATCGCCCCTTTAAAACCCCACACACACATCAGTTCAACAACTGCAGATCACCCTTTTAAAACCCCACACACACATCAGTTCAACAACTGCAGATCGCCCCTTTAAAACCCCACACACACATCAGTTCAACAACTGCAGATCGCCCCTTTAAAACCCCACACACACATCAGTTCAACAACTGCAGATCGCCCCTTTAAAACCCCACACATCAGTTCATCAACTGCAGATCGCCCCTTTAATACCCTAAATCAGTTCAACAACTGCAGATCGCCTCTTTAAAACTCCACACACACACATCAGTTCAACAACTGCAGATCGCCCCTTTAAAACCCCACACACACACCAATTCAACAACTGCAGATCGCCCCTTTAAAACCCCACACACACACATCAGTTCAACAACTGCAGATCGCCCCTTTAAATCCCCCCCCACACACAAGTTCAACAACTGCAGATCGCCCCTTTAAAACCCCCACATCAGTTCAACAACTGCAGATCGCCCCTTTAAAACTCCACACACACACATCAGTTCAACAACTGCAGATCGCCCCTTTAAAACTCCACACACACACATCAGTTCAACAACTGCAGATCGCCCCTTTAAAACCCCCACATCAGTTCAACAACTGCAGATCGCCCCTTTAAAACCCCACACACACATCAGTTCAACAACTGCAGATCGCCCCTTTAAAACCCCACACACACATCAGTTCAACAACTGCAGATCGCCCCTTTAAAACCCCCCACACACACATCAGTTCAACAACTGCAGATCGCCCCTTTAAAACCCAACACACACACACATCAGTTCAACAACTGCAGATCGCCCCTTTAAAACCCCACACATCAGTTCAACAACTGCAGATCGCCCCTTTAAAACCCCACACATCAGTTCAACAACAGCAGATCGCACCTTTAATACCCCCACATCAGTTCAACAACTGCAGATCGCCCCTTTAAAACCCCCACATCAGTTCAACAACTGCAGATCGCCCCTTTAAAACCCCACACACACATCAGTTCAACAACTGCAGATCACCCTTTTAAAACCCCACACACACATCAGTTCAACAACTGCAGATCGCCCCTTTAAAACCCCACACACACATCAGTTCAACAACTGCAGATCGCCCCTTTAAAACCCCACACACACATCAGTTCAACAACTGCAGATCGCCCCTTTAAAACCCCCCACATCAGTTCAACAACTGCAGATCGCCCCTTTAAAACTCCACACACACATCAGTTCAACAACTGCAGATCGCCCCTTTAAAACCCCACACATACACATCAGTTCAACAACTGCAGATCGCCCCTTTAATACCCCCACATCAGTTCAACAACTGCAGATCGCCCCTTTAATACCCCCACATCAGTTCAACAACTGCAGATCGCCCCTTTAATACCCCCACATCAGTTCAACAACTGCAGATCGCCCCTTTAAAACTCCACACACACATCAGTTCAACAACTGCAGATCGCCCCTTTAAAACCCAACACACACACATCAGTTCAACAACTGCAGATCGCCCCTTTAAAACCCCACACATCAGTTCAACAACTGCAGATCGCCCCTTTAAAACCCCACACATCAGTTCAAGAACAGCAGATCGCACCTTTAATACCCCCACATCAGTTCAACAACTGCAGATCGCCCCTTTAAAACCCCACACATCAGTTCAACAACTGCAGATCTCCCCTTTAATACCCACACATCAGTTCAACAACTGCAGATCGCCCCTTTAAAACCCCACACGAACATCAGTTCAACAACTACATATCGCCCCTTTAATACCCACACATCAGTTCAACAACTGCAGATCGCCCCTTTAAAACCCCACACACACACATCAGTTCAACAACTGCAGATCTCCCCTTTAATACCCACACATCAGTTCAACAACTGCAGATCGCCCCTTTAAAACCCCACACATCAGTTCAACATCAGCAGATCGCCCCTTTAATACCCCCACATCAGTTCAACAACTGCAGATCGCCCCTTTAAAACCCCCACATCAGTTCAACAACTGCAGATCGCCCCTTTAAAACCCCACACACACATCAGTTCAACAACTGCAGATCACCCTTTTAAAACCCCACACACACATCAGTTCAACAACTGCAGATCGCCCCTTTAAAACCCCACACACACATCAGTTCAACAACTGCAGATCGCCCCTTTAAAACCCCACACACACATCAGTTCAACAACTGCAGATCGCCCCTTTAAAACCCCACACATCAGTTCATCAACTGCAGATCGCCCCTTTAATACCCTAAATCAGTTCAACAACTGCAGATCGCCTCTTTAAAACTCCACACACACACATCAGTTCAACAACTGCAGATCGCCCATTTAAAACCCCACACATCAGTTCAACAACTGCAGATCGCCCCTTTAAAACCCCCACATCAGTTCAACAACTGCAGATCGCCCATTTTAAAACCCCACACACACATCAGTTCAACAACTGCAGATCGCCCCTTTAATACCCCCACATCAGTTCAACAACTGCAGATCGCCCCTTTAAAACTCCACACACACATCAGTTCAACAACTGCAGATCGCCCATTTAAAACCCCACACACACATCAGTTCAACAACTGCAGATCGCCCCTTTAAAACCCCACACACACATCAGTTCAACAACTGCAGATCGCCCCTTTAAAACCCCCCACACACACATCAGTTCAACAACTGCAGATCGCCCCTTTAAAACCCCACACGAACATCAGTTCAACAACTGCAGATCGCCCCTTTAATACCCCCACATCAGTTCAACAACTGCAGATCGCCCCTTTAATACCCCCACATCAGTTCAACAACTGCAGATCGCCCCTTTAAAACCCAACACACACACATCAGTTCAACAACTGCAGATCGCCCCTTTAAAACCCCACACATCAGTTCAACAACTGCAGATCGCCCCTTTAAAACCCCACACATCAGTTCAACAACAGCAGATCGCACCTTTAATACCCCCACATCAGTTCAACAACTGCAGATCGCCCCGTTAATACCCCCACATCAGTTCAACAACTGCAGATTGCCCCTTTAAAACCCCCACATCAGTTCAACAACTGCAGATCGCCCCTTTAAAACTCCACACACACATCAGTTCAACAACTGCAGATCGCCCCTTTAAAACCCCACACATCAGTTCAACAACTGCAGATCGCCCATTTAAAACAACACACATCAGTTCAACAACTGCAGATCGCCCCTTTAATACCCCCCACATCAGTTCAACAACTGCAGATCGCCCCTTTAAAACCCCACACACACATCAGTTCAACAACTGCAGATCGCCGCTTTAAAACCCCACACACACATCAGATAAACAACTGCAGATCGCCCCTTTAAAACCCCACACAGTTCAACAACTGCAGATCGCCCCTTTAATACCCCCACATCAGTTCAACAACTGCAGATCGCCCCTTTAAAACCCCACACACACATCAGTTCAACAACTGCAGATCGCCCCTTTAAAACACCACACATGAGTTCAACAACTGCAGATCGCCCCTTTAAAACCCCACACATCAGTTCAACAACTGCAGATTGCCCCTTTAAAACCCCACACGAACATCAGTTCAACAACTGCAGATCGCCCCTTTAAAACCCCACACATCAGTTCAAGAACAGCAGATCGCACCTTTAATACCCCCACATCAGTTCAACAACTGCAGATCGCCCCTTTAAAACCCCACACATCAGTTCAACAACTGCAGATCTCCCCTTTAATACCCACACATCAGTTCAACAACTGCAGATCGCCCCTTTAAAACCCCACACGGACATCAGTTCAACAACTACATATCGCCCCTTTAATACCCACACATCAGTTCAACAACTGCAGATCGCCCCTTTAAAACCCCACACACACACATCAGTTCAACAACTGCAGATCTCCCCTTTAATACCCACACATCAGTTCAACAACTGCAGATCGCCCCTTTAAAACCCCACACATCAGTTCAACATCAGCAGATCGCCCCTTTAATACCCCCACATCAGTTCAACAACTGCAGATCGCCCCTTTAAAACCCCCACATCAGTTCAACAACTGCAGATCGCCCCTTTAAAACCCCACACACACATCAGTTCAACAACTGCAGATCACCCTTTTAAAACCCCACACACACATCAGTTCAACAACTGCAGATCGCCCCTTTAAAACCCCACACACACATCAGTTCAACAACTGCAGATCGCCCCTTTAAAACCCCACACACACATCAGTTCAACAACTGCAGATCGCCCCTTTAAAACCCCACACATCAGTTCATCAACTGCAGATCGCCCCTTTAATACCCTAAATCAGTTCAACAACTGCAGATCGCCTCTTTAAAACTCCACACACACACATCAGTTCAACAACTGCAGATCGCCCATTTAAAACCCCACACATCAGTTCAACAACTGCAGATCGCCCCTTTAAAACCCCCACATCAGTTCAACAACTGCAGATCGCCCATTTTAAAACCCCACACACACATCAGTTCAACAACTGCAGATCGCCCCTTTAATACCCCCACATCAGTTCAACAACTGCAGATCGCCCCTTTAAAACTCCACACACACATCAGTTCAACAACTGCAGATCGCCCATTTAAAACCCCACACACACATCAGTTCAACAACTGCAGATCGCCCCTTTAAAACCCCACACACACATCAGTTCAACAACTGCAGATCGCCCCTTTAAAACCCCCCACACACACATCAGTTCAACAACTGCAGATCGCCCCTTTAAAACCCCACACGAACATCAGTTCAACAACTGCAGATCGCCCCTTTAATACCCCCACATCAGTTCAACAACTGCAGATCGCCCCTTTAATACCCCCACATCAGTTCAACAACTGCAGATCGCCCCTTTAAAACCCAACACACACACATCAGTTCAACAACTGCAGATCGCCCCTTTAAAACCCCACACATCAGTTCAACAACTGCAGATCGCCCCTTTAAAACCCCACACATCAGTTCAACAACAGCAGATCGCACCTTTAATACCCCCACATCAGTTCAACAACTGCAGATCGCCCCGTTAATACCCCCACATCAGTTCAACAACTGCAGATTGCCCCTTTAAAACCCCCACATCAGTTCAACAACTGCAGATCGCCCCTTTAAAACTCCACACACACATCAGTTCAACAACTGCAGATCGCCCCTTTAAAACCCCACACATCAGTTCAACAACTGCAGATCGCCCATTTAAAACAACACACATCAGTTCAACAACTGCAGATCGCCCCTTTAATACCCCCCACATCAGTTCAACAACTGCAGATCGCCCCTTTAAAACCCCACACACACATCAGTTCAACAACTGCAGATCGCCGCTTTAAAACCCCACACACACATCAGATAAACAACTGCAGATCGCCCCTTTAAAACCCCACACAGTTCAACAACTGCAGATCGCCCCTTTAATACCCCCACATCAGTTCAACAACTGCAGATCGCCCCTTTAAAACCCCACACACACATCAGTTCAACAACTGCAGATCGCCCCTTTAAAACACCACACATGAGTTCAACAACTGCAGATCGCCCCTTTAAAACCCCACACATCAGTTCAACAACTGCAGATTGCCCCTTTAAAACCCCACACGAACATCAGTTCAACAACTGCAGATCGCCCCTTTAAAACCCCACACACACATCAGTTCAACAACTGCAGATCGCCCCTTTAAAACCCCACACACACATCAGTTCAACAACAGCAGATCGCCCCTTTAATACCCCCACATCAGTTCAACAACTGCAGATCGCCCCTTTAAAACCCCCACATCAGTTCAACAACTGCAGATCGCCCCTTTAAAACTCCACACACACATCAGTTCAACAACTGCAGATCTCCCCTTTAATACCCACACATCAGTTCAACAACTGCAGATCGCCCCTTTAAAACCCCACACACACACATCAGTTCAACAACTGCAGATCGCCCCTTTAAAACCCCACACACACATCAGTTCAACAACTGCAGATCGCCCCTTTAAAACCCCACACACACATCAGTTCAACAACTGCAGATCACCCCTTTAAAACCCCACACATCAGTTCAACAACTGCAGATCGCCCCTTTAAAACCCCACACATCAGTTCAACAACTGCAGATCGCCCCTTTAAAACCCCACACACACATCAGTTCAACAACTGCAGATCGCCCCTTTAAAACCCCACACACACACCAATTCAACAACTGCAGATCGCCCCTTTAAAACCCCACACACACATCAGTTCAACAACTGCAGATCGCCCCTTTAAAACCCCACACACACACATCAGTTCAACAACTGTAGATCGCCCCTTTAAAACCACACACACACACATCAGTTCAACAACTGCAGACACCCCTTTAAAACCCTACACACACACCAGTTCAACAACTGCAGATCGCCCCTTTAAATCCCCCCCACACACAAGTTCAACAACTGCAGATCGCCCCTTTAATACCCCCACATCAGTTCAACAACTGCAGATCAACCCCTTTAATACCCCCACATCAGTTCAACAACTGCAGATCGCCCCTTTAAAACCCCCACATCAGTTCAACAACTGCAGATCGCCCCTTTAAAACTCCACACACACACATCAGTTCAACAACTGCAGATCGCCCCTTTAAAACTCCACACATCAGTTCAACAACTGCAGATCGCCCCTTTAAAACCCCCACATCAGTTCAACAACTGCAGATCGCCCCTTTAAAACCCCACACACACATCAGTTCAACAACTGCAGATCGCCCCTTTAAAACCCCACACACACATCAGTTCAACAACTGCAGATCGCCCCTTTAAAACCCCCCACACACACATCAGTTCAACAACTGCAGATCGCCCCTTTAAAACCCCACACGAACATCAGTTCAACAACTGCAGATCGCCCCTTTAATACCCACACATCAGTTCAACAACAGCAGATCGCACCTTTAATACCCCCACATCAGTTCAACAACTGCAGATCGCCCCTTTAAAACTCCACACACAAATCAGTTCAACAACTGCAGATCGCCCCTTTAAAACCCCACACATCAGTTCAACAACTGCAGATCGCCCCTTTAAAACAACACACATCAGTTCAACAACTGCAGATCGCCCCTTTAAAACCCCACACATCAGTTCAACAACTGCAGATCGCCCTTTAAAACCCCACACGAACATCAGTTCAACAACTACAGATCGCCCCTTTAAAACCCCACACATCAGTTCAACAACAGCAGATCTCCCCTTTAATACCCCCACATCAGTTCAACAACTGCAGATCGCCCCTTTAAAACCCCCACATCAGTTCAACAACTGCAGATCGCCCCTTTAAAACCCCACACACACATCAGTTCAACAACTGCAGATCACCCCTTTAAAACCCCACACATCAGTTCAACAACTGCAGAATGCCCCTTTAAAACCCCACACATCAGTTCAACAACTGCAGATCGCCCCTTTAAAAACCCACACATCAGTTCAACAACTGCAGATCGCCCCTTTAAAACCCCACACACACATCAGTTCAACAACTGCAGATCGCCCCTTTAAAACCCCACACACACATCAGTTCAACAACTGCAGATCGCCCCTTTAATACCCCCACATCAGTTCAACAACTGCAGATCGCCCCTTTAAAACCCCACACACACATCAGTTCAACAACTGCAGATCGCCCCTTTAAAACCCCACACACACATCAGTTCAACAACTGCAGATCGCCCCTTTAAAACCCCACACACACATCAGTTCAACAACTGCAGATCGCCCCTTTAAAACCCCACACACACATCAGTTCAACAACTGCAGATCGCCCCTTTAAAACCCCACACACACACATCAGTTCAACAACTGTAGATCGCCCCTTTAACCCCCCCCCCACACACAAGTTCAACAACTGCAGATCGCCCCTTTAATACCCCCACATCAGTTCAACAACTGCAGATCACCCCTTTAATACCCCCACATCAGTTCAACAACTGCAGATCGCCCCTTTAAAACTCCACACACACACATCAGTTCAACAACTGCAGATCGCCCCTTTAAAACCCCACACATCAGTTCAACAACTGCAGATCGCCCCTTTAAAACCCCCACATCAGTTCAACAACTGCAGATCGCCCCTTTAAAACCCCACACACACATCAGTTCAACAACTGCAGATCGCCCCTTTAAAACCCAACACACACACATCAGTTCAACAACTGCAGATCGCCCCTTTAAAACCCCACACATCAGTTCAACAACTGCAGATCGCCCCTTTAAAACCCCACACATCAGTTCAACAACAGCAGATCGCACCTTTAATACCCCCACATCAGTTCAACAACTGCAGATCGCCCCGTTAATACCCCCACATCAGTTCAACAACTGCAGATTGCCCCTTTAAAACCCCCACATCAGTTCAACAACTGCAGATCGCCCCTTTAAAACTCCACACACACATCAGTTCAACAACTGCAGATCGCCCCTTTAAAACCCCACACATCAGTTCAACAACTGCAGATCGCCCCTTTAAAACAACACACATCAGTTCAACAACTGCAGATCGCCCCTTTAAAACCCCACACATCAGTTCAACAACAGCAGATCGCCCTTTAAAACCCCACACGAACATCAGTTCAACAACTACAGATCGCCTCTTTAAAACCCCACACATCAGTTCAACAACAGCAGATCTCCCCTTTAATACCCCCACATCAGTTCAACAACTGCAGATCGCCCCTTTAATACCCCCCACATCAGTTCAACAACTGCAGATCGCCCCTTTAAAACCCCACACACACATCAGTTCAACAACTGCAGATCACCCTTTTAAAACCCCACACACACATCAGTTCAACAACTGCAGATCGCCGCTTTAAAACCCCACACACACATCAGATAAACAACTGCAGATCGCCCCTTTAAAACCCCACACATCAGTTCAACAACAGCAGATCGCACCTTTAATACCCCCACATCAGTTCAACAACTGCAGATCGCCCCGTTAATACCCCCACATCAGTTCAACAACTGCAGATTGCCCCTTTAAAACCCCCACATCAGTTCAACAACTGCAGATCGCCCCTTTAAATCTCCACACACACATCAGTTCAACAACTGCAGATCGCCCCTTTAAAACCCCACACATCAGTTCAACAACTGCAGATCGCCCCTTTAAAACAACACACATCAGTTCAACAACTGCAGATCGCCCCTTTAAAACCCCACACATCAGTTCAACAACTGCAGATCGCCCTTTAAAACCCCACACGAACATCAGTTCAACAACTACAGATCGCCCCTTTAAAACCCCACACATCAGTTCAACAACAGCAGAACTCCCCTTTAATACCCCCACATCAGTTCAACAACTGCAGATCGCCCCTTTAAAACCCCCACATCAGTTCAACAACTGCAGATCGCCCCTTTAAAACCCCACACACACATCAGTTCAACAACTGCAGATCGCCCCTTTAAAACCCCACACACACATCAGTTCAACAACTGCAGATCACCCCTTTAAAACCCCACACATCAGTTCAACAACTGCAGATCGCCCCTTTAAAACCCCACACATCAGTTCAACAACAGCAGATCGCACCTTTAATACCCCCACATCAGTTCAACAACTGCAGATCGCCCCGTTAATACCCCCACATCAGTTCAACAACTGCAGATTGCCCCTTTAAAACCCCCACATCAGTTCAACAACTGCAGATCGCCCCTTTAAAACTCCACACACAAATCAGTTCAACAACTGCAGATCGCCCCTTTAAAACCCCACACATCAGTTCAACAACTGCAGATCGCCCCTTTAAAACAACACACATCAGTTCAACAACTGCAGATCGCCCCTTTAAAACCCCACACATCAGTTCAACAACTGCAGATCGCCCTTTAAAACCCCACACGAACATCAGTTCAACAACTAGAGATCGCCCCTTTAAAACCCCACACATCAGTTCAACAACAGCAGATGTCCCCTTTAATACCCCCACATCAGTTCAACAACTGCAGATCGCCCCTTTAAAACCCCCACATCAGTTCAACAACTGCAGATCGCCCCTTTAAAACCCCACACACACATCAGTTCAACAACTGCAGATCGCCCCTTTAAAACCCCACACACACATCAGTTCAACAACTGCAGATCACCCCTTTAAAACCCCACACATCAGTTCAACAACTGCAGAATGCCCCTTTAAAACCCCACACATCAGTTCAACAACTGCAGATCGCCCCTTTAAAACCCCACACATCAGTTCAACAACTGCAGATCGCCCCTTTAAAACCCCACACACACATCAGTTCAACAACTGCAGATCGCCCCTTTAAAACCCCACACACACATCAGTTCAACAACTGCAGATCACCCCTTTAAAACCCTACACACACACATCAGTTCAACAACTGCAGATCGCCCCTTTAAATCCCCCCCCACACACAAGTTCAACAACTGCAGATCGCCCCTTTAATACCCCCACATCAGTTCAACAACTGCAGATCACCCCTTTAATACCCCCACATCAGTTCAACAACTGCAGATCGCCCCTTTAAAACCCCCACATCAGTTCAACAACTGCAGATCGCCCCTTTAAAACTCCACACACACACATCAGTTCAACAACTGCAGATCGCCCCTTTAAAACCCCACACATCAGTTCAACAACTGCAGATCGCCCCTTTAAAACCCCACACATCAGTTCAACAACTGCAGATCGCCCCTTTAAAACCCCCACACATCAGTTCAACAACTGCAGAATGCCCCTTTAAAACCCCACACATCAGTTCAACAACTGCAGATCGCCCCTTTAAAAACCCACACATCAGTTCAACAACTGCAGATCGCCCCTTTAAAACCCCACACACACATCAGTTCAACAACTGCAGATCGCCCCTTTAAAACCCCACACACACATCAGTTCAACAACTGCAGATCGCCCCTTTAATACCCCCACATCAGTTCAACAACTGCAGATCGCCCCTTTAAAACCCCACACACACATCAGTTCAACAACTGCAGATCGCCCCTTTAAAACCCCACACACACATCAGTTCAACAACTGCAGATCGCCCCTTTAAAACCCCACACACACATCAGTTCAACAACTGCAGATCGCCCCTTTAAAACCCCACACACACATCAGTTCAACAACTGCAGATCGCCCCTTTAAAACCCCACACACACACATCAGTTCAACAACTGTAGATCGCCCCTTTAACCCCCCCCCCACACACAAGTTCAACAACTGCAGATCGCCCCTTTAATACCCCCACATCAGTTCAACAACTGCAGATCACCCCTTTAATACCCCCACATCAGTTCAACAACTGCAGATCGCCCCTTTAAAACTCCACACACACACATCAGTTCAACAACTGCAGATCGCCCCTTTAAAACCCCACACATCAGTTCAACAACTGCAGATCGCCCCTTTAAAACCCCCACATCAGTTCAACAACTGCAGATCGCCCCTTTAAAACCCCACACATCAGTTCAACAACTGCAGATCGCCCCTTTAAAACCCCACACATCAGTTCAACAACTGCAGATCGCCCCTTTAAAACCCCACACATCAGTTCAACAACTGCAGAATTCCCCTTTAAAACCCCACATACACATCAGTTCAACAACTGCAGATCGCCCCTTTAATACCCCCACATCAGTTCAACAACTGCAGATCGCCCCTTTAAAACTCCACACACACATCAGTTCAACAACTGCAGATCGCCCCTTTAAAACCCAACACACACACATCAGTTCAACAACTGCAGATCGCCCCTTTAAAACCCCACACATCAGTTCAACAACTGCAGATCGCCCCTTTAAAACCCCACACATCAATTCAACAACAGCAGATCGCACCTTTAATACCCCCACATCAGTTCAACAACTGCAGATCGCCCCGTTAATACCCCCACATCAGTTCAACAACTGCAGATTGCCCCTTTAAAACCCCCACATCAGTTCAACAACTGCAGATCGCCCCTTTAAATCTCCACACACACATCAGTTCAACAACTGCAGATCGCCCCTTTAAAACCCCACAAATCAGTTCAACAACTGCAGATCGCCCCTTTAAAACAACACACATCAGTTCAACAACTGCAGATCGCCCCTTTAAAACCCCACACATCAGTTCAACAACTGCAGATCGCCCTTTAAAACCCCACACGAACATCAGTTCAACAACTACAGATCGCCCCTTTAAAACCCCACACATCAGTTCAACAACAGCAGAACTCCCCTTTAATACCCCCACATCAGTTCAACAACTGCAGATCGCCCCTTTAAAACCCCCACATCAGTTCAACAACTGCAGATCGCCCCTTTAAAACCCCACACACACATCAGTTCAACAACTGCAGATCGCCCCTTTAAAACCCCACACACACATCAGTTCAACAACTGCAGATCACCCCTTTAAAACCACACACATCAGTTCAACAACTGCAGATCGCCCCTTTAAAACCCCACACATCAGTTCAACAACAGCAGATCGCACCTTTAATACCCCCACATCAGTTCAACAACTGCAGATCGCCCCGTTAATACCCCCACATCAGTTCAACAACTGCAGATTGCCCCTTTAAAACCCCCACATCAGTTCAACAACTGCAGATCGCCCCTTTAAAACTCCACACACAAATCAGTTCAACAACTGCAGATCGCCCCTTTAAAACCCCACACATCAGTTCAACAACTGCAGATCGCCCCTTTAAAACAACACACATCAGTTCAACAACTGCAGATCGCCCCTTTAAAACCCCACACATCAGTTCAACAACTGCAGATCGCCCTTTAAAACCCCACACGAACATCAGTTCAACAACTAGAGATCGCCCCTTTAAAACCCCACACATCAGTTCAACAACAGCAGATGTCCCCTTTAATACCCCCACATCAGTTCAACAACTGCAGATCGCCCCTTTAAAACCCCCACATCAGTTCAACAACTGCAGATCGCCCCTTTAAAACCCCACACACACATCAGTTCAACAACTGCAGATCGCCCCTTTAAAACCCCACACACACATCAGTTCAACAACTGCAGATCACCCCTTTAAAACCCCACACATCAGTTCAACAACTGCAGAATGCCCCTTTAAAACCCCACACATCAGTTCAACAACTGCAGATCGCCCCTTTAAAACCCCACACATCAGTTCAACAACTGCAGATCGCCCCTTTAAAACCCCACACACACATCAGTTCAACAACTGCAGATCGCCCCTTTAAAACCCCACACACACATCAGTTCAACAACTGCAGATCACCCCTTTAAAACCCTACACACACACATCAGTTCAACAACTGCAGATCGCCCCTTTAAATCCCCCCCCACACACAAGTTCAACAACTGCAGATCGCCCCTTTAATACCCCCACATCAGTTCAACAACTGCAGATCACCCCTTTAATACCCCCACATCAGTTCAACAACTGCAGATCGCCCCTTTAAAACCCCCACATCAGTTCAACAACTGCAGATCGCCCCTTTAAAACTCCACACACACACATCAGTTCAACAACTGCAGATCGCCCCTTTAAAACCCCACACATCAGTTCAACAACTGCAGATCGCCCCTTTAAAACCCCACACATCAGTTCAACAACTGCAGATCGCCCCTTTAAAACCCCCACATCAGTTCAACAACTGCAGATCGCCCCTTTAAAACCCCACACACACATCAGTTCAACAACTGCAGATCGCCCCTTTAATACCCCCACATCAGTTCAACAACTGCAGATCGCCCCTTTAATACCCCCACATCAGTTCAACAACTGCAGATCGCCCCTTTAAAACTCCACACACACATCAGTTCAACAACTGCAGATCGCCCCTTTAATACCCCCACATCAGTTCAACAACTGCAGATCGCCCCTTTAAAACTCCACACACACATCAGTTCAACAACTGCAGATCGCCCCTTTAAAACCCAACACACACACATCAGTTCAACAACTGCAGATCGCCCCTTTAAAACCCCACACATCAGTTCAACAACTGCAGATCGCCCCTTTAAAACCCCACACATCAGTTCAACAACAGCAGATCGCACCTTTAATACCCCCACATCAGTTCAACAACTGCAGATCGCCCCGTTAATACCCCCACATCAGTTCAACAACTGCAGATTGCCCCTTTAAAACCCCCACATCAGTTCAACAACTGCAGATCGCCCCTTTAAAACAACACACATCAGTTCAACAACTGCAGATCGCCCCTTTAAAACCCCACACATCAGTTCAACAACTGCAGATCGCCCTTTAAAACCCCACACGAACATCAGTTCAACAACTACAGATCGCCCCTTTAAAACCCCACACATCAGTTCAACAACAGCAGATCTCCCCTTTAATACCCCCACATCAGTTCAACAACTGCAGATCGCCCCTTTAATACCCCCCACATCAGTTCAACAACTGCAGATCGCCCCTTTAAAACCCCACACACACATCAGTTCAACAACTGCAGATCACCCTTTTAAAACCCCACACACACATCAGTTCAACAACTGCAGATCGCCGCTTTAAAACCCCACACACACATCAGATAAACAACTGCAGATCGCCCCTTTAAAACCCCACACATCAGTTCAACAACTGCAGATCGCCCCTTTAATACCCCCACATCAGTTCAACAACTGCAGATCGCCCCTTTAAAACCCCACACACACATCAGTTCAACAACTGCAGATCGCCCCTTTAAAACTCCACACACACATCAGTTCAACAACTGCAGATCGCCCCTTTAAAACCCAACACACACACATCAGTTCAACAACTGCAGATCGCCCCTTTAAAACCCCACACATCAGTTCAACAACTGCAGATCGCCCCTTTAAAACCCCACACATCAGTTCAACAACAGCAGATCGCACCTTTAATACCCCCACATCAGTTCAACAACTGCAGATCGCCCCGTTAATACCCCCACATCAGTTCAACAACTGCAGATTGCCCCTTTAAAACCCCCACATCAGTTCAACAACTGCAGATCGCCCCTTTAAAACTCCACACACACATCAGTTCAACAACTGCAGATCGCCCCTTTAAAACCCCACACATCAGTTCAACAACTGCAGATCGCCCCTTTAAAACAACACACATCAGTTCAACAACTGCAGATCGCCCCTTTAAAACCCCACACATCAGTTCAACAACTGCAGATCGCCCTTTAAAACCCCACACGAACATCAGTTCAACAACTACAGATCGCCCCTTTAAAACCCCACACATCAGTTCAACAACAGCAGATCTCCCCTTTAATACCCCCACATCAGTTCAACAACTGCAGATCGCCCCTTTAATACCCCCCACATCAGTTCAACAACTGCAGATCGCCCCTTTAAAACCCCACACACACATCAGTTCAACAACTGCAGATCACCCTTTTAAAACCCCACACACACATCAGTTCAACAACTGCAGATCGCCGCTTTAAAACCCCACACACACATCAGATAAACAACTGCAGATCGCCCCTTTAAAACCCCACACATCAGTTCAACAACTGCAGATCGCCCCTTTAATACCCCCACATCAGTTCAACAACTGCAGATCGCCCCTTTAAAACCCCACACACACACATCAGTTCAACAACTGCAGATCGCCCCTTTAAAACTCCACACACACATCAGTTCAACAACTGCAGATCGCCCCTTTAAAACACCACACACACACATCAGTTCAACAACTGCAGATCGCCCCTTTAAAACCCCACACATCAGTTCAACAACTGCAGAATTCCCCTTTAAAACCCCACATACACATCAGTTCAACAACTGCAGATCGCCCCTTTAAAACCCCACACATCAGTTCAACAACTGCAGATCGCCCCTTTAATACCCCCACATCAGTTCAACAACTGCAGATCGCCCCTTTAAAACCCCACACACACATCAGTTCAACAACTACTGATCGCCCTTTTAAAACCCCACACACACATCAGTTCAACAACTGCAGATCGCCCCTTTAAAACCCCACACACACATCAGTTCAACAACTGCAGATCGCCCCTTTAAAACCCCACACATCAGTTCAACTGCAGATCGCCCCTTTAAAACCCCACACACACGTCAGTTCAACAACTGCAGATCGCCCCTTTAAAACCCCACACATCAGTTCAACAACTGCAGATCACCCCTTTAAAACCCCACACATCAGTTCAACAACTGCAGATCTCCCCTATAATACCCCCACATCAGTTCAACAACTGCAGATCGCCCCTTTAAAACCCCACACGAACATCAGTTCAACAACTGCAGATCGCCCCTTTAATACCCCCCACCTCAGTTCAACAACATTTGCAGATCGCCCCTTTAAAACCCCCACATCAGTTCAACAACTGCAGATCGCCCCTTTAAAACCCCACACATCAGTTCAACAACTGCAGAATGCCCCTTTCAAACCCCACACACACATCAGTTCAACAACTGCAGATCTCCCCTTTAATACCCCCACATCAGTTCAACAACTGCAGATCGCCCCTTTAAAACCCCACACGAACATCAGTTCAACAACTACAGATCGCCCCTTTAAAACCCCACACATCAGTTCAACAACAGCAGATCGCCCCTTTAATACCCCCACATCAGTTCAACAACTGCAGATCGCCCCTTTAATACCCCCCACCTCAGTTCAACAACATTTGCAGATCGCCCCTTTAAAACCCCCACATCAGTTCAACAACTGCAGATCGCCCCTTTAAAACCCCACACACACATCAGTTCAACAACTGCAGAATGCCCCTTTCAAACCCCACACACACACATCAGTTCAACAACTGCAGATCGCCCCTTTAAAACCCCACACATCAGTTCAACAACTGCAGATCGCCCCTTTAATACCCCCACATCAGTTCAACAACTGCAGATCGCCCCTTTAAAACCCCACACACACATCAGTTCAACAACTGCAGATTGCCCCTTTAAAACCACACACACACAAGTTCAACAACTGCAGATCGCCCCTTTAAAACCCCCCACACACACATCAGTTCAACAACTACAGATCACCCCTTTAAAACCACACACACACACACACACACACACCACACACACACACACACACACACACACACACACACACACACACACACACACACACACACACACACACACACACACACACACACCCCGCCCCTTTAAACCCCCCCCCACACACATCAGTTCAACAACTGTAGATCGCCCCTTTAAAACACCACACATCAGTTCAACAACTGCAGATCGCCCCTTTAAAACCCCCGTACTGGTCCCCCGTGGGAATCGAACCCCCAACCCTGGCGTTGCAAACACCATGCTCTACCAACTGAGCCACACGGGAGACTTCAACAACTGCAGTTTGTGCCTCTGTTTTTAAAATTAGTACTTCCTGGTTGTAATAAAGATAATCTAACCTTTTACCTAATGATATATAAGGAGGGCATTTGCACAACATGCTTCACAACAGCACACAACAAAATTCCAGAGACATATTGAGCAACCAACTGATACCAATCACGACCACACCCAGAGACAGATGGCTGACTTAAGCACTCACACAACAGGTAAGACATGAAAGCGCCCTAGCCACACGAACTGACCACTGGTGTAAAAAACAACATTCCATGAATATCGCAACCACCCAGACACGAATTACCAGAAATACACACACACACACACACACACACACACACACACACACACACACACACACACACACACACACACATAGGGGTGTTGGACTCCGAGGACAAAGGACACTGCCAAGGGCCAATAGGAAGTCGACACCACCTGGAGAATGGACCGTCCCTCCACTCATCGACCAGTCAGGAGAGCGGACCTACTAGACTCAACCTACGTCAACACACTGTTATTTCATTGTATAAATTGGATGCACACTATGTTTCGGGGCTCTCTTCTGCTAGTTCCCTATGAGCTAAACGAAGGAGTCCGTGCACGCTTTGCCAAATATCTTTGTCTCATAATAAACTGCCTTACTATAAACTGAATCCACCCGGTCCAGCGTCTTGACTTGGTCTCCTTCTCAAGTAACTGATCATCAACATGGTGTGTTAATCTTACCTCCTGTCTCCTCCTGCTCTTTTTTCGATGTGACAGTTACCTCCCCTTCCTCGGCAAAAACTGCTTCCTCTTCCTCTTCTTTCACTCTGAATGTGTATTTCTCTTCTTCTTTCACTGTAACAGCCTCACCTTCCTCCCCTTCTTGTTTTACTGTAACATCCTCCTCTTCCACGACAACGTTCAGCCCCAGACCTTTCTCCGTCCAGCAGACCTCCTCCTCTTTCTCTTCTTTAGCAGGAGGAGAGTAGCTTAGTGAACTCATGGTCGGGGATGTTAGCTAGCTAGGCTAATGCTAACTTAACCAGCCCGCTAGCTGACCAATAACAACAACACTGTAAATATGAAATTAAATCTGATAACTAACTAGATGACAGAAGTGGGTTTAAAACACAGTGGCTAATATACACTAAAGCGTCTAAAGAGCTTTATTCGTTCGGCTATTTTGTCTACAAGCTACCGAGGTGGCTGAATAACTGTTGCTGATGTTGAAAGAAGAATTCCGTCCACTACATTATACGTCACACCAGCAGTATCAAGCTACCGAGGTGGCTGAATAGCTGGCTAACTTCTTCTTCTCTAGTATAATAGCGCTCAGCAAAACAAACGTTTGAGGTGCATACTGCCACCCGCTGGAGGATACGATCAAATATCACGGTTTGCTTAACTCTACCATTTTTGTAAAAATTAAATAAAACAAATAAATCCCTACTAACTTCTTACATACATCCCCCTTCCCTCCCTCCCTCCCCAAACTACCAACCAAGTTCCCTCTATCATGCTTAGAAATGGTGACCAGAATGAGAGATTATGCTCACAGGACTGCTTTTGCTATCGCTGATTGGAATATGTTTCAAGACTCTGCTGATTAAAAAGAACAGGGCTTCCACACACAGGGCTTCCACACACACAGGGCTTCCACACACAGGGTTACCACACACACAGGGCTTCCACACACAGGATTACCACACACACAGGGCTTCCACACACAGGGCTTCCACACACAGGGCTTTCACACAGGGTTACCACACACACAGGGCTTCCACACACACAGGGCTTCCACACAAAGGGCTACCACACACAGAGCTATCCCAGACAACCCTGAGACTACAACACACAGAGCTATCCCAGACAACCCTGAGGATACCACACACAGAGCTATCCCAGACAACCCTGAGGCTACCACACACAGAGCTATCCCATACAACCCTGAGGATACCACACACAGACCTATCCCATACAACCCTGAGGATACCACACGCAGAGCTATCCCAGACAACCCTGATACTACCACACACAGAGCTATCTCAGACAACCCTGGGGCTACCGGCCGAGGACAGGAAGAAGTTCCAGAAGTCCCCCTATAACCGAAGTCTGAATTTTGTCCTGCTAGGTGACCTAAACTGGGACGTGCATAAACCACCTGACTAAATCCTAAACCAATGGGACTCCCTAAATCTTTCTCAGATTATTACCAATCCCACAAGGTATGACTCCAAAACACCCAGAAAAGGGATACTCTCCTCGATGTTATCCTCACAAATAATCCTGATTAGATATCAGGCCTGGTGTTTTCTGTAATGACTTTGGTGATCACTGCTTTACAGCCTGTGTTCATAATGGCTGCTCAGCGAAACGACCTGTCCTGATTTGTCATAGACGCTCGCTAAAAAACTTTAATGAGTAAGCCTTCCTTCACGAACTGGCCTCTGTAAAATGATATAGAATCAGCTTGATCCCCCTCTGTCGAAGACGCTTAGACCTTATTTTTGTGATATTTTCAGTGGTATTGTTTCACAAACACACCCCCATAAAGAAAATGAGAATTAAAAACGGGTTTAGCCCCTGGTTTGACCGTGATCTTGCAGAGTTACTACCACCTCAAGAATTGCATTTGGTTAAAGGTTCGGCACACGCATACTCAGGCTGACTGGCTCTCGTTCAGGCAAATGAGAAATAAGTGCACTCAGGCTATCCGGAAGGTTAGGGTTGAGGTCAGGGCTCTGTGCAGGCCAGTCAAGTTCTTCCACACCGATCTCAACAAACCATTTCTGTATGGACCTCGCTTTGTGCACGGGGTTGCATTGTCATGCTGAAACATGAAAGGGCCTTTCCCCAAACTGTTGCCACAAAGTTGGAAGCACAGAATCATCTAGAATGTCATTGTATGCTGTAGCGTTAAGATTTCCCTTCACTGGAACGAAGGGGCCCGAACCATGAAAAACAGCCCCAGACCATTATTCCTCCTCCACCAAACTTTACAGTTGGCACTTTCATTGGGGCAGGTAGTTGTCTCCTGGCATCCGCCAAACCCAGATTTGTCGGTCAGACACTAGCGGTTCTGGGGGTGGGGGGGGGGGGGGGCAGGGGGGGCCAGTGCCCCTGTGACAACAATTTTGGACCCCCTTGTGCCCCCCCCCCCCCTAAATGAGGACTATGAAATAATTTTTACATAACACATTTTTGCTATCGTTCTTTTTTTTTTTACATCCGTTATTAGACAGTGGCAACGATGATGATTATGAACATGGTCTTTTGCCTGCTAATGCAGTGAAGAAAACAATATGACAACAATAACGTCTAATGTAACTGGGCCCCCCCTCTAACAGTACAACTGGCCCCAGCTTGGGGCCCCCAGTTGAAATGGTCTAGAACCGCCACTGACGTCAGACTGCCAGATGGTGAAGCGTGATTAAAAAAAAAAAAAATGTAAATCAATTTATTTATTTTTTTGTCACATGCGCCGAATACAACAAGTGTAGACTTTACGGTGAAATGCTTCCTTACAAGCCCTTAACCAACAGTGCAGTTCAAAAAGAGAAAATATTTAGCAAATAAGCTAAAGTAAAAAAATAACACAACACAATAAAATAACATTAACGAAGCTATATTACAGGGGGTTACCGAGTCAATGTGGAGGCTATATTACAGTGGGTACAGAGTCAATGTGGAGGCTATATACAGGGGGTACCGGTACAGAGTCAATGTGGAGGCTATATACGGGGGTACCGGTACAGAGTCAATGTGGAGGCTATATACAGGGGGTACCGGTACAGTGTCAATGTGGAGGCTATATACAGCGGGTACCGGTACAAGGTCAATGTGGAGGCTATATACAGGGGGTACCGGTACAGAGTCAATGTGGAGGCTATATACAGGGGGTACCGGTACAGAGTCAATGTGGAGGCTATATACAGGGGGTACCGGTACAGAGTCAATGTGGAGGCTATATACAGGGGGTACCGGTACAGAGTCAATGTGGAGGCTATGTACAGGGGGTACTGGTACAGAGTCAATGTGGAGGCTATATAAAGGGGGTACTGGTACAGAGTCAATGTGGAGGCTATATACAGGGGGTACCGGTACAGAGTCAATGTGGAGGCTATATACAGGGTGTACCGGTACAGAGTCAATGTGGAGGCTATGTACAGGGGGTACCGGTACAGAGTCAATGTGGAGGCTATGTACAGGGGGTACCGGTACAGAGTCAATATACAGGGGGTACCGAGTCAATGTGTGGGGATGCAGGTTAGTTGAGGTAATATGTACATGTCGGTAGGGGTGAAGTGACTATGCATAGATAATAAACAGAGTAGCAGCAGTTTAAAAACAAAGGGGGGGGGTCTCAATGTAATAGTCCGGTGGCCATTTGATTAATTGTTCAGGAGTCTTATGGCTTGGGGGTAGAAGCTGTTAAGGAGCCTTTTGGACCTAGACTTGGTGCTCCGGTACCGCTTGCCGTGTGGTAGGAGAGAAAACAGTCTATGACTTGGTTGACTGGAGTCTTTGACAATTTTTGGGGCTTTCCTCTGACACCGCCTGGTATAGAGGTCCTGGATGGCAGGAAGCTTGGCCCCAGTGCTGTACTGGGCCGTTCGCATTGCCCTCTGTAGTGCCTTATGGTCAGATGCCGAGCAGTAAGCATACCAGGCGGTGATGCAACCGGTCAGGATGCTCTCGATGGTGCAGCTGTATAACTTTTTGAGGATCTGGGGACCCATGCCAAATCTTTTCAGTCTCCTGAGGGGGGAAAAGATTTGGTCGTGCCCTCTTCGCGACTGTCTTGGTGTGTTTGGACCATTGTAGTTCGTTGGTGTAGTGGACACCATGGAACTTGAAACTCTCGACCCGCTCCACTACAGCACGGTCGATGTTAATGGGGGCCTGTTAATGGGGGCCCCTCCTTTTCCTGTAGTCCACGATCAGCTCCTTTGTCCTGGCACCACACTGCCAGTTCTCTGACCACCTCCCTATTGGATGTCTCATCGTTGATCAGGCCTACCGCTGTTGTGTCATCAGCAAACTTAATGATGATGTTGGAGTCGTGGGTGGCCCCGCAGTCGTGGGTGAACAGGGTGTATAGGAGGGGACTGAGCAAGCACCCCTGAGGGACCCCCTGTGTTGAGGATCAGCGTGGCGAATGTGTTGTTACCTACCCTTACCACCTGGTGGAGGCCCGTCAGGAAGTCCAGGATCCAGTTGCAGAGGGAGGTGTTTAGTCCCAGGGTCCTTAGCTTAGTGATGAGCTTTGTGGGCACTATGGTGTTGAACGCTGAGCTGTAGTCAATGAATAGCATTTTCACGTGGCTGTTCCTTTTGTCCAGGTGGGAAAGGGCAGTGTGGAGTGCGATTGCATCATCTGTGGATCTATTGGGGTGAGGATGGTGTTGATGTGAGCCATGACCAGCCTTCCAAAGCACTTCATGGCTACCGACGTGAATGCTACGGGTCGGTAGTCATTTAGGCAGGTTACCTTCGCTTCCTTGAGCACAGGGACTACGGTGGTCTGCTTGAAACATGTAGGTATTACAGACTCGGTCAGGGAGACGTTGAAAATGTCAGTGAAGACACTTGCCAGTTGGTCAGCGCATCTTGTAAGCAGGAATCAGGAGGGTAGAATTATGGTCAGATTTACCAAATGGAAGGCGAGGGAGAGATTTGTACGCGTCTCTGTGTGTGGAGTAACAGCGGTCCAGAGTTTTTTTTCCCCTCTGGTTGCACATGTGACATGCTGGTAAAAAATGTGGTTAAATTGATTTAAGTTTTCCTGCATTAAAGTCCCCGGGCCACTAGGGAGCGCTGTTTCTGGGTGAGCATTTTCTTCTTTGCTTATGGCCTTATAGAGTTGGTTTGAGTGTGGTCTTAGTGACAGCATCGGTCTGTGGTGGTAAATAGACGGCTACGAATAATATAGATGGGAACTCTCTTGGTAGGTAGTGTGGTCTACAGCTTATCATGAGGTACTCTACCTCAGGCGAGCAAAACAACGAGACTTCTTTAATATTAGACATCGCGCACCAGCTGACCCCCTCTCTCTCTCTCATATAGAGCTCCTTTAACATACTGTATGACCGTTAACCTCTAACCCCCTCTCTCTCTCTCTCTCATATAGAGGTCCTTTAACATACTGTATGACCCTTAACCTCTGACCCCCTCTCTCTCTCTCTCTCTCATATAGAGGTCCTTTAACATACTGTATGACCCTTAACCTCTAACCCCCTCTCTCTCCCTCTACAGTGGGGGGAAAAAAGTATTTGATCCCCTGCTGATTTTGTATGTTTGCCCACTGACAAAGAAATGATCAGTCTATAATTTTAATGGTAGGTTTATTTGAACAGTGAGAGACAGAATTACAAAAAAAAGATCCAGAATAATGCATGTCAAAAATGTTATAAAAGGATTTGCATTTTAATGAGTCTCTCTCTCGATGTACAGGTACACTGCCTAGTGAACGTCTACACCCATTAGTCTTCACATTTTGACGCCTTAAAATTAAATTTAAAAAAGAGATGTTATTTTTTTTTTTTCCTCCTACAGAACTATACAATATGTTATTTATTTATTTTACAAATATGAAACATAATTTGACTTAAGTCTCCACCCTCCTTAGTTAATACTTGGCATCCATTAAACATTATTTTGAATAAGATTCTACCAACCTTGAACAACTCATAAATAATATATATATATATTCATTGTTCTTGTCACATTTTGCTCAAACTTAAAATAACATTTGGTTGGGAATCATTGATGGACAGTAATATTTAAACCTTTTCAGGTAGATTTAAAAGTCAGGACTGAGACTGGACCATTCAGGAACATTCAGCACTTCTTGGAAAAGACATTCTGGTGTTTGGCATTTAAAATGTGTGTCATTGTCCCTACTGGAAAATAAGACTCAATCCCAGGGTTCCAGGGTCAGGGTCCCAGGGTTAGGGTCCCAGGGCCAGGGATCCAGGGTTCCAGGGTCCCAGGGTCAGGGTTCCAGGGTCAGGGTCCCAGGGTCCATGGTAAAATTTCCATCGTCAACCTGATGAATTGTCTGCTTATCAGCTTTCCAATACAACTTGACCGTCTCGGCGCTTTCTGCAGCAGTTTCCTCCCATTCTATGAGAGGTCGAACGTGTACACAGGGTCAGGGTTCCAGGGTCAGGGTCCCAGGGCCAGGGTTCGGTTTTAAGAAGACTGAGGAGGCTTTTCTTAGCGTAACTCTGTTTCTGAAGAGGGATGGAAAAGGTGGTTTGTTTTGGGAAAATGGCGTATAATCTCAGCCAATCAGCCACAGGTAATCAGCCAATCAGCCAATCAGCCACAGGTAATCACACGGCTCTCATACCTACTTCTCCAACATGAACTTCCTCAGGCTTTAGGAGAGGAACGTCAGCGAAACGTGGAGCCGAGGCTACGTGACATTATAAACTCATTCTTCTGTTTATATACAGCAACATCTGGAATGTGAAAGCTTCTAGGGTCTCCAACTAAATCAAAAACATCACATGTATTGTCCCGATGCTCCTTCTATAACATTTTCTGTAAATGTTCCATCATTTACAAAAATTAAAAATGTGATCATTTGACATTAGAGCTGTCAAAAGTTGTAGGAATTTACAATATTATAAATTATATTATTTTGTATTATTATGAAACAAGTTGAACACAAACACTACGACATCAACAGTTAGATTACAAATAGATCATTACTCTGTGTTCTACTTCCCAGGTCTGGTGCTGGAGATCATTCCACACTCTGTGTTCTACTACCCAGGTCTGGTGTTGGAGATTATTCTACACTCTGTGTTCTACTACCCAGGTCTGGTGTTGGAGAACATTCCACACTCTGTGTTCTACTACCCAGGTCTGGATCTCCTGCATGAATTTTCTTGTGTTTTGCCAGGGAGTCTGATCGAATAAAACTCTTCCCACACTGATCACAGCTATAAGGTTTCTCTCCTGTATGTTTTCTCTGGTGTCTTCTCAGGTCGCTTGAGGAAGTAAAGCTCATTCCACAGTCGGAGCAGTGGTACGGTTTCTCGCCGGTGTGGATTCGTTTGTGTGTAGCCAGGGCTGTCCAGGTGGCAAAACTATCCTCACATACATCACAGCTGTAAGGTTTTTCTCCAGTGTGTGTTCTCTTGTGGACAGTCAAGTTTCCTGGCAAAGCAAAATGTTTCCCACATTGATCACAGCTATAAGGCTGCTCTCCTGTATGGGTTCTCTGGTGTACAGTCAGGTGCGCCGACTGAGTAAATCTCTTCCCACATTCATCACAGCTGTAAGGTTTCTCTCCTGTGTGTGTTCTCTGGTGAACGATCAGATTTGTTGCTGCAGCAAAGTTTTTCCCACATTGATCACAGCTATAAGTCCTCTCTGTGTGTAATCGCTGGTGTATAGTCAGTTTGTCTAATCCAGCAAAACTCATCCCGCAATCTGAGCAGTGGTATACTTTCTCTCCGGTGTGGATCCTCTGGTGTGATATCAGTCCACTTGAGGTGGTAAAACTCATCCCACAGTCTGAACAGTGGTATGGTTTCTCTCCAGTGTAGCTTCTCTGGTGTACAGTCAGAGCAACCGTGTGTTCTCTCTGGTGAACTATCAGGTTCCTTGCGGCAGCAAAGCTCTTCCCACACTGATCTCCTGTGTGTGTTTTCTGGTGCGATATAAGTCCACCCGAGGTAGTAAAACTCATTCCACAGTCAGAGCAGTGGTAAGGTTTCTCACCCGTGTGTGTTCTCTGGTGAATTGTCAGGTTGCCTGACTGAGCAAAACTCTTCCCACATCGATCACAGCTGAAAGGTTTTTCTCCCGTGTGTGTTCTCCGATGAGATATCATCTGGCTTCGTGTAGTAAAACTCCTTGCGCAGTCGGGGCAGCTATAAGGTTTTTCTCCTGTATGGATTCTCTGGTGTATTTTAAGATCTGATGAAGAGGTGAAACTCTTCCCACAGTCAGAGCAGCAGTGAGGTTTCTTTCCTGTGGGTCTCTGCTGGTGTTTATTGAGGTGGTCTGATCTGGAGAGACTCTTCTCTGCCTCGTCAGCATCATGAGGTTGTTGAGGCTCCCCAGAGGATCCACAATAGTCCCGTCTCTCTCCTGTGTGAACGACAAAGTCAGACAGATGGTTAAAGGTCCCACAACAGCGGAAATCCACTGTTCCTTTTAGCTGAAAGGGGATGGTGCTGTATGTCTGTAATGAATGTTTAAATGCTTTTAATTACTTATTTGACAATTGATTTGATTAGACAGTCAAGTGACCAACAATAGCCATATTCTGTCTTATTTTTCCCCCACATTAGTAGTAACATCGATGATTGTAGGCTAGAAATAAGTTATTACAGTTACTGAACCCCTAAGCAGTGTGCCAGACAATTTTTGGTCTCCAATTGAGGCCCCTTTCTGTGTTTGCTAAAATTGCGGCACGAGAGCGATCTGGTTGCAGAAACTCCTCCCTGCTAATGAGGAAACCGATAGTTATGGATGTACTATATCTGCCTGGAGCAAAAATGGTGAGCAAAGATTTTAGTTTTTCACAATGTATTCTGAATTTTACAGCTCAAGATCAGGAGTGCTACTCAAGGAAACTCACATTAAACTCTGTGTCTATTCACTAACTCACCACCGTGGGGGAAAACTCAGGGGAGTTCTCATAGGCTGACAGCTAATATAGCCTCCATTTACAGGTTGCTTATGAGTGCATTTCACATTTTACTTTTGGATTATAATTGTACAGGCTCGTTTGAATGTCCTGCTTATTATAATGTTTGTGTTGTCGCAAATCAACTGCTTTATACTTTAAAAAAACACTTCAACCAGTAAAATGCCCTTTGGCTAGCTTTGCTACCAGCCTATGTCAATAAGCGTTAGCATTCAAGCTAACAGCTTTGCTACCATCCTATGTCAATAAGCGTTAGCATTCTAGCTAACAGCTTTGCTTCCAGCCAATGTCAATAAGCGTTAGCATTCTAGCTAACAGCTTTGCTACCAGCCTATGTCAATAAGCGTTAGCATTCTAGCTAACAGCTTTGCTACCAGCCTATGTCAATAAGCGTTAGCATTCTAGCTAACAGCTTTGCTACCAGCCTATGTCAATAAGCGTTAGCATTCTAGCTAACAGCTTTGCTACCAGCCTAGCTAACAACTGCTGCATCCAAAATAAGTATTTTTTCAACTATCACAACCAAATATAATGATTGATAATCAATCAATAATCATAACATTATAAACCTATAAGAACCTAGCCTGCTTCTTAATGAAACTCACCAAGTCTTGGGTGTTACTGAATATAGGATATGAGATTATCCCAGCCTGCCTCTTAATGCTGAATATAGGATATGAGATTATCCCAGCCTGCCTCTTAATGCTGAATATAGGATATGAGATTACCCTAGCCTGCCTCCTAATGCTGAATATAGGATATGAGATTACCCTAGCCTGCCTCTTAATGCTGAATATATGATATGAGATTACCCCAGCCTGCCTCTTAATGCTGAATATAGGATATGAGATTATTCTAGCCTGCCTCTTAATGCTGAATATAGGATATGAGATTATCCCAGCCTGAATATAGGATATGAGATTATCCTAGCCTGAATATAGGATATGAGATTATCCTAGCCTGAATATAGGATATGAGATTATCCTAGCCTGAATATAGGATATGAGATTATCCTAGCCTGAATATAGGATATGAGATTATCCCAGCCTGCCTCTTAATGCTGAATATAGGATATGAGATTATCCCAGCCTGCCTCTTAATGCTGAATATAGGATATGAGATTATCCAAGCCTGCCTCTTAATGCTGAATATAGGATATGATTATCCAAGCCTGCCTCTTAATGCTGACTATAGGATATGAGATTATCCCACCCTGCCTCTTAATGCTGAATATAGGATATGAGATTATCCCAGCCTGAATATAGGATATGAGATTATCCTAGCCTGAATATAGGATATGAGATTATCCTAGCCTGAATATAGGATATGAGATTATACTAGCCTGCCTCTTAATGCTGAATATAGGATATGAGATTATCCCAGCCTGAATATAGGATATGAGATTATCCTAGACTGAATATAGGATATGAGATTATACTAGACTGCCTCTTAATGCTGAATATAGGATATGAGATTATACTAGCCTGCTTCTTAATGAAACTCACCAAGTCTCGGAAACTTGCTCTTTGCTCAGTATCTTCTTGAATGTCACATGCAGCTGACCTCCACTTTGTCTCTGAGTTTTGGAGATGGTTATTATCATGTTGTATAATGTATTAAATCTCTGTCATCTACATGGATATCTTCCATCACATTAACACAACCCGCTCAGAAACAATGCATAGACAGAGCCTTACCATCTACAACTCTAATGGGTGACCAGTCCAGAGCCTTACCATCTACAACTCTAATGGGTGACCAGTCCAGAGCCTTACCATCTCTAATGGGTGACCAGTCCAGAGCCTTACCATCTCTAATGGGTGACCAGTCCAGAGCCTTACCATCTACAACTCTAATGTGTGACCAGTCCAGAGCCTTACCATCTCTAATGGGTGACCAGTCCAGAGCCTTACCATCTCTAATGGGTGACCAGTCCAGAGCCTTACCATCTACAACTCTAATGTGTGACCAGTCCAGAGCCTTACCATCTCTAATGGGTGACCAGTTCAGAGCCTTACCATCTACAACTCTAATGGGTGACCAGTCCAGAGCCTTACCATATCTAATGGGTGACCAGTCCATATGTAATCAGCTACCTTCCAGGGTCCATATGTAAACAGCTACCTTCCAGGGTCCATATGTAAACAGCTACCTTCCAGGGTCCACATGTAAACAGCTACCTTCCAGGGTCCACATGTAAACAGCTACCTTCCAGGGTCCACATGTAAACAGCTACCTTCCAGGGTCCACATGTAAACAGCTACCTTCCACGGTCCATATGTAAACAGCTACCTTCCAGGGTCCACATGTAAACAGCTACCTTCCAGGGTCCATATGTAAACAGCTACCTTCCAGGGTCCACATGTAAACAGCTACCTTCCAGGGTCCACATGTAAACAGCTACCTTCCAGGGTCCATATGTAAACAGCTACCTTCCAGGGTCCACATGTAAACAGCTACGAACAAGGTCTCTCAGTTTCCCCGCTGGTTCTAAGAGACGTTGTTGGCAGCTGTTTACATATGGACCCAGGAATAGGGTGTTGGGAAGCCAAAGAGGCTCCAAGCTTTGACTACTAATTGCATACTAATTGCGTACTAATTGGTTGATGATGTCATTGGATACACCTTAATATTCCTCTGTCTTTTTGTCACTACAAAACATAGAAACTCACCAATTATACAGGTGTTATAATTACAATTCCCCCTTCCCTCTCAGATGTTCCCCTAACAGGTGATATAATTACAATCCTTCCCTCTCAGATGTTCCCCCTAACAGGTGTTATAATTACAATCCTTCCCTCTCAGATGTTCCCCCTAACAGGTGATATAATTACAATCCTTCCCTCTCAGATGTTTCCCTAACAGGTGATATAATTACAATCCTTCCCTCTCAGATGTTCCCCCTAACAGGTGTTATAATTACAATCCTTCCCTCTCAGATGTTCCCCCTAACAGGTGTTATAATTACAATCCTTCCCTCTCAGATGTTCCCCCTAACAGGTGATATAATTACAATCCTTCCCTCTCAGATGTTCCCCCTAACAGGTGTTATAATTACAATCCTTCCCTCTCAGATGTTCCCCCTAACAGGTGTTATAATTACAATCCTTCCCTCTCAGATGTTCCCCCTAACAGGTGATATAATTACAATCCTTCCCTCTCAGATGTTCCCCTAACAGGTGATATAATTACAATCCTTCCCTCTCAGATGTTCCCCCTAACAGGTGTTATAATTACAATCCTTCCCTCTCAGATGTTCCCCTAACAGGTGATATAATTACAATCCTTCCCTCTCAGATGTTTCCCTAACAGGTGATATAATTACAATCCTTCCCTCTCAGATGTTTCCCTAACAGGTGATATAATTACAATCCTTCCCTCTCAGATGTTTCCCTAACAGGTGATATAATTACAATCCTTCCCTCTCAGATGTTCCCCTAACAGGTGTTATAATTACAATCCTTCCCTCTCAGATGTTCCCCCTAACAGGTGATATAATTACAATCCTTCCCTCTCAGATGTTTCCCTAACAGGTGATATAATTACAATCCTTCCCTCTCAGATGTTCCCCCTAACAGGTGTTATAATTACAATCCTTCCCTCTCAGATGTTCCCCCTAACAGGTGTTATAATTACAATCCTTCCCTCTCAGATGTTCCCCTAACAGGTGATATAATTACAATCCTTCCCTCTCAGATGTTCCCCCTAACAGGTGTTATAATTACAATCCTTCCCTCTCAGATGTTCCCCTAACAGGTGATATAATTACAATCCTTCCCTCTCAGATGTTTCCCTAACAGGTGATATAATTACAATCCTTCCCTCTCAGATGTTTCCCTAACAGGTGATATAATTACAATCCTTCCCTCTCAGATGTTCCCCTAACAGGTGTTATAATTACAATCCTTCCCTCTCAGATGTTCCCCCTAACAGGTGATATAATTACAATCCTTCCCTCTCAGATGTTGGCCCTAACAGGTGATATAATTACAATCCTTCCCTCTCAGATGTTCCCCCTAACAGGTGATATAATTACAATCCTTCCCTCTCAGATGTTCCCCCTAACAGGTGATATAATTACAATCCTTCCCTCTCAGATGTTCCCCCTAACAGGTGTTGGGATTGTTCATTATATATTATACTATGGTATTATTTAGCTGTTGTAAATAGAGCCTGTTGATCCTTTGTTAATATCAGAGAGGTTGATGAGTGATACAAACAAACATTGTTGCAGTTTCTTCCATAATGTGGTTGATGTTTGTTCAATTCAGGCATTTGTTAAGTCCTTAAAGGTAATATCACTTTCTCAGGTCATAGGATTCGGTTGGAGTTTCATCAAACCCCCATCCCTCCAGTCGTGGTTCTAGACCATTTCAACTGGGGGGGGGGGGGGGCAAGCTGGGCCCAGTTGTACTGTTAGAGGGGGGGGGGGACCAGTTACATTAGACGTTATTGTTGTCATATCGTTTTGCATGTGGTACGATACTGTTGTGTTCTGTCTAAAGCCGTCCCTCTAGAAAATGTGTGGGTTAAATTAGTGTTCCGCGTTGCCACTGTCTAATAACGGATGTAAAAAAATAAAAGAATGATAGCAAAAAATGTGTTATGTAAAAATTATTTCATACTCCACATTTAGGGGGGCCACAAGGGGGTCCAAAATTGTTGTCACTGGCTCCCCCCTGGCCACCCTCCCCTGACATTATAAAAACTGGCTCTTGGAAAAATGATCGACCTGCATCCTAGAATCTGAGAAATATGGAATACGAGATACATTGGAATCTCCCACTATAACAAACAGGCTTCTCTATTCTTATTTCCCACTCTTTCTCATTGTGTGTGTGTGTGTGTGTGTCTTTGTGGTGTGTAAATGATTTTAATAACTGCCGGGTGAAAAATTACCCTAAGAAAATCTTTATACCCTTGTGGTGTACAGCTTTCATGGAAATATGAACAAAGGCGATGTTTCACTCTTTTTTCTAATGTTGTGGGTCACCTCTAGGAAAAGTCATCAAATTTCAATTTGAAAACCAATATATATATCATTTAGTTTTTTTTCTCTGTTGTTAAACATAGTGGAGGGTCTTTTTTATTTTTTTATCCATATTAATAAGAAAACACAAGGGTTAAGACAGTACTTACCGATGTTAGTCAGATCTCCTGTCTCATCTTCCAATATGACAGTTATCTCCCTCTCTTTCTCCTCCTTCACTGCAAAAACTGCATCTTCCTCTTTCTCCTCTTCCTCCTCTTCTTTTACTGTGACATCCTCCTCCTCCTCTTTCACTCTGAACGCGTCTTCCTCTTCTTTCACTCTGAATGTGTCTTTCTCTTCTTGTTTCACTGTAACAGCCTCACCTTCCTCCTCTTCTTCTTGTTTTACTGTGACATCCTCCTCCTCTTCCTCCTCTTTCACGACAACGTTCAGCCACAGACCCTCTTCCTCCGTCCAGCAGACCTCCTCCTCTTCTTCTTCAACAGGAGGCGAGTAGCTTGGTGAACTCATGGTCGGGGATGTTAGCTAACAGTTAGCTAGCTAGGCTAATGCTAACTTAACAAGCAGCCAGCTACGTTAGCTAGCTGGGCTAATGCTAACTCAACCAGCCAGCTCCGTTAGCTAGCTGGGCTAATGCTAACTCAACCAGCCCGCTACGTTAGCTAGCTAGCTGACCAATAACAACGTAAATATTAAATTAAATGGGGTAACTAGCTAAACGACAGAAATGTGTTCAAAACACAGTGGCTCATATATCAGAAAACGTCTTAAGCGCTTGAACGTTTCCGCTATGTTGGCTAGCAAGCTACCGAGATGGCTGACCAGCTGTTGTTGTTGTTCTTCTTCTTTTAGTTTCTATTTAACCGACCGAGAGGTGCCAACACCGCCCCCTACTGTACTGGAGTGGGAGACCGGTTACGACCTACCAATACCGCTATATTCTTCTCTTATCTAACCCTGCATTTCTAACTCAATAAAAATAATTCCCTTACAAACTAAACTACTCCCATCACCACCCATCCAATCCCCATTCTCCCAGTCCAAACGTCTCCGACCCTGTCATACAACCTCTCCCTGTCTAAATCAATACATTTCCCCCAAAAAAACATTTAGTCTACCATACAACCATTACCCATTCCAGTGCCCCCCTTGTTTCCCTATCAGTTCCTAAGAGGAATTGAATTCCGTCGGCCCTCATCTCATCCTGGACCATATAACTCCATCCCCTTTTCTGTTACCGTGACACTATTGGGGGCGGCAGGGTAGCCTAGTGGTTAAAGCGTTGGACTAATAACCTTAAAAGTTGCAAGTTCAAATCCCCCTGAGCTGACAAGGTACAAATCTGTTGTTCTGCCCCTATAACAAAGCAGTTAACCCACAGTTCCCCGGTAAGCCATCATTGTAAATAAGAATTTGTTCTTAACTGACTTGACAAGTTAAATAAATGTAAAAAATTACCCATACAGATTTCCTTGTATCACCGGGGGAGGGACGACCAGTACGAAAATAAATGCACTCACTAAGGTTAATGACGCAAATGTAAAAAATAAACATTTCTACTCTTACTACTTTCATCCTGTTATCTCTGCCAACAATCTGACCCATTTCTTCAGAATCAATGTTTTAATTTCCCCTTCTACACAACTCCACCTGTATATCCTTTAATATTAATATCCACTGCTCTTGTTGCTAATTATATCTACGATATAATGTCCGTTAAACTCCTGTATGAGCCAGGAAATCCAACAAAACTGAACATCGATACCATCTCTCTGTAAGCCAATCAACAGCGTCATTATTTCTACCCCATAAATCCTCAAGTTTCTGACTCTCCAGATCTTATTAAAGCACACAAAACTGATGCAGTCCCAACATCATATCACTAGTCTTCCTGGTTGCACCTCCTCTATCCACTACTAAACTGATGCAGTCCCAACATCATATCACTAGTCTTCCTGGTTGCACCCCCTCTATCCACTACTAAACTGATGCAGTCCCAACATCATATCACTAGTCTTCCTGGTTGCACCTCCTCTATCCCCTACAAAACTGATGCAGTCCCAACATCATATCACTAGTCTTCCTGGTTGCACCTCCTCTATCCACTACAAAACTGATGCAGTCCCAACATATTGCTAGTCTTCCTGGTTGCACCTCCTCTATCCACTACAAAACTGATGCAGTCCCATCATATTTACGAGTCTTCCTGGTTGCACCTCGTCTATCCACTACAAAACTGATGCAGTCCCAACATATTTCTAGTCTTACTGGGTGCACCTCCTCTATCCACTACTAAACTGATGCAGTCCCCAACATCATATTACTAGTCTTCTTGGTTGCACCTCCTCTATCCACTACTAAACTGATGCAGTACCAACACCATATCACTAGTCTTCCTGGTTGCACCTCCTCTATCCACTACAAAACTGATGCAGTCCCCAACATCATATTACTAGTCTTCCTGGTTGTACCTCCTCTATTAACTACTAAACTGATGCAGTCCCATCATATCACTAGTCTTCCTGGTTGCACCTCCTCTATCCACTACTAAACTGATGCAGTCCCAACATCATATCACTAGTCTTCCTGGTTGCACCTCCTCTATCCACTACTAAAGTGATGCAGTCCCCAACATATCACTAGTCTTCTTGGTTGCACCTCCTCTATCCACTACTAAACTGATGCAGTCCCCAACACCATCTTACTAGTCTTCTTGGTTGCACCTCCTCTATCCACTACTAAACTGATGCAGTACCAACATCATATCACTAGTCTTCCTGGTTGCACCTCCTCTATCCACTACAAAACGGATGCAGTCCCCAACATCATATTACTAGTCTTCCTGGTTGCACCTCCTCTATTAACTACTAAACTGATGCAGTCCCATCATATCACTAGTCTTCCTGGTTGCACCTCCTCTATCCACTACAAAACTGATGCAGACCCGACATCATATTGCTAGTCTTCTTGGTTGCACCTCCTCTATCCACTACTAAACTGATGCAGTCCCAACATCATATCACTTGTCTTCCTGGTTGCACCTCCTCTATCCACTACTAAAGTGATGCAGTCCCCAACATATCACTAGTCTTCTTGGTTGCACCTCCTCTATCCACTACTAAACTGATGCAGTCCCAACATCATATCACTAGTCTTCCTGGTTGCACCTCCTCTATCCACTACAAAACTGATGCAGTCCCAACATATTTCTAGTCTTCCTGGTTGCACCTCCTCTATCCACTACAAAACTGATGCAGTCCCCAACATATGTCTAGTCTTCCTGGTTGCACCTCCTCTATCCATTACTAAACTGATGCAGTCCCAACATATTTCTAGTCTTCCTGGTTGCACCTCCTCTATCCACTACTAAACTGATGCAGTCCCCAGTATCATATAACTAGTCTTCCTGGTTGCACCTCCTCTATCCACTACTAAACTGATGCAGTCCCAACATCATATCACTAGTCTTCTTGGTTGCACCTCTTCTATCCACTACTAAACTGATGCAGTCCCATCATATCACTAGTCTTCCTGGTTGCACCTCCTCTATCCACTACTAAACTGATGCAGTCCCAACATATTTCTAGTCTTCTTGGTTGCACCTCCTCTATCCTCTACAAAACTGATGCAGTTCCAACATATTACTAGTCTTCCTGGTTGCACCTCCTCTATCCACTACTAAACTGATGCAGTCCCCAACATCATATCACTAGTCTTCCTGGTTGCACCTCCTCTATCCACTACAATACTGATGCAGTCCCCAACATCATATTACTAGTCTTACTGGGTGCACCTCCTCTATCCACTACTAAAGTGATGCAGTCCCATCATATCACTAGTCTTCCTGGTTGCACCTCCTCTATCCACTACTAAACTGATGCAGTCCCAACATATTTTCTAGTCTTACTGGGTGCACCTCCTCTATCCACTACTAAAGTGATGCAGTCCCATCATATCACTAGTCTTCCTGGTTGCACCTCCTCTATCCACTACTAAAGTGATGCAGTCCCATCATATCACTAGTCTTCTTGGTTGCACCTCCTCTATCCACTACTAAACTGATGCAGTCCCAACATCATATCACTAGTCTTCCTGGTTGCAACTCCTCTATCCACTACAAAACTGATGCAGTCCCCAACATATTACTAGTCTTCCTGGTTGCACCTCCTCTATCCACTACAAAACTGATGCAGTCCCAACATCATATCACTAGTCTTCCTGGTTGCACCTCCTCTATCCACTTCTAAACTGATGCAGTCCCAACATCATATCACTAGTCTTCTTGGTTGCACCTCCTCTATCCACTACTAAACTGATGCAGTCCCATCATATCACTAGTCTTCCTGGTTGCACCTCCTCTATCCACTACTAAACTGATGCAGTCCCAACATATTTCTAGTCTTCTTGGTTGCACCTCCTCTATCCTCTACAAAACTGATGCAGTCCCCAACATCATATCACTAGTCTTCCTGGTTGCACCTCCTCTATCCACTACTAAACTGAGGCAGTCCCAACATCATATCACTAGTCTTCCTGGTTGCACCTCCTCTATCCACTACTAAACTGATGCAGTCCCCAATATCATATAACTAGTCTTCCTGGTTGCACCTCCTCTATCCACTACTAAACTGATGCAGTCCCAACATCATATCACTAGTCTTCTTGGTTGCGCCTCCTCTATCCACTACTAAACTGATGCAGTCCCATCATATCACTAGTCTTCCTGGTTGCTCCTCCTCTATCCACTACTAAAGTGATGCAGTCCCATCATATCACTAGTCTTCTTGGTTGCACCTCCTCTATCCACTACTAAACTGATGCAGTCCCAATATATTTTCTAGTCTTCCTGGTTGCACCTCCTCTATCCACTACTAAACTGATGCAGTCCCCAACATCATATCACTAGTCTTCCTGGTTGCACCTCCTCTATCCACTACTAAACTGATGCAGTCCCCAACATCATATCACTAGTCTTCCTGGTTGCACCTCCTCTATCCACTACTAAACTGATGCAGTCCCCAACATCATAATTCTAGTCTTCCTGGTTGCACCTCCTCTATCCACTACTAAACTGAGGCAGTCCCAACATCATATCACTAGTCTTCCTGGTTGCACCTCCTCTATCCACAACTAAACTGATGCAGTCCCCAACATCATATCACTAGTCTTCCTGGTTGCACCTCCTCTATCCACTACTAAACTGATGCAGTCCCCAACATCATATCACTAGTCTTCTTGGGTGCACCTCCTCTATCCACTACTAAACTGATGCAGTACCAACATCATATCACTAGTCTTCCTGGTTGCACCTCCTCTATCCACTACAAAACTGATGCAGTCCCCAACATCATATCACTAGTCTTCTTGGGTGCACCTCCTCTATCCATTGTAATCCAACAATTATCTCAACCATTTCTGTTGAATATAGAGATAAATCAAGTGTTAGTCTCTTATACAGATTAACATGGAACTCAGGAATAAATACACCTGCTTCTGTAAACTCTTTTCATGGGATCCTCGGAACCGTCTGTGTAACTCAGAAATACACCTGCGTCTGTAAACTCTTTTCATGGGATCCTTGGAACCGTCTGTGTAACTCAGAAATACACCTGCTTCTGTAAACTCTTTTCATGGGATCCTTGGAACCGTCTGTGTAACTCAGAAATACACCTGCTTCTGTAAACTCTTTTCATGGTATCCTTGGAACCGCCCGTGTAACTCAGAAATACACCTGCTTCTGTAAACTCTTTTCATGGGATCCTTGGAACCGTCCGTGTAACTCAGAAATACACCTGCTTCTGTAAACTCTTTTCATGGGATCCTTGGAACCGTCCGTGTAACTCATAAATACACCTGCTTCTGTAAACTCTTTTCATGGGATCCTTGGAACCGTCCGTGTAACTCATAAATACACCTGCTTCTGTAAACTCTTTTCACGGGATCCTTGGAACCGTCCGTGTAACTCATAAATACACCTGCTTCTGTAAACTCTTTTCATGGGATCCTTGGAACCGTCTGTGTAACTCAGAAATACACCTGCTTCTGTAAACTCTTTTCATGGGATCCTTGGAACCGTCTGTGTAACTCAGAAATACACCTGCTTCTGTAAACTCTTTTCATGGGATCCTTGGAACCGTCTGTGTAACTCAGAAATACACCTGCTTCTGTAAACTCTTTTCATGGGATCCTTGGAACCGTCTGTGTAACTCAGAAATACACCTGCTTCTGTAAACTCTTTTCATGGGATCCTTGGAACCGTCTGTGTACACTGCAAGGCAATAATTAAACTTGATTACTAATACAGTACCAATCAAAAGTTTGGACACGCCTACTCATTCAAGGGTTTTTCTTTATTTTTACTATTTTCTACATTTTAAAATTATAGTGAAGAGATCAAAACTGTGAATTAACACATATGGAATCAAATAGGGCTATCTTCTGTATATCACCCTTACCTTGTCACAACACAACTGATTGGGCTCAAACTCATTAAGAAGGAAATAAATTCCACAAATTAACTTTTAACAAGGGCACACCTGTTCATTGAAATGCATTACAGGTGACTACCACATGAAGCTGGTTGAGAGAATGCCAAGAGTGTGCAAAGCTGTCATCAAAGCAAAGGGTGGCTACTTTGAAGAATCTTGTTTAACACTTTTTTTGTTGTTGGTTACTACATGATTCCATGTGTTATTTCATATTTTTTGATGTCTTCACTATTATTATACAATGTAGAAAATAGTACAATATTAAGAAAAACCCTTGAATGAGTAGGTGTGTCCAAACTTTTGACTGGTACTGTATATATTTACAAAAATATATATAAATGGGGGGATTGGAAATGATGCAGACAATTACATGGATGGAAGCTACAATCTATCTGCAATATTAAAGCTGATCTACCCCTTAACAAAATGAATAAGGCTGTACAGTGCAATATGAACATCCAATACACACAATAGACTGACTGGGATGGGGGATTTCCCACAATCCCACAATACGGACATCGCTGAGTAGACTGATTTACATTTTTAAAAAAATTGTCATTTTAGCAGACGCTCTTATCCAGAGCGACTTACAGTAGTGAATACATAGATTTCATTTCATGCATTTTTATTTTATTTTGACTGATACAATTCATACTGTAGGTAAGGCTGTACAGTGACGTAGAAGTATGGCGTCAATTCAATTCTGATGTCTAATATCATCCATAATGCGTTTTCAACTGATAAAAAAAATAAAATAATAATAAATAAAGTCAAATTAACTAATTATTGTATTTTGTTGAATTTATATAACAACATTCCAACCTTGTTTAGCTTTATCTAGTCCAAATATGGCATGATTTCACAATTTGTATCCGTATACATCCCTCCTTTCAGTGAGGGACATTTATTTTGTAAAGCAAACCGCCGATTCCAACCGATGAGTGTAAATATGAACGGCGGGAGACCGACCGACCCCCTCTATATTGAACCACGGAAGTTCAGAGCGCTAAATTCCAGCTAAAATTCGAGACGACAGTTAAGCCTAACTATACTGACCGAAAAATATAAAACGCAACACAATTGCAAAGATTTCTTTTACTGAGTTACAGTTCATAGAAGAAAATCAATCAATTGAAAGCCCTAATCTCCCTAATCTATGGATTTCACATGACTGGGCAGAGGCACAGCCATGGGTGGGAATGGGAGGGCATAGGCCCACCCACTAGGGAGCCAGGCCCAGCCAATCAGAAATTGTTTTCCCCCCCACAAAATAGCTTTATTACATACAGAAATACTCCTCAGCACCTCCCCCCCTCCCCTCCCGCAGGTGAAGACGATGGATGTGGAGGTCCTGGCGCTGGCGTGTTCGGTTGTGAGGCCGGTTGGACGTACATCCATATTCTCAACAAAAAAAAAGACCTTGGAGGCAGCTTATGGTAGAGAAATGAACATTCAACAGCTCTGTTTGACATTCCTGCAGTCAGCATGCCAATTGCACGCTCCCCAAAAAAACTTGAGACATCTGTGGCATTAAAACTGCACATTTTAGAGTGCAGTTTTTAAATGTCCCCCAGCACAAGGTGCACCTGTGTAATGATCATGCTGTTTAAATCAGCTTCTTGATATACCACACCTGGTCAGGTGGTTCAATTATCTTGGCAAACGAGAAATGCTGAACAAAATTTGAGAGGGGGGGGAAAAAGAAGCTTTTTTTGTGATATTTTATTTCAGCTCATGAAACATAGGGACCAACACTGTTGTGTTTACATTTTTTGTTCAGTATACTTACTAAAACATGGAGAGGACAGTTACTTACAGAAAGCTTCTAATGAGAACAACAGCAGTAAATAGAGGTATTAGACTGAAAAGATATGAGGTCATTTCGTCAACCTTGTGAAGATCTACACGCTCAGAAGTTTCTCATTCAACGTATTTGCTGTTACTTCACTCAATCCTGTTTTAAATCTCCCTTCATAACTGTTACATCACTCAATCCAGTTTTAAAATCTCCCTTCCTGTTTTGAATCTCCCTTCCTGTTTTAAAATCTCCCTTCTTGTTTTAAATCTCCCTTCCTGTTTCGAATCTCCCTTCCTGTTTTAAAATCTCCCTTCCTGTTTTAAAATCTCCCTTCCTGTTTTAAAATCTCCCTTCCTGTTTTAAAATCTCCCTTCCTGTTTTAAAATCTCCCTTCCTGTTTTAAATCTCCCTTCCTGTTTTAAATCTCCCTTCCTGTTTTGACATTCCCTTCCTGTTTTGACATTCCCTTCCTGTTTTGACATTCCCTGAGATATGATCCTATGTTACTTCACTCAACCCTGTTTTAAATTCAACCTCACGGTCTGAAATGAAAACAACACAGTGGAGAACTAGCAACAACATTTTATTGAATAATCTAAACAAGAAATGAAATTAAATGACTTTTAATATTGTGTAAGCTCTCGTTGTTATAATGTCTCCATCAGGAGTCTGAATCAACAACCTGTGTGTGTGTGTGTGTGTGTGTCTGTGGTGTGTATAAATGTGAGAAAGTCGAACATTCTTCAGAAGACAGCTCCCCTCCTTCCATCTGACTGTCAGAGGTCAAACCCCTCGTCTTTCCTCGTGCACTTCCTCATCCTTCTTTAAAACGGACCTCAGCTGCTTCATACCCTGCAGCGTCATACATCATACGCAGCGCGACAAAGTGGGAGGCGAGCGGCGATGTGTTCTTCCGAGTATCAATCGGTTTGTTCTCGACTGTTAAATGGCGTACAAGTGCATCTTTGTAATCTAAACGCGTCGTCTCTGGATATGTTATTTTACTAGAGGTTTGTCTGGCCGTCCGTTCCGTTCCTGGTCATCCCCGGCGAACGTGTCAGACTCCTGGTACTGCACCTCGATCTCTTCAGGGTTGATGCTTCGTTCCTGGTCCTCCCCGTCGAACGTGTCAGACTCCTGGTACTGCACCTCGATCTCTTCAGGGTTGGTGCTTCGTTCCTGGTCCTCCCCGTCGAACGTGTCGGACTCCTGGTACTGCACCTCGATCTCTTCAGGGTTGGTGCTTCGTTCCTCTCCCTACCCGGCGAACGTGTCAGACTCCTGGTACTGCACCTCGATCTCTTCAGGGTTGGTGCTTCGTTCGGAGACGGAGTCGCCCTCTCTCGTCTTCCTCTTTCTGGAGGTGGAGGGCTGGTTCTCTGCGGCGACAGTGGTGTGGTATCTTCTCCCTTCGACGCCGTCTCAAGGAAGGCGCTGGTTTCACCGGCTTTGGAAGGATTCATCGCGTAACGTTTGTCTTTCACCTGGCTGTCGTGGCACATGAAGTCGGCCAGCATTTCCCTGTCGGCATTCGGGAGAACGTTTTTGACCTGTTAAGACACAAACAAGACAGATAAAAGATGATATTTTAGTCAATGGTTTTCAGACAGCCGTGGCATAGAATATTTTTATTTATATCACCCCCCCATCTGACTGACATGACTGACAATGGAAGTCCGCAGCTCGGTGAAGTTAGGGCTTTCAGGCAGGCCCATCTCCTTCCACGCCTCTTTCAGGTAGACCGGTAGATTCCTGATCTCAGTGTTGGTGGAATTGAAAAAAAAGTGCTGGGCTTTCTTTCCCCCTGGGAGGAAGTGCTTGAATTTCAGGAAGTCTGAAAACCAAGTGTACTCTTCTTTGGTCAGCGACATCTGGATCGTGGTTTCCATTTGTTGTGTGTTTCCCACCTGTTAGGAAATGAAAAAAACAAAAAAAACAAACAGGCATTAACGCTGCGGTGCCTGCAGTCGTTTCCAAAAACCAACCAATCACGTTCAGGTGTACAGTTATAGACTTACGTTGGATCACATAGGTCCCAGACAGGCCCCACTGGGCCACGTTCAGATGTACAGTTATAGACTTACTTTGATCAGAGAGGTCCCAGACAGGCCCCACTGGGCCACGTTCAGATGTACAGTTATAGACTTACGTTGATCAGACAGGTCCCAGACAGGCCCCACTGGGCCTCCTCCACCTCCTTCACCGTCATGTTTCTATACAGGCCCGGGCTGTGGCCGTACATGGAGGTAAAATAGGCACACAGAAATCCGTAAAACCGGTTCTGGTTCCTCTGTGTCCTCGTTTCTTCCAAGATTTCTGTTGGAACATGAGAATAAAAACAGGATAGCTTCCATAATGTCCTGTATACGTCTATAATAATAACAGACAGCTTCCATAATGTCCTGTAAACATCTATAATAATAACAGACAGCTTCCATAATGTCCTGTAAACATCTATAATAACAGACAGCTTCCACAATGTCCTGTAAACATCTATAATAATAACAGACAGCTTCCACAATGTCCTGTAAACATCTATAATAATAACAGACAGCTTCCATAATGTCCTGTAAACATCTATAATAATAACAGACAGCTTCCATAATGTCCTGTAAACATCTATAATAATAACAGACAGCTTCCATAATGTCCTGTAAACATCTATAATAATAACAGACAGCTTCCATAATGTCCTGTAAACATCTATAATAACAACAGACAGCTTCCATAATGTCCTGTAAACATCTATAATAATAACAGACAGCTTCCATAATGTCCTGTAAACATCTATAATAATAACAGACAGCTTCCATGATGTCCTGTAAACATCTATAATAATAACAGACAGCTTCCATAATGTCCTGTAAACATCTATAATAACAGACAGCTTCCATAATGTCCTGTAAACATCTATAATAATAACAGACAGCTTCCATAATGTCCTGTAAACATCTATAATAATAACAGACAGCTTCCATAATGTCCTGTAAACATCTATAATAACAACAGACAGCTTCCATAATGTCCTGTAAACATCTATAATAATAACTGACAGCTTCCATAATGTCCTGTAAACATCTATAATAATAACAGACAGCTTCCATAATGTCCTGTAAACATCTCTGACGTCTATAATAACAACAGACAGCTTCCATAATGTCCTGTAAACATCTATAATAACAGACAGCTTCCATAATGTCCTGTAAACATCTCTGACGTCTATAATAACAACAGACAGCTTCCATAATGTCCTGTAAACATCTCTGACGTCTATAATAACAACAGACAGCTTCCATAATGTCCTGTAAACATCTCTGACGTCTATAATAACAACAGACAGCTTCCACAATGTCCTGTAAACATCTCTGACGTCTATAATAACAACAGACAGCTTCCATAATGTCCTGTAAACATCTATAATAACAACAGACAGCTTCCATAATGTCCTGTAAACATCTATAATAACAACAGACAGCTTCCATAATGTCCTGTAAACATCTATAATAACAACAGACAGCTTCCATAATGTCCTGTAAACATCTATAATAATAACAGACAGCTTCCATAATGTCCTGTAAACATCTATAATAATAACAGACAGCTTCCACAATGTCCTGTAAACATCTATAATAATAACAGACAGCTTCCATGATGTCCTGTAAACATCTATAATAATAACAGACAGCTTCCATAATGTCCTGTAAACATCTATAATAACAGACAGCTTCCATAATGTCCTGTAAACATCTATAATAATAACAGACAGCTTCCATAATGTCCTGTAAACATCTATAATAATAACAGACAGCTTCCATAATGTCCTGTAAACATCTATAATAATAACAGACAGCTTCCATAATGTCCTGTAAACATCTATAATAATAACAGACAGCTTCCACAATGTCCTGTAAACATCTATAATAATAACAGACAGCTTCCATGATGTCCTGTAAACATCTATAATAATAACAGACAGCTTCCATAATGTCCTGTAAACATCTATAATAATAACAGACAGCTTCCATAATGTCCTGTAAACATCTATAATAATAACAGACAGCATAATGTCCTGTAAACATCTATAATAATAACAGACAGCTTCCATAATGTCCTGTAAACATCTCTGATGTCTATAATAACAACAGACAGCTTCCACAATGTCCTGTAAACATCTCTGGCGTCTATAATAACAACAGACAGCTTCCACAATGTCCTGTAAACATCTATAATAATAACAGACAGCTTCCATAATGTCCTGTAAACATCTATAATAATAACAGACAGCTTCCATGATGTCCTGTAAACATCTATAATAATAACAGACAGCTTCCATAATGTCCTGTAAACATCTATAATAACAACAGACAGCTTCCATAATGTCCTGTAAACATCTATAATAATAACAGACAGCTTCCATAATGTCCTGTAAACATCTATAATAATAACAGACAGCTTCCATAATGTCCTGTAAACATCTATAATAACAACAGACAGCTTCCATAATGTCCTGTAAACATCTATAATAACAGACAGCTTCCATAATGTCCTGTAAACATCTATAATAATAACAGACAGCTTCCATAATGTCCTGTAAACATCTCTGACGTCTATAATAACAACAGACAGCTTCCATAATGTCCTGTAAACATCTCTGACGTCTATAATAACAGACAGCTTCCACAATGTCCTGTAAACATCTCTGACGTCTATAATAACAACAGACAGCTTCCATAATGTCCTGTAAACATCTATAATAACAACAGACAGCTTCCATAATGTCCTGTAAACATCTATAATAATAACAGACATTAATGTCCTGTAAACATCTATAATAACAACAGACAGCTTCCATAATGTCCTGTAAACATCTCTGACGGCTAGAAGAGTGGAATAACAGATGGTATCACAGATTGAGAGAAAAAAACAACTTACTCAGCACTTGAGGGATCTTGACCTTGGCAAGAGACTGGCATTCCAGCAGGCTCTTTATAGACACCACCTTGCCTTCCTTCCTGGAAACGGGTCGTTTCACGGACTCGTTAATCTCCTTCATTGCCCGGTTGATCTCCTTCCAATGGTTTTTGGTCAGCCGGCTACCAGGCGGAGGCGTCTCCTCGGAGTATTGGAGAAACGCACCGATCGTCGAGGCGTAGTGGTTGACCGTGGCGACGGCCTTGTTCTTCTGAAGAGTCTGAAACCATCTAAACACACACACACACACACACACACACACACACACACACACACACACACACACACACACACACACACACACACACACACACACACACACACACACACACACACACACACACACACACACACATCAATGAGTGTATTGTTAATGAACGCCGATGAGACTAAAGAGATAGACAGATCCTCTGCTCACCTCCTCATGTTGTCGTGGTTCGTCAGGAAAGTGAGAGCGGATGGATAAAACTCATCCTTCGCCATGTACGTCAAAAATTGCTGCACCATCTTGATCTTTGCGGCACAATCTTGCTTCAGTTTATTGTTTGGATTTGGACCTTCACAGGTCTTCCTGAACCCCTCTATAAACACACCTAATCAAAGAAACATAACATTTTGGATTGGGGCCTTCACAGGTCTTCCTGAACCCTTCTATAAACACACCTAATCAAAGAAACATAACATTTTGGATTGGGGCCTTCACAGGTCTTCCTGAACCCTTCTATAAACACACCTAATCAAAGAAACATAACATTTTGGATTGGGGCCTTCACAGGTCTTCCTGAACCCTTCTATAAACACACCTAATCAAAGAAACATAACATTTTGGATTGGGGCCTTCACAGGTCTTCCTGAACCCTTCTATAAACACACCTAATCAAAGAAACATAACATTTTGGATTGGGGCCTTCACAGGTCTTCCTGAACCCTTCTATAAACACACCTAATCAAAGAAACATAACATTTTGGATTGGGGCCTTCACAGGTCTTCCTGAACCCTTCTATAAACACACCTAATCAAAGAAACATTACATTTAGGACTTTATTAAAACAGATCTCACAAGGCAACATAAATCAGACAGGCTGTTTTTTCCTAATCCGTTTCAAACACAAATAAATTTGAAGGCAGAGAAGCATTTGATTCTATTTAGATTTTAATAGTCCACCTGCACAGTCAGGACAGACAGAACTGTAGGTACGGTGAAATTGTTATGGTCTGTGCTCCAACAGGCTAGACTGAGCGGACGACGGGTGGGTTTCTGGGGAAGAGTGAAGCAGGCCAGATGCAGAGGAGGACGGGTGGGGGTCTGGGGAAAAGTGAAGCAGGCTAGACGCAGCAGAGGACGGGTGGGGGTCTGGGGAAGAGTGAAGCAGGCCAGACACAGAGGAGGACGGGTGGGGGTCTGGGGAAGAGTGAAGCAGGCTAGACGCAGCAGAGGACGGGTGGGGGTCTGGGGAAGAGTGAAGCAGGCCAGACACAGAGGAGGACGGGTGGGGGTCTGGGGAAGAGTGAAGCAGGCTAGACGCAGCAGAGGACGGGTGGGGGTCTGGGGAAGAGTGAAGCAGGCCAGACACAGAGGAGGACGGGTGGGGGTCTGGGGAAGAGTGAAGCAGGCTAGACGCAGCAGAGGACGGGTGGGGGTCTGGGGAAGAGTGAAGCAGGCCAGACACAGAGGAGGACGGGTGGGGGTCTGGGGAAGAGTGAAGCAGGCTAGACACAGCGGAGGACCCTAAAGTTTACAGGACCTTCAGAAAGTATTCACAGTGCTTGACTTTTTCCACTTATTGTCGTGTCACAGCTTGAATTTAACATTAATTAAAACTTTATATTTTCTTTGTCACTGGTCTTCACACAACACCCCAATAATGTCAAGTTTTTCACTTTTTTTTCATGCAAATTAATTAAAAATGAAAAGCTGAAATGTGATGAGTCAATACGTTTTCAAACCCTTATGTTATGTTCAGCCTAGGAGTAAAAATGTCTCTTAACAAGTTTATTTAACCCTTATTTTACCAGGTATAAGATAAGTTGCATGGACTCACTGTGTTTTAAAATTATTTTTTGAATGACTACATCACCTCAAGTCGAGCAGTGAATTTCAAACACAGATTCAACCACAAAGACCAAGGAGGTTTTTTCCCAATGCCTCGCAAAGAAAGGCACCTATTGGTAAATGGGTAAAAACTAAATGTGAGTTACCACTCTCCATATTTTCAAGCATAGTTGTGGCTGCGTCATGTTATGGGTATACTTGTCATTGTTAAGGACTGGAGAGTTTTTCAGGATAAAAAATAAATAAAACAGAACGGAGCTAAGCACAGACAAAAATCCTAGAGGAAAACCTGGTTCAGTCTGCTTTCCACCAGACACTGGGAGATGAATTCCCCTTTCAGAAGGACAATAACCTAAAACACAAGGCCAAATCTACACTGAACTTGCTTACCAAGAAGACAGTGAATGTTTCTGAGTGGGCCGAGTTACAGTTTTGACTTAAATCTGACTTAAATGGTTGTCTAGCAATGATCAACAAACAATTTGACAAAACTTGGCGAATTTTGAAAAAGAATAATGGGTAAAATGTTTCACAATCTAAGTGTGAAAAGCTCTTAGAGATTTACCCAGAAAGACTCACAGCTGTAATCGCTCTTAGAGACTTACCCAGAAAGACTCACAGCTGTAATCGCTGCCAAAAGGTGATTTTAAATGGATTTACTCAGGGGTGTGAATACTTATGTAAATGAAAATATTTCTGTATTTAATTTTCAATAAATTTGCAAACATTACTACTACAAACATGTTTTCATGTTGTCATAATGGGGTCTGTAGATGCGGGGGAGAAAAATCGATTTCATCCATTTTAAATTCAAGATGTAACAAAAACAAAAAATGTGGAATCAGTCAAGGGGTGTGAATACTGTCTGAAGGCTCTGTAACTGTGGATCTCAAACACATTTCTAACAACGTGAACAAAACAACAAACAAAAACAAAAAACAGTTGGCCTTTTAGGCTTTTCCAAATACTTTTCAAAAATAACAACACTATTTAAAGACAGTACTTACTCAGAGCAGAGCCCGGGAAGGGAATTTGGCTGCTCGATCCAGGCGCCGTGTCCTCCTCTGTCTGAGCCCCTGAACCCACGTCTTGGTCCTCCTGCAGCTCCCCTTGTTCTGTGTCTGACGCAAGAGGAGACGGCTCGGTCTGAAACCTGGACCTCGCATTTGCCGTCCTCGCCCCGACACTCGTCTTCTGCCTTTTCAGTAGTTGGTACCTCTTCCTCGCTCTATTCAATTCAGAGATCAGCTTTAGGTTGTCCTCTCTAACGGATCGGATGGTCTCACTTATCTTGGTCAGGGCTTCATCCCGCTCTTGCAAAGCTTTCCGCAGCCTCAAGATCGGCGCTTGGCAGTGGCAGGAATAAGCTTCGCAGCTCATGTCCTCCTCCTCCTCCTCCTCCTCCCCTTCCAAAGGAGTCAGCAGCGAATCTAAAGAGTCGTCCTCCTCTTCTTGCTTCGCACCACCGTCCGCGATATCCAAACGGGTGGCCAGCGGTACGACAGGGTTGGACGCCCTCAACGTGGCCAGCCGCTCCATGGTCAGCCGTCTCCTAAGTTCCTCTAAAGCTCGTCTCCTCTGCGATCTGTTGAGCTCCGTGTGGGACTCCATGTGTCGATCCAGTCTACTGACGCGTGTGGAACATCCCGTCACTGGACACGTTTCCTTTCTGATATTGACGCGGCCAGACTGCCAATTACAAAGGAGGATCCTCTCCTCCGTGTTCCTTACGTTGTGCGTGTTCCTCAGGTGCTGACTGAAGCCGACCACCACCTTGGGGCAAAGCGGACAGGAACGTACTGCAGAACGCACCGGAAACTTCTCTAGTACGAACAACAACAAAAAGAACAGCAAAAAATAAAAAAATAAAAATAAAAAAACACACAACACAATCAGTGATCCAATAAAGTAGAATGATCCAGGGTTGATTGGTTGTTGCTTAGAAACAACACCTGAGACCACACCTTCTCACTCTAGAATCTCTTTAACACCGCCTCCCACTCTTCCTCCTCCTCCTCACTAAAACACTCTTCCTCTGTTGTCATCCTGGAGTCAAATCTATTCTAGTTCCTCTCCTCCTCCTCACTAAAACACTCTTCCTCTGTTGTCATCCTGGAGTCAAATCTATTCCAGGTCTCCTCCTCCTCTCTAAAACACTCTTCCTCTGTTGTCAAATCTATTCCAGGTCTCCTCCTCCTCACTAAAACACTCTTCCTCTGTTGTCAAATCTATTCCAGGTCTCCTCCTCCTCCTCACTAAAACACTCTTCCTCTGTTGTCATCCTGGAGTCAAATCTATTCCAGAACTCACTCTTCCTCCTCCTCCTCACTAAAACACTCTTCCTCCTCCTTCCTGTTTTAAAACAGTACTTACTGGTGTTAATCAGGTCTCCTGTCTCCTCCTCTTCCTCCACCAATGTGTCAGTTCTCTCTCCTTCCTCCTTCAGTCCAAAAACTGCATCCTACAAATAAAATCAAATGTTATTGTTCACGTACACATGTTTAGCAACAGATGTTATTGCGGGCGTAGCGAAACGCTTGTGTTTCTAGCTCCGACAGTCCAGTAATATCTAACAACTTCACAACAAATACACACACATCTAAAGTAGAAGGAATGGAATTAGGAATATATAAATATATGGATTAACAACGTCAGCGCGGCATAGACTGAGATACAGTTTATACATATGAGAAATGATACGTAAACATTATTAAAGGGACATTATTAAAGTGGCCAATGATTTCAAGTCTGTGTATGTAGCCAGCAGCCTCTCTGTGTTAGTGATGTTATTTAACAGTCTGATGGCCTTGAGATAGAAGCTGTTTTTCAGTCTGATGGCCTTAAGATAGAAGCTGTTTTTCAGTCTGATGGCCTTGAGATAAAAGCTGTTTTTCAGTCTCTCTGTGCTAGTGATGGCTGTTTAACAGTCTGATGGCCTTGAGATAGAAGCTGTTTTTCTGTCTCTCGGTCCCAGCTTTGATGCAGCTGTACTGACCTCGCCTTCTGGATGGTAGCGGGCTGAACTGGCAGCGTCTCGGGTGGCTGTTGTCCTTGGTGATATTTTGATCCTTCCTGTGGCATCGGGTGGTGTAGGTGTCCTGGAGGGCAGGTCGTTTGCCCCCGGTGATACGTTGGGCAGATCGCACCACCCTCTGGAGAGCCCTGCGGTTGCGGGCGGTGCAGTTGCCGTACCAGGCGGTGACACAGCCCGACAGGATGCTCTCGATGGTGCATCCACTTTCTCTTCCTCCTCAGTCACTCTGAACGCGTCTTCCTCTTCTGTCACTGTCACTTCCATCTCCTCTTCTTTTACTGTAACATCCTCCTCCTCTTTCACTCTGAACGCGTTTTCCTCTTCTTTCACTGAAACGTCTTTCTCTTCTTCTTTCACGGTAACAGCCTCACCCTCTACTTGTTTTTGTATTGTAACAGCCTCCTCTTCCTCTTTGACGAGACCCTCTTTCTCCGTCCAGCAGACCTCCTCCTCCTCCTCCTCTTTAACAGGAGGAGAGTAGTTTTGTGAACTCATGGTCGGGGGACGTTAGCTATGTTAGCTAACTAGCTGGTGAAATAAATAAAACAGCTAGTTAACATGTGAGACTAGCCCAGTTGCTAAGCTATTTGAGCTATTCAGCTTGCTGATTTAGTAACGTACATATGAAATTAAACGAGGGAGGTAACTATCTATACGACAGAAATATGTTTTAAAACACAGTGAATTATATACACTGACAGCGTCTCAACATCTATAATGTTTCGGTTTTGTTGGTTAGAAAACTCCCCGAGGTGTCTGACTGACTGTTGTTGATGACGTCGAGGAAACACCCCGTCCACTACATTATACGTCAAAGACTCATATCCCGCCATCTAGCTGACTGGAGTGTGTGTGTGTGTGTGTGTGTGTGTGTGTGTGTGTGGGGGGGGATATATATGAAATGTCACTTTTTGGTCGAAACAACTAAAATTCACATAGAAATATGTGTTAATAGATCTGTCATTCTCATTGTTAAGCAAGTCTTAAGAAGCGGTAGATTTGTTTATATTTCTATGTTGGTGGCATCGGCCTCTGGTTCCAAATGGTTCCATATTTTTAAATACAGAAATATAAAGTTGTTTTTTCCCACAAGTATTTCACTACACCCGCAATAATAACATTGTCACCAGTGCTGTTTTTTTTTATCGTGATGGTAACACAGTCAACCTTAAACGTGACGTGTTCGTTATAAATACATTGTGATTTAGTTTCGGTACCAAACTCTTTTTTCTTATGATTTTGTCTGCAGAGCATACAGGCTGGCAGTTTATCCGGAGAAGGAGGTGTACGGCGTGTCGTCTCTTCCATAAAGCGCTCATACCCAGAATCAAAAGGCATTTAACATTGGGTTTGAGTTTGAATAAAAACCACTTCATTTAGTAAATCTAGCCTGCTGTTATTTTTTTTTTTACAAGACATAGACCTAATACCTGCGCCTTATGTAATTAAAAAAAAAAAAAATTAAGTATTTGTTAGCTTGCCCGCTATAAAAACAGGTTCAAGCGTAACCAGATAAACTTGTCTTTGAAGACTAAACTACTTTGAACGCGCACTAATCCCGTGTCCCCCTGTCGCCAGACTAGTGACTTCAACTATAACTTTGGCTGACATCTATTGGAAATGAATGGTAACTACACTGGGCATCTAGTTGGCAGAGTCAAAGGAGAATTTATAAATAATATATACCATTCAGCAGACACTTTAATCCAAAGTGAACTGGCTACATGGTAGTGGAAACAGATCATAGAAACAGGATTACAATGTTGATATATCATGGATGGTCAGGACTTGTCTCTATAGCTCTGTCTATGAATTTAAAAGTGGTTACATTTTTCCTCCAGACCCAAAATCTCTCAGCTTTTTTACCAAAAGAGGAGCAAGGAGACACTTTATTGTTTCTACTGCCGATTGCCACGTAAGAAGTTAAAGACACATATTAAATACACACCAAAATACGTTACAGATACTATAAACATGTCCCGTCACTCAGACAGTTAGTGTAAACACACAGCGTCCTGCACAGCAATCAATCAATCACTCAGTTAGTAAACACACAGTATCCAGCACAGCAAACAATCAATCACTCAGTTAGTGAATACACAGTATCCAGCACAGCAAACAATCAATCACTCAGTTAGTAAACACACAGTATCCAGCACAGCAATCAATCAATCACTCAGTTAGTAAACACACAGCGTCCTGCACAGCAAACAATCAATCACTCAGTTAGTAAACACACAGTATCCAGCACAGCAAAAATCAATCACTCAGTTAGTGAATACACAGTATCCAGCACAGCAAACAATCAATCACTCAGTTAGTAAACACACAGTATCCAGCACAGCAATCAATCAATCACTCAGTTAGTAAACACACAGCGTCCTGCACAGCAAACAATCAATCACTCAGTTAGTGAACACACAGTATCCAGCGCAGCAAACAATCAATCACTCAGTTAGTAAACACACAGTATCCAGCACAGCAAAAATCAATCACTCAGTTAGTAAACACACAGTATCCAGCACAGCAAACAATCAATCACTCAGTTAGTAAACACACAGTATCCAGCACAGCAAACAATCAATCACTCAGCTGCACAGCAATCAATCAATCACTCAGTTAGTAAACACACAGCATCAACAACAGTCAATCCCCAGCCTGCTCCTTCTCCATATTCAGAACACCAGCCTGCTCCTTCTCCATATTCAGAACACCAGCCTGCTCCTTCTCCATATCCAGAACACCAGCCTGCTCCTTCTCCATATTCAGAACACCAGCCTGCTCCTTCTCCATATTCAGAACACCAGCCTGCTCCTTCTCCATATTCAGAACACCAGCCTGCTCCTTCTCCATATTCAGAACACCAGCTTGCTCCTTCTCCATATTCAGAACACCAGCCTGCTTCCCTCCAAAGTGATCGATAGTATATCTTGGCTCGTACTGTGATGATTGTGATTCTGAGCTCTCAGGTTCATACAGCGAGTTATGGTCTTCACTGCGTCTTCGCTGCGTCTCGCTGCGTCTCACTGATCTCACTGCGTCTCGCTGCGTCTTCACTGCGTCTCACTGCATCTCACTGAGTCTCACTGCGTCTTCACTGCGTCTCACTGCGTCTTCGCTGCGTCTCACTGCGTCTCGCTGAGTCTCACTGCGTCTCGCTGCGTCTTCACTGCGTCTCTGCGTCTCGCTGCGTCTCACTGCGTCTCGCTGCATCTCGCTGCGTCTTCACTGCGTCTCGCTGCGTCTCGCTGCGTCTTCACTGCGTCTCGCTGCGTCTCGCTGCGTCTTCACTGCGTCTCGCTGCGTCTCGCTGCGTCTTCACTGCGTCTCGCTGCGTTTCACTGCGTCTCGCTGCGTTTCACTGTGTCTCGCTGCGTCTCACTGATCTCGCTGCGTCTCGCTGCGTCAGCTCCGTCAGCGGCGTATTGGGTCAGAACTCGGTTGTAATACGGATGGTAGTGAGCTCTTTAGTGACGGTTCCCGGTCCGGTTTGCCTCCTCCGTTCTGTCGCTTTTATCCTCGACTCTGAAGACAGTGATGTTGATCGGTCCGTAACCCCCCCTTTTACACCATTAACCCCTCCGACGTTTTAAATGGAGGCGGCAGCAAAGGGCTTCAACGTAAGGCCCTGTGACTCCTTTCCATCCGGAAATGTCGTGGAATATTGCTTCAAAAATATAACACTCTTACAAGAACCTTTGAATTCAATATAGACTTTAATACAGAGTAGCAAAGCCGAGTCCTTCCATGAAAAATACTAAATTCTCATATTACAGAGTCCCATCTTTATAGGATTCTGTCTTTGCATAACGTATAGAGGAGTCCCCTCCCTCTATATGAAAATAGCTTCCCTTGACCGTTCTTTACCATTATCTCTCCATCTCAGTTCTTGCTTGTTAACGGCCCACATCTGACAGCTGTATAGGTTATAATGGTAGCAGGACCTGGTCCTATATGTTCCATTCCTTATATAGCCATTCTGTCTCAGCTCTTCAAACAGCCTAAATGCTGCTAATAATGGAAATGGAATCAGAGTCATGAGTTTTGCTCCCACAGAAACCCTTCGGTGTAACGCCCTGGCCATAGAGAGGGTTTTTTTGTTCTTTATTTTGGTTAGGCCAGGGTGTTACATGGGTGGGCGTTCTATGTTTTTGTATTTCTTTGTGTTGGGCCGTGTGTGTGTGTGGCTCCCAATCAGGCACAGCTGTAATTGATTGTTGCTGATTGGGAGTCACACATAAGGAGCATGTTTTTCCTTTGGGTTTTGTGGGTAATTGTTTCTGTTAGTGTTTTGCACCTGACAGGACTGTTTGGCTGTCAGTTTTCTTGTATAGTGCTCTCGTTGTTTGTATTAAATTCTAATGATGAACACTAACTCCGCTGCACCTTGGTCTTCTTCCGACGACAGCCGTTACATTCGGTTGCCGCATCGAAAGTTCCCCATCGTCGCAAAGTCTTCCTCCACGAAGTGCTGTCGCCAGATCCTACTAAGTTGAACTGGCACTTCCTTTCTCTTCAGAACATGAGGAGCCACTTCTTCAAAATACTGTGGGTCCTTGGAGGCAGTTGATGATGGGGGATTTTTGTTTGGAGCCAATTCATACAGCCTGGCGCTATACAGTTTGATATACTACTTGTTGTTTGCCATCTTTCGTTGTCTGCCACCTAACCCCACTCTCTCTTTAATTCACTCTCGGTGTGAAAACTCAACACCACAGACAATCTGCTGATTTCCTGCCAGTTGTTACTAATTTAACACAGCGCTGACCATAGGTCAAATAAACCTTGTCGACGATCAAAATACTAAATATAGAGATTTTAAAAAAAAAATGTAATGTTAAATGCACTTTTTTAAAAATTATTAGTAGATTGAATATATCTCTTTTCTTATATTTAATACCTAAAGTGTTTGCGTTCCCATTTAAGGCAATATCTTATTCAGTCCAACAAACATAATATACAAATTAGCAGCTTGGTCTATACTGCTTCTATACAGCGCAACAATACATAGATGTACCTTCCAGCCATCCCACTCAGACCTGTCCTGATGTTCTGACTGACACGTTGTGTTATGTACCTTCCAGCCATCCATTCACCCACTCAGACCTGCTCTGACTGACACGTTGTGTTATGTACCTTCCAGCCATCCCATTCACCCACTCAGACCTGTTCTGACTGACACGTTGTGTCATGTACCTTCCAGACAGCCATTCATCCACTCAGACCTGTTCTGACTGACACGTTGTGTTATGTACCTTCCAGCCATCCATTCACCCAATCAGACCTGTTCTGATACGTTGTGTCATGTACCTTCCAGACATCCATTCATCCACTCAGACCTGTTCTGACTGACACGTTGTGTTATGTACCTTCCAGCCATCCATTCACCCACTCAGACCTGTTCTGATACGTTGTGTCATGTACCTTCCAGACATCCATTCACCCACTCAGACCTCTCCTGACATCCATTCACCCAATCAGAAGACCTCTTCAGCCACCCATTCACCCAATCAGAAGACCTCTCCTGACATCCATTCGCCCAATCAGAAGACCTCTCCTGACATCCATTCACCCACTCAGACCTGTCCTGATACGTTGTGTTATGTACCTTCCAGCCATCTGATTCAGAATAACACATTTCTATAAGTACATAGATGTAGATGTATATAATAAATATCCACTAGTGGCAAACACAGTTCAAAAATATTCATTTCATCTTTATTCAGATACAAAAAATGTTGCATTAATCAATGATTTTTTTTTTACAAATCAGCATCTGTGTTTTTTCCGACTTGGCGGAATAATACTGATGGGAACATTCATGAAATAGCTAGGAAATGTTTTAATAATACCGATGGGAACATTCATGAAGTAGCTAGGAAATGTTTTAATAATACCGATGGGAACATTCATGAAGTAGCTAAGAAATGTTTTAATAATACCGATGGGGAACATTCATGAAGTAGCTAGGAAATGTTTTAATAATACTGATGGGAACATTCATGAAGTAGATAGGAAATGTTTTAATAATACCGATGGGAACATTCATGAAATAGCTAGGAAATGTTTTAATAATACCGATGGGAACATTCATGAAGTAGCTAGGAAATGTTTTAATAATACCGATGGGAACATTCATGAAGTAGCTAGGAAATGTTTTAGTAATACTTATGGGAACATTCATGAAGTAGCTAGGAAATGTTTTAATAATACTGATGGGAACATTCATGAAGTTGATAGGAAATATTTTAATAATACTGATGGGGAACATTCATGAAATAGCTAGGAAATGTTTTAATAATACCGATGGAACATTCATGAAGTAGCTAGGAAATGTTTTAATAATACTGATGGGAACATTCATGAAGTAGATAGGAAATATTTTAATAATACTGATGGGGAACATTCATGAAATAGCTAGGAAATGTTTTAATAATACCGATGGAACATTCATGAAATACCTAGGAAATGTTTTAATAATACAGATGGAACATTCATGAAGTACCTAGGAAATGTTTTAATAATACTGATGGGAACATTCATGAAGTAGATAGGAAATGTTTTAATAATACCGATGGAACATTCATGAAGTACCTAGGAAATGTTTTAATAATACTGATGGGAACATTCATGAAGTAGATAGGAAATGTTTTAATAATACCGATGGAACATTCATGAAGTACCTAGGAAATGTTTTAATAATACAGATGGAACATTCATGAAGTAGATAGGAAATGTTTTAATAATACAGATGGAACATTCATGAAGTAGATAGGAAATGTTTTAATAATACATATGGAACATTCATGAAGTAGATAGGAAATGTTTTAATAATACTGATGGGGAACACTCATGAAGTAGCTAGGAAATGTTTTAATAATACTGATGGGGAACACTCATGAAGTAGCTAGGAAATGTTTTAATAATACTGATGGGGAACACTCATGAAGTAGCTAGGAAATGTTTTAATAATACCGATGGGGAACATTCATGAAGTAGCTTGGAAATGTTTTAATAATACCGATGGGAACATTCATGAAGTAGCTAGGAAATGTTTTAATAATACCGATGGGAACATTCATGAAGTAGCTAGGAAATGTTTTAATAATACCGATGGGGAACATTCATGAAGTAGCTTGGAAATGTTTTAATAATACCGATGGGAACATTCATGAAGTAGCTAGGAAATGTTTTAATAATACCGATGGGAACATTCATGAAGTAGCTAGGAAATATTTTAATAATACTGATGGGAAACACTCATGAAGTAGCTAGGAAATGTTTTAATAATACCGATGAGGAACATTCATGAAGTAGCTAGGAAATGTTTTAATAATACTGATGGGGAACACTCATGAAGTAGCTAGGAAATGTTTTAATAATACCGATGGGGAACATTCATGAAGTAGCTTGGAAATGTTTTAATAATACCGATGGGAACATTCATGAAGTAGCTAGGAAATGTTTTAATAATACCGATGGGAACATTCATGAAGTAGCTAGGAAATGTTTTAATAATACCGATGGGGAACATTCATGAAGTAGCTTGGAAATGTTTTAATAATACCGATGGGAACATTCATGAAGTAGCTAGGAAATGTTTTAATAATACCGATGGGAACATTCATGAAGTAGCTAGGAAATATTTTAATAATACTGATGGGAAACACTCATGAAGTAGCTAGGAAATGTTTTAATAATACCGATGAGGAACATTCATGAAGTAGCTAGGAAATATTTTAATAATACTGATGGGAAACACTCATGAAGTAGCTAGGAAATGTTTTAATAATACCGATGGGGAACATTCATGAAGTAGCTAGGAAATATTTTAATAATACTGATGGGAAACACTCATGAAGTAGCTAGTAAATGTTTTTTTTGTCAACAACTTATCATCGTTATCAGAACAACGTCATCACATTTTCATACAACTTTAGCGTGAAGACTAGGGGCTTTATTCAATCCACTACGCCTAAATTCAGCTTTACAGTGTGATTGAAATTTTAAAGGGAATGTTCCTGGGCTTCAGCGGACACTGCATTCAAGGTTAACCCTGTACGTGTCGGCTCAATGCGAAATTACCTTTAACATTTTTTCATAGCAGAACCTGTGACACTTCAACATTACAGACTGAATAGAGGTCCCCCCCTTAGTGCACAAATTTAATTCAAAGAAACCAACATTTTTACTAAATTCATGAGGTTTAGAATTAAGAAATACACATTGGGTCCATGCTTACGAACATAAGAGACCGTTTCCATTTTTTTAAAAACAGGTTCTCCGGTACAAAATGCTGATCAGGAAATTAAAATCCTAAATTTACTGAAGAATGAATTGAATACGGAAATATCTCTTTCTTCAGCCTTGCACACAAACACAGTGCTATTGACTAATGACCATAATGTATAGACTATATTACAGGGACACCTAAATGTAGGACCGACAACGTTGATATTGCCTAATGACCATATTGTGGAAAGAATATGGTATGTTTACAAGGTTTAACCCTCCTTATCATCCTACAGATGGCAGCATTGCAGTCTCATTATCATCCTACAGATGGCAGTATTGCGGTCTCATTATCATCCTACAGATGGCAGTATTGCAGTCTCATTATCATCCTACAGATGGCAGTATTGCGGTCTCATTATCATCCTACAGATTGCAATACTGCCGTCTCATTATCATCCTACAGATGGCAGTATTGCAGTCTCATTATTATCCTACAGATGGCAGTATTGCGGTCTCATTATCATCCTACAGATGGCAGTATTGCAGTCTCATTATTATCCTACAGATGGCAGTATTGCGGTCTCATTATCATACTACAGATGGCAGTATTGCAGTCTCATTATCATCCTACAGATGGCAGTATTGCAGTCTCATTATCATCCTGCAGTATTGCAGTCTCATTATCATACTACAGATGGCAGTATTGCAGTCTCATTATCATCCTACAGATGGCAGTATTGCAGTCTCATTATCATCCTACAGATGGCAGTATTGCAGTCTCATTATTATCCTACAGATGGCAGTATTGCGGTCTCATTATCATCCTACAGATGGCAGTATTGCAGTCTCATTATTATCCTACAGATGGCAGTATTGCGGTCTCATTATCATACTACAGATGGCAGTATTGCAGTCTCATTATCATCCTGCAGTATTGCAGTCTCATTATCATACTACAGATGGCAGTATTGCAGTCTCATTATCATCCTACAGATGGCAGTATTGCAGTCTCATTATCATACTACAGATGGCAGTATTGCAGTCTCATTATCATACTACAGATGGCAGCATTGCAGTCTCATTATCATCCTGCAGTATTGCAGTTCTTTACAGAAGTGTATCTCGAGTCAGGAGGACTCGAATCAACAGTCTTGAAGGGGGAAGAATATTGGCGCATTTCTAAAAGTTCCTAAACCCCTCGATCACAATGTTGGACTCCGTCAAAGTGTCCACCTCTCTCACTTAGAGAGAGCTACATCACAGAGGTCCGTTCGTCCGTTCGTCCCCCCCCACTCCACTCACTGCAGCGCTAGATACAACTTAGTGGAATAACACAAATCTACGAAAATAATAAAGTTTGTCACAGCGAACATACTAAATTTGTGACGGACAAAATCGATTGTGAGACACGCCATGTACTTCTTATGTGATTTGGGTTTGTGGGTTCACATTTTGCTTACTTTTTCCTGAGATCTCTGCCAAGCAGGAAAACACAAGCAGCTTACTGCTCTAGCAACCAACACAAGCATAGGGTTAACCGCTTTAATTGAGCAAAGCAAAGTAAATCCCTGATTGTAAATTAGCTGATACGCATTTTCTGCCAGAGAACCTGTTTTTACATTTTAAAATGGTTGTTTATGCCGATCCATTTAATAATTACAATTTTAACAACTTTTCCAACATCATTAAAATCTATGTGTTTTAAATTTCTATTCAATCGATTCAAATCCATAATCAAAATAAAATACACATTTTTAAAATGTAACTTTATTGTAATTGTAATCATGTCTCAAAAGGAAAAAACTAAAGTAGAGGCCTATTTTTTGGGGGGGGAGATTTTATATAAACAATATGATTTAATGTGGCATCAACAAACAAACAAAAAAACACAAGTCAGAACACAGCCTGTCTATTCTCTCATGTGATTTCAGGTCCTCTGTGCGGGGAAAATGTCTTTCCAAAATTAGCTTCCCTAACTAAAACGCTTTCCAAACTGTGTGTTTATGTTCTCATGCCTTTTCAAGTTCCCTAACTTGGAACAATGTTAAGGCTTCTCTGCAGAGTGTATTCTCTTATGTTTGTTTAAGTTCCCTAACTGGGTAAAACTCTTTCCACACTGGGAACAGGGGTAAGGCTTCTCTCCAGAGTGTATTCTCTTATGTTTGTTCAGGTTTCCTAACTGGATAAAACTCTTTCCACAATGGGAGCAGTGATAAGGTGTCTCTCCAGAGTGTATTCTCTCATGCTCTTTTAGGTTCCCTAACTTGGTAAAATCCTTTCCACACTGGGCGCAATGGTAAGGTTTTTCCCCTGTGTGTGTCCTCTCATGCTCTTTCAGATTATCTAACAACCTAAAATTCTTTCCACAATGGGAACAGGGGTACGGTTTCTCTCCAGAGTGTATTCTCTTATGTTTGTTCAGGCTCCCTAACTGGGTAAATCTCTTTTCACAATGGGAGCAGTGGTAAGGCTTATCTCTAGAGTGTATTATCTCATGCTTTTTTAGGTTCCCTAACTGGGTAAAATCCTTTCCACACTGGGAGCATTGGTAAGGTTTCTCCCCTGTGTGTGTCCTCTCATGCTCTTTCAGATTATCTAACAACCTAAAATTCTTTCCACAATGGGAACAGGGGTACGGTTTCTCTCCAGAGTGTATTTTCTTGTGTTTGTTTAGGTTTCCTAACTGGGTAAAACTATTTCCACACTCGGAGCAATGGTAAGGTTTCTCCCCTGTGTGTGTCCTCTCATGCTCCTTCAGAGTATCTAACAATCGAAAATTCTTTCCACAATGGGAACAAGCGTAAGGCTTCTCTCCAGAGTGTATTCGCTTATGTTTGTTCAGGCTCCCTAACCACATAAAACTATTTCCACATTGGGAGCAGTGATAAGGCTTTTCTCCTGTGTGTATTCTCTTATGTTTTTTCAGGCTCCCTAACAAAGTAAAACTCTTTCCACACTGGGAGCATTGGAAGGGCTTTTCTCCTATGTGTGTCCTTTTATGCTCTTTCAGCTTCCATGACCACTTAAAACTCATATTACACTGGAAGCAGTGGTGTTGTCTCGCTGGTTTGGGCGTCTCTGGGTCTGGTTCCACTGAAGGACTCTTCCGTCTGTCAGAGTGAGAGGCTGGTCTCTCTCCTGCCAAAGACAAACAAAGTATTTAGTTAAACAGAGACTTGAATGTAACCTCATGATAAAACAGTCTTCCTATGAGGTTAAATCTAAACTAGATCCCTCATTATAAAACAGTACATTTGGATCGTGGATACTGATTGGTTAATAGCCGTTAGTTATTCATGATGATCCCTGTGAACAATTGTATTTGAATTATCCCTATACATCCACTGTCCCACAGCCAAGCCAGGCAATTTATAAACTAATCTCCACTGTCCCACAGCCCTGCCAGGCAATTCATAAACTAATCTCCACTGTCCCACAGCCAAGCCAGGCAATTTATAAACTAATCTACACTGTCCCACTGCCAAGCCAGGCAATGTATAAACTTATCTCCACTGTCCCACAGACAAGCCAGGCAATGTATAAACTAATCTCCACTGTCCCACAGCCAAGCCATGCAATTTATAAACTAATCTCCACTGGAAAAAAAAGCATCTAGACATTATTACCCCATTCTTGTAGTCTAGCAGTTGGTTTGTAACAGAGGGGATTTGTATCAACTTTGCCATCTGCCTCTCTGACCTCTGAAACGGAGTCATTTTGTATTTAAAATAAAATATATATTAGAACTTATTTTTTAGTGATTTTATTATTGAATAGAAATTTCTAAAATTGAATTTCCCTGTTGGTTTGCTACTAGAATAGAAGCATAAAGGGAGACTGCACTTCCTGATTGGGCCTTGTGTTTTTCCCACCAATGCTCATTATATTTACATTACATTTACGTCATTTAGCAGACACTCTTATCCACAGCGACTTACAAATTGGTGCATTCACCTTATGATATCAAGTGGAACAACCACTTTACAATAGTGCATCTATATCTTTTTTTTTTGTGGGGGGGGGGGGTAGGGTTAGAAGGATTACTTAATCCTATCCCAGGTATTCCTTAAAGAGGTGGGGTTTCAGGTGTCTCCGGAAGGTGGTGAATGACTCCGCTGTCCTGGCATCGTGAGGGAGCTTGTTCCACCATTGGGGTGCCAGAGCTGCTGGCGGAACAAGCTCCCTCTTAACTCATTAAGAAGTGCTAGCGGCCGTGACTGGGGGCAAACAACGCTTGTTGTCTTGGGGGTGTTATTTCTTGGGTGTATTTGCCATTCAAATCACAACAGACAAGGGGAGTAGTGAGTAAAACATTTTTTTTTGAGGTAAGCTAACTTTGCTGAAGAGAATTAACGTTTTTTGAAGTTGAGGACTTCTCCCCCTTTCTCACTGACTCGCCATCTCTAATTCAGTTCTATGTGTAGGCTAAATCCTGCACTGACCTTGTGTTTAGCCAAGCTGACAGCAGCTAGCTAGCGTAGCTCGGTGATAGCTGCAGCTGGCTATCCTCTCTAGCTGATATTTCTCTGTCAAATCAGTTAGCTGACAGCAGCTAGCTAGCGTAGCTTGGTGATAGCTGCAGCTGGCTATCCTATCTAGCTGATATTTCTCTGTCAAATCAGTTAGCTGACAGCAGCTAGCTAGCGTAGCTTGGTGATAGCTGCAGCTGGCTATCCTATCTAGCCGATATTTCTCTGTCAAATCAGTTAGCTGACAGCAGCTAGCTAGCATAGCTTGGTGATAGCTGCAGCTGGCTATCCTATCTAGCTGATATTTCTCTGTCAAACCAGTTAGCTGACAGCAGCTAGCTAGCATAGCTTGGTGATAGCTGCAGCTGGCTATCCTATCTAGCTGATATTTCTCTGTCAAACCAGTTAGCTGACAGCAGCTAGCTAGCGTAGCTTGGTGATAGCTGCAGCTGGCTATCCTATCTAGCCGATATTTCTCTGTCAAATCAGTTAGCTGACAGCAGCTAGCTAGCATAGCTTGGTGATAGCTGCAGCTGGCTATCCTATCTAGCTGATATTTCTCTGTCAAACCAGTTAGCTGACAGCAGCTAGCTAGCATAGCTTGGTGATAGCTGCAGCTGTCTATCCTCTCTCGCTGATATTTCTCTGTCAAATCAGTTAGCTGACAGCAGCTAGCTAGCGTAGCTTGGTGATAGCTGCAGCTGGCTCTCCTCTCTCGCTGATATTTCTCTGTCAAATCAGTTAGCTGACAGCAGCTAGCTAGCATAGCTTGGTGATAGCTGCAGCTGGCTATGTAGCTGATATTTCTCTGTCAAATCAGTTAGCTGACAGCAGCTAGCATAGCTTGGTAATAGCTGCAGCTGGCTATCCTATGTAGCTGATATTTCTCTGTCAAATCAGTTAGCTGACAGCAGCTAGCTAGCATAGCTTGGTGATAGCTGCAGCTGGCTATCCTATGTAGCTGATATTTCTCTGTCAAATCAGTTAGCTGACAGCAGCTAGCTAGCATAGCTTGGTGATAGCTGCAGCTGGCTATCCTATCTAGCCGATATTTCTCTGTCAAATCAGTTAGCTGACAGCAGCTAGCTAGCATAGCTTGGTGATAGCTGCAGCTGGCTATCCTATCTAGCCGATATTTCTCTGTCAAATCAGTTAGCTGACAGCAGCTAGCTAGCATAGCTTGGTGATAGCTGCAGCTGGCTATCCTATCTAGCTGATATTTCTCTGTCAAATCAGTTAGCTGACAGCAGCTAGCTAGCATAGCTTGGTGATAGCTGCAGCTGGCTATCCTATCTAGCCGATATTTCTCTGTCAAATCAGTTAGCTGACAGCAGCTAGCTAGCATAGCTTGGTGATAGCTGCAGCTGGCTATCCTATCTAGCTGATATTTCTCTGTCAAACCAGTGATGCTAAAATAGCAAGAGAGAGAGACAGTGTCTAGACTGTGTTTCAATAAGACACTAGTTCTACAACACCTTGCTACAAAAGTAGCCGGCAAATTAGTTTCAACGTTTCATCACGTCATGTAAATAAATACACGTTTCTGTGGAAACGATATTGACAACTGCCAGTTGAATGCTCAGTCAGCTCAGCTGTCCTACAAAACATTACTCTGGTAACTATAACATATATACATAACTGGCTAGTTTTGTCTCGTCTCTCCTCATGTCCGATGTTAGATCTTTCCTGGGGGGTAAAATCCCAGAACTATACCGAAGTCCAGTGTTAATGCTAAATTGTAATTATTTCACCTCTGTGGCCTGTTCATTGCCTTTACCTCCCTACTCTTCTACATTTGCACACACTGTAACATAGATATTTATATTGTGTTATTGACTGTACGTGGGTTTATGTGTAACTTCTGTGTTGTTGTTTTTTGTGACGCACTGCTTTGCTTTATCTTGGCCAGGTCGCAGTTTGTAAATGAGAACTTGTTCTCAACTGGCCTACCTGGTTAAATAAAGGTGAAATAAAAAATAAAATAAATAAAATATAAAACACAACATGCTACAATTTCAATGATTTTCCTTACTGTTACAGTTCATATAAGGAAATCAGTCAATTTAAATGAATTAATTGGGCCCTAATCTATGGATTTCACATGACTGGGAATACAGATATGCATCTGTTGGTCACAGATACCTTTTAAAAAAAAGGTAAGGGTTGTAGATCAGAAAACCAGTCAGTATCTGGTGTGACCATTTTCCTCATGTAATGTGACACATCTCCTTCACATAGAGTTGATCAGACTGTTGATTGTGGTCATGTGGAATGTTGTCCCACTCCTCTTCAATGGCTGTGTGTGAAGTTCCTGGATATTGACGGGAACTGGAACACGCTGTCGAACTGGGACATTTTCAGTCTTCCAGGAATTGTGTATACATCCTTGCGACATTATCATGCTGAAACGAAGTGATGGCGGCGGATGAATGGCACGACAATGTGCCTTAGGACCTCGTCACGGTATCTCTCTCTGCATTCAAATTGCCAATGATAAAACGTGATTGTGTTCGTTTGTCCGTAGATTATGCCTGCCCATACCATAACCCCACCGCCACCATGGGCCCACTCTGTTCACAACGTTGACATCAGCAAACCGCTCGCCCCACACGACGCCATACACGCTGTCTGCCATCTGCCCGGTACAGTTGAAACCGGGATTAATCCGTGAAGAGCACATTTCACCAGCGTGCCAGTGGTGAGTCCTGAGGTGAGCATTGGCCCACTTAAGTTGGTTACAACTCTGAACTGCAGTCAGGTCAAAACCCTGGTGAGGACGACGAGCACGCAGATGAGCTTCCCTGAGATGGTTTCTGACAGTTTGTGCAGAAAATCTTTGGTTGTGCGAACCCACAGTTTCATCAGCTGTCGGTTGGCTGGTCTTAAATGAAAAATGTATATATTACTTGTTAGATATTACTGCATGGTCGGAACTAGAAGCACAAGCATTTCACTACACTCGCATTAACACCTGCGAACCATGTGTACGTGACCAATAAAATTGGATTTGATTTGATATTCAATGTCTGCTTTTTAAACCCATCTACCAATAGGTGCCCTTCTTTGTGAGTCATTTGAATGTATATTTTTTTGTACACTACCAGTCAAATGTTTTAGATCTCAATCAAGGGTTTTTCTTAATTTTTTACTATTTTCTACATTGTATAGACAGAGTATCTACACTCTGTTTGTTCCTCAAGAAAACTTCTCATCAGACCAACTCCTTCAAGTTTGAAGTTGTGTCTTAAAAAAAAAATACTTTCGCAAAAAAAAAAAACATGTTTTGTTTGTTTGTTTATTTGTTTACCCTTTAGTGTAATTTACATGTATGTAAAACTTTTCAACAGGAAAAGTTACAACAATAACAACAAAAAATCCCTGGAGGACGTCTAACAATTCCTACAGTACAGAAACAACATATTCAAGAGAATAATGTCCTTTTAAAAATCACACATTAGTTCAACAACTGCAGAGTTTGTCCTCCTGTTTAATAAGATAGTACTCACTGTATTTACTGGTGTTAATCAGATCAATGCCCCTGTTTTATTAGATAGTACTCACTGTATTTACTGGTGTTAATCAGATCAATGTCCCTGTTTTATAAGACAGTACTCACTGTATTTACTGGTGTTAATCAGATCAATGTCCCTGTTTTATTAGATAGTACTCACTGTATTTACTGGTGTTAATCAGATCAATGTCCCTGTTTTATTAGAGCGTACTCACTGTATTTACTGGTGTTAATCAGATCAATGTCCCTGTTTTATTAGAGCGTACTCACTGTATTTACTGGTGTTAATCAGATCAATGTCCCTGTTTTATTAGATAGTACTCACTGTATTTACTGGTGTTAATCAGATCAATGTCCCTGTTTTATAAGACAGTACTCACTGTATTTACTGGTGTTACTCAGATCAATGTCCCTGTTTGATTAGATAGTACTCACTGTATTTACTGGTGTTAATCAGATCAATGTCCCTGTTTTATTAGATAGTACTCACTGTATTTACTGGTGTTAATCAGATCAATGTCCCTGTTTTATTAGATAGTACTCACTGTATTTACTGGTTTTAATCAGATCAATGTCCCTGTTTTATTAGATAGTACTCACTGTATTTACTGGTGTTAATCAGATCTCCAGTCTTCTGTGCTTCTTCATCCTCCTCCAATGTGACAGTAATCTCCCCCTCTTCATCCTTCTCTATAAAAATGTCTTCCTCTTCTTTCACTGTGACAGTCATGTCCCCTTCCTCCTCCTTCATTATAAAAACGTCTTCCTCTTTCACTGTGACAGTCATCTCCCCTTCCTCCTCCTTCATTACAAAAACGTCTCCCTCCTCTTTCACTGTGACAGTCAAATCATCCTCTTCCTTTATGCAAAAACCTGCATCTTCGTCTTCTTTCACGGTAGTCAACATCCTCCTCCTCTTTCACTCTGAAAGCGTCTTTCTCTTCCCTTCTCCTCTTTCTCTTCCCGTCTCCTCTTTCTCTTCCCTTCTCCTCTTTCTCTTCCCTTCTCCTCTTTCTCCGTCCAAGCTGACCTCTTCTTTAGCAGCTGGGGGAGTAGCTTAGTGAGTTTATGTTCGGGGGATGTTAGCTAGCTAGGCTAGCTAGCGTTAGCCTAGTCCTATTGTTAAGTTAACCAGCTAGCTAGATGTCTAACAACGTAAATATTACATTAAATTAAAACAGCTAGATGACAACAACAAAAAGGTGTTTAAAACACAGTGGCTTATATATACGTCGAAAGCTTCTAAAAAGCTCCAATATTTCGGCTATGTTGGCTAGTAAGCTACCGAGGTGGCTAGCTGGCTAACTGTTCTTGTTATTGTTGAAGACTCGTTCCGTCCACTAGATTATACGTCACACTCAGGCAGCGTCGCCTGAATGACGCACATCGTCATTATGTTGACTGGAGTGGGGTTAACGCAGTTCAGAGAAGAGTTTTATTTTATTTCGACAACTTTTTATTTATTTATTTTTTAAATGTATTTTATTAAATAATATTATTGTATTTAGACGTACAAAGGAAAGCGTGTGTTTGATTGATTGGTTCCTGATTTGTAATGAGTGGGATGATAGTGCAAAGCAAACCTAACTGCATGTCCAGTCCCTGGTATATCATCACACTGAACAAACCTAACTGCATCCCCAGTCCCTGGTACATCATCCCACTGTACAAACCTAACTGCATCCCCAGTCCCTGGTATATAACCAGACTGCATACAAACCTAACAGCATCCCCAGTCCCTGGTATATCATCAGACTGCATACAAACCTAACTGCATGTCCAGGCCCTGGTATATCATCACACTGTACAAACCTAACTGCATCCCCAGTCCCTGGTACATCATCCCACTGTACAAACCTAACTGCATATCCAGGCCCTGGTATATCATCACACTGTACAAACCTAACTGCATGTCCAGGCCCTGGTATATCATCACACTGTACAAACCTAACTGCATCCCCAGGCCCTGGTATATCACCAGACTGCATACAAACCTAACTGCATCCCCAGTCCCTGGTATATAACCAGACTGCATACAAACCTAACAGCATCCCCAGTCCCTGGTTCATCATCAGACTGCATACAAACCTAACTGCATATCCAGGCCCTGGTATATCATCACACTGTACAAACCTAACTGCATGTCCAGGCCCTGGTATATCATCACACTGTACAAACCTAACTGCATATCCAGGCCCTGGTATATCATCACACTGTACAAACCTAACTGAATGCCCAGGCCCTGGTTTATGCAGTTGGGTCGGCAGGGTAGGGTAGCCTAGTGGTTAGAGCGTTGGACTAGTAACCGAAAGGTTGCAAAATCGAATCCCCCGAGCTGACAAGGTAATAAAAAAAAATCTGTCGTTCTGCCCGTAGAACAAGGCAGTTAACCCACTGTTCCTAGACCGTCATTGAAAATAAGAATTTGTTCATAACTGACTTGCCTAGTTAAATAAAGGTTAAATATATATATATATATATATGTATATATATATAATAATATCATCACACTGCACACAAGTTAAACTATACCCCAATAATTATATTTTCTGTTGTAATGAAATTGATCCTCTGATCAATGAAACAGTGTTCTAGAATGTTTCGAGAAGATGAAAGAACTGTTGTTGTGATGAAGCTCCGCCTCGAATGGGGTTCTGTTCTCCTCTGATAGGCTATCAGACCTGTTGACCTGTTGGCCACTCCCATAGCAACAGTTGCAAACTGGTATCCTGAAATACACGCACCAGAAATTACTGATGTTCTGGTTCATTAGGACAACCCGACATTAGGGTATGCGTTGTTGGGTTGTTGAATCAATCAGACCACGGCCATTTCAAGCTTATCAAACATTTGTACAAAATATTTACGTTATTTCAGAATATTTAGGCAAGTACAGTGAGGGGAAAAAAGTATTTGATCCCCTGCTGATTTTGTACGTTTGCCCACTGACAAATCAAATTTATTTATATAGCCCTTCTTACATCAGCTGATATCTCAAAGTGCTGTACAGAAACCCAGCCTAAAACCCCAAACAGCAAGCAATGCAGGTGTAGAAGCACGAAGAAATGATCAGTCTATAATTTTACGTTTATTTGAACAGTGAGAGACAGAATAACAACCAAAAAATCCAGAAAAACGCATGTGAGAAATGTTAGAAATTGATTTGCATTTTAATGAGGGAAATGTAAGCTGGCGATAGACATTGATCTTTACAGTAAAACCTTTACAGTAAACACCTCAGAGGATATGAGCTCTCCTACACACACACACACACTCTTCAATATTTAAGTTGTATTATTTCATGAATTAAAGGTAAAAAAAAATCCGGAGAGTGACAAAGTTACTCTGGTCATTTACAATCCTGTAAGTACTATCCATTTAACATCATTCAACGTGTCACGGTTGTCGTACGGATTAGACCAAAATGCAGCGGGAGTGTGTTTACTCATCTTCTTTTTATTAGGCAGAAAGAAGGAAAAACCAAAACAAACACGTATACAAAAACAACGACGATAAACAGTCCTGTAAGGCCCTGTAAATGCCTGGAACTTAAAGTAAGTGCCCAGTATTTCCAGATTTCATTGAAATATGACCTATAGTTACTTATAATATGAGTGAAATACTTTCCTTACAATCTTTTTTTTAATTAAGTGTGTTAAAAGCAGCTTTTCTGTGTTGGAATGGTGTGGGTCGTAGCCAAACAACAGAATGGTGTGGGTCATAGCCAAACAACAGAATGGTGTGGGTCGTATCCCAAAAACAGAATGGTGTGGGTCGTATCCCGACAACAGAATGGTGTGGGTCGTAGCCAAACAACAGAATGGTGTGGGTCGTAGCCAAACAACAGAATGGTGTGGGTCGTATCCCGAAAACAGAATGGTGTGGGTCGTATCCCGAAAACAGAATGGTGTGGGTCGTATCCCGAAAACAGAATGGTGTGGGTCGTATCCCGACAACAGAATGGTGTGGGGCGTATCCCGACAACAGAATGGTGTGGGTCGTATCCCGACAACAGAATGGTGTGGGGCGTATCCCGACAACAGAATGGTGTGGGGCGTATCCCGACAACAGAATGTTGTGGGTCGTATCCCGACAACAGAATGTTGTGGGTCGTATCCCGACAACAGAATGTTGTGGGTCGTATCCCGACAACAGAATGGTGTGGGTCGTATCCCGACAACAGAATGGTGTGGGTCTTACCCCGACAACAGAATGGTGTGGGTCGTATCCCGACAACAGAATGGTGTGGGTCGTATCCCGACAACAGAATGGTGTGGGTCGTATCCCGACAACAGAATGGTGTGGGGCGTATCCCGACAACAGAATGGTGTGGGGCGTATCCCGACAACAGAATGTTGTGGGTCGTATCCCGACAACAGAATGTTGTGGGTCGTATCCCGACAACAGAATGGTGTGGGTCGTATCCCGACAACAGAATGGTGTGGGTCGTATCCCGACAACAGAATGGTGTGGGTCTTACCCCGACAACAGAATGGTGTGGGTCGTATCCCGACAACAGAATGGTGTGGGTCGTATCCCGCCAACAGAATGGTGTGGGTCGTACCCCGACAACAGAATGGTGTGGGTCGTACCCCGACAACAGAATGGTGTGGGGCGTACCCCGACAACAGAATGGTGTGGGGCGTACCCCGACAACAGAATGGTGTGGGGCGTACCCCGACAACAGAATGGTGTGGGTCGTATCCCGACAACAGAATGGTGTGGGTCGTACCCCGACAACAGAATGGTGTGGGTCGTACCCCAACAACAGAATGGTGTGGGTCGTATCCCAACAACAGAATGGTGTGGGTCGTGCCCCAACAACAGAATGGTGTGGGTCGTATCCCAACAACAGAATGGTGTGGGTCGTACCCCAACAACAGATTGGCCAGCTCATCCACCACAGGGAGATAACATGTTCTATGAGGAAATATATATTTTTTTAAAACAGTCTGTTTGAGATACAAGTATAGGATGTCTCAACACTATTTCGATGAGTTAACAGAATATTCACTTTTTAAAGTTAATAAGATCTTCCACCGGACAGTTACTTTTAAAATAACGTTATTAACTGGTTACTATACTTTTAAAATAAAGATTCTGTTCCAGAACTGTAGAGATCACTTTCTTTCCCGGTTCGGTTTCTGTTTCTTCATTTTTTTTGTTCTTACGCGGTTTTCTGTTCTGTTTTCTGAACTGGTTCCAACTCCTGGGGTCATTGTTAAAACTGTGTGTGTTCTCTCATGCCTTTTCAGGTTCCCTAACAGGGTAAAACCCTTTCCACATTGGGAGCATTGGAAAGGTTTCTCTCTTGTGTGTGTTCTTTTATGGTCCTTCAGATTCCCTAACCGTGTAAAACCCTTTCCACACTGGGTGCATTGGAAAGGCTTCTTTCCTGTGTGAAATTCTGCATGTTTTTTTAGGTTCCCTAACTTGGTAAAATTCTTTCCACACAGAGAGCAATGGTAAGCTGTCTCCCATGTGTGTATCCTTTCATGCTCCTTCAAGCTCCCTAAACTTTTATAACTATTTCCACACTGGGAACATTGGAAAGACTTCTCTCCTGTGTGTATTTTCTCATGCTTTTTCAGGTTCCCTAACAGGGTAAAACCTATTCCACACTGGGAGCATTGGAAACGTTTCTCTCTTGTGTGTACTCTTTTATGATCCTTCAGGTTCCCTAACAGTGTAAAACCCTTCCCACACTGGGAGCATTGGAAAGGTTTCGCTCCGGTGTGTAATTGTTGATGTTTTTTTAGGTTCCCTAACTTAGTAAAATTCTTTCCACACAGAGAGCAATGGTAAGATGTCTCCCCTGTGTGTGCCCTTTCATGCACCTTCAAGCTCCCTAACTGCGTAAAACTCTTTCCACAATGGGAGCATTGGAACGGCTTTTCTCCTGTGTGTGTTCTCTCATGCTTTTTCAGGCTCCCTAACAGGGTAAAACCCTTTCCACACTGGGAACATTGGAAACATTTCTCTCCTGTGTGTACTAATTTATGTTCGTTCAGGCTCCGTAACCGTGTAAAATTCTTTCCACACTGGGAACATTGGAAAGGTTTCTCTCCTGTGTGTACTCTTTTATGGTCCTTCAGATTCCCTAACCGTGTAAAACCCTTCCCACACTGGGAGCATTGGAACGGCTTTTCTCCTGTGTGTGTTCTCTCATGCTTTTTCAGGCTCCCTAACAGGGTAAAACTCTTTCCACACTGGGTACATTGGAAAGGCTTCTCCCCTGTGTGTAACCTTTCATGCTCCTTCAAGCTCCCTAACTGTGTAAAACCATTCCCACACTGGGAGCATTGGAACGGTTTCTCTCCTGTGTGTGTTCTCTCATGCTTTTTCAGGTTCCCTAACCACCTAAAGCCCTTTTCACACTGGGAGCATTGGAAAGGTTTCTCTACTGTGTGTATTATTTTATGTTCTTTCAAGTTCCCTAACCGTGTGAAACTCTTTCCACATTGGGAGCATTGGAAAGGTTTCTCTCCTGTGTGTATTCTCTCATGCCTTTTCAGGTTCCCTAACCGTGTAAAACTCTTCCCACATTGGGAACATTGTGAAGTCTTCTCTCCTGTGTCTGTTCTATCATGACTTTTCAGGTTCCATAACCACTTAAAACTCTTTTTACACTGGGACCAGTGGTGTCGTCTCGCTGGTTTGGGCGTCTCTGGGTCTGGTTCCTCTGAAGGACTCTTCCTGCTGTCAGAGTGAGAGTCTGGTCTATCTCCTGCCAAAGACAAACAGTATCTAGTTAAACAGAGATCTGAATGAAACCTCCAGAGTATCCCATTTAACAGAGACCTGAATGAAATCTCCATTAAATTAAACTGTCTTCTTATGAGGTTTAATCTAGACTAGATCTCTCATTATAAAACAGTACATTTGGATCGTAGATACTGATTGGTTAATAGCCGTTAGATATTCATGATGATCCCTGGGTAATGCCTGTTAACCTCTCTGGGACATGTGGGATGCTAGGGAAATAGCAGGGCGGCAAATTCAAAACAACAAAAATCTCATAATTCAAATTTCTCAAACATACAACTATTATATCCCATTTTAAAGATACACTTCTCATTAATCCAACCACATTGTCCGATTTCAAAAAGGCTTTACGGCGAAAGCATAACATTAGATTATGTTAGGACAGCGCTGAGACAAGAAAAACCACACAGCCATTTTCCAAGCAAGGAGAGGCGTCACAATAACCAGAAATACAGCTAAAATTAATCAATAACCTTTGACGATCTTCATCAGATGACACTCCCAGGACTCAATGTTACACAATACATGTATGTTTTGTTCGATAAAGTTCATATTTATATCCAAAAACCCCATTTTACATTGGCGCGTGATGTTCAGAAAATGTATTGCCTCCAAAACTTCCGGTGAATGAGCACATCAATTTACAAAAATACTCATCATAAACGTTGATAACATTTACAACAGTTATTGAAAGAATTATAGATACACTTCTCCTTAATGCAACAGCTGTGTCAGATTTCAAAATCGCTTTACGGCGAAAGCACATTTTTCAATATTCTGAGTACAGAGCTCAGCCATCAAAGCAAGCTATACAGTTACCCGCCAAGTTCTGGAGTCAACAAAACTCAGAAATAGTATTATAAATCTTCACTTACCTTTGCTGATCTTCGTCGGAATGCACTCCCAGTACTCCCACAAGAAATGTTAGTTTTGTTCGATAAACTCCATATTTATGTCCAAATACCTCCTTTTGTTTGCGCGTTCAGATCACTATCCAAAGGCAAAATGAGCGAGCGCAAAACCAGAGACGAAAAGTCAAAATGTTCCATTACCGTTCATAGAAACATGTCAAACGATGTTTACAATCAATCCTTAGGGTCTTTTTAACATAAATATTCTATAATATTCCACCCGGACAATAGCGTATCCATTACAGAAGAAAAAGAAGGAACGGCGTGCCCGCGCAGTAAACAACTCATTGGCCTCAGCCAGTCCACTTGTTGAGTCAGCTCTTATTCTCACCCCAGTAACAGTAGAAGCATGAAACAAGGTTCTAAAGACTGTGGACATCTAGTGGAAGCCTTAGGAAGTGCAAAATGAACCCTAAGTCACTGTATACTGGATAGGGAATCACTTGAAAAACTACAATCCTCAGATTTCCACACTTCCTGGTTGGATTTTTCTCAGGTTTTTGCCTGCCATATGAGTTCTGTTATACTCACATATCATTCAAACAGTTTTAGAAACTTCAGAGTGTTTTCTATCCAAATCTACTAATAATATGCATATCCTACCTTCTGGGCCCGAGTAGCAGGTAGTTTAATTTGGGCACGTCATTCATCTGAATTTCTGAATACTGCCCCCTGTCACTAAAAAGTTAACAGTTGTATTTGAATTATCCCTATATATCCACTGTCCCAAGGCCAAGCCAGGCAATTTATAAACTAATCTCCACTGTCCCACAGCCCTGCCAGGCAATTCATCAACTAATCTCCACTGTCCCACAGCCCTGCCAGGCAATTTATAAACTCATCTCCACTGTCCCACAGCCCTGCCAGGCAATTCATCAACTAATCTCCACTGTCCCACAGCCCTGCCAGGCAATTTACAAACTCATCTCCACTGTCCCACAGCCCTGCCAGGCAATTTATAAACTAATCTCCACTGTCCTACAGCCCTGCCAGGCAATTTATAAACTCATCTCCACTGGACAAAATAATCTAGACATTATTACCCCCTGTGCATCTAGTCCAGCATTTTGGTTTGCAACAGAAGGGATTTGTATATATTATTATATATATTATTATTTATATATATATATTATTTTATATATATATATATATATATATATTTTTTTATATATATATTATTATATATATGTATAAATAAACCTCTGCAACTGTTAGAACCATCAACATCAATTACAACCTGTTTTACCATCAATTACAACCTGTTTTACCATCAATATCAATTACAACCTGTTTTACCATCAATATCAATTACAACCTGTATTACCATCAATATCAATTACAACCTGTATTACCATCAATATCAATTACAACCTGTTTTACCGTCAATATCAATTACAACCTGTTTTACCATCAATTACAACCTGTTTTACCATCAATTACAACCTGTTTTACCATCAATATCAATTACAACCTGTTTTACCATCAATATCAATTACAACCTGTATTACCATCAATATCAATTACAACCTGTATTACCATCAATATCAATTACAACCTGTTTTACCGTCAATATCAATTACAACCTGATTTACCGTCAATATCAATTACAACCTGTTTTACCATCAATTACAACCTGTTTTACCATCAATATCAATTACAACCTGTTTTACCATCAATATCAATTACAACCTGTTTTACCATCAACATCAATTACAACCTGTTTTACCATCAATATCAATTACAACCTGTTTTACCATCAATATCAATTACAACCTGTTTTACCATCAATATCAATTACAACCTGTTTTACCATCAATATCAATTACAACCTGTTTTACCATCAACATCAATTACAACCTGTTTCACCATCAACATCAATTACAACCTGTTTTACCATCAATATCAATTACAACCTGTTTTACCATCAACATCAATTACAACCTGTTTTACCATCAACATCATCAGTGTAGATGAAGGGGAGGAGACAGGTTAAAGAAGGATTTCTAAGCCTTGAGACTACCGAGACATGGATTGTGTATGTGTGTCATTCAGAATGTGAATAGGCAAGACTAAATATTTAAGTGTCTTTGAACGGGGTATGGTAGTAGGTACAAAGCACACTGGTTCGTGTCAAGAACTGCAACGCTGCAAGGTTTTAAAAACTCAACAGTTTCTTGTGTTTATCAAGAATGGTCCACCACCCAAAAGGATATCCAGACAAATTGACACACCTGTGGGAAGCGGGGCAGCAACCCTGTGGAATGCTTTCGACACCTTGTAGAGTCCATGCCCCGATATACAGTGCCTTCGGAAAGTATTCAGACCCCGAGACTTTTTTCCACATTTTGTTACGATACAGCCTTATTCTAAAATTGATTAAATAAATACAAATCCTTAGCAATCTAAACACAATACCCCAAAATGACAAAGCAAAAACAGGTTTTTAGACATTTTTGCAAATTTATTACAAATAAAAAACAGAAATACCTTTTTACACAAGTATTCAGACCCTTTGCTATGATACTTCGAAATGGAGCTCAGACGCATCCTGTTTACATTGATCATCCTTGAGATGTTTCTACAACTTGATTGGAGTCCACATGTGGTAAAATTCAATTGATTGGACATGATTTTGAAAAGGCACACACCTAGGGTTGCCCATTTTGGGGAATATTCAGAGGTGGAAACTTTCCGCGGGAATATATGTGAATAAACGGAAATATATGCAAATGTATATTAATACAGTGGCTTGCGAAAGTACTCACCCCCTTGGCATTTTTCCTATTTTGTTGCCTTACAACCTGGAATTAAAATTGATTTTGGGGGGGTTGTATCATTTGATTTACACAACATGCCTACCACTTTGAAGATGCAAAATATTTTTTATTGTGAAAGAAACAAGACATAACACAAAAAACAGAAAACTTGAACTTGCATAACTATTCACCCCCCCAAAGTCAATACTTTGTAGAGGTCTGGGACTAGGTCCTGCCAAGACATTTAAATGTTTCCACTTAAACCACTCAAGTGTTGCTTTAGCAGTATGCTTAGGGTCATTGTCCTGCTGGAAGGTGAACCTCCGTCCCAGTCTCAAATCTCTGGAAGACTGAAACAGGTTTCCCACAATAATTTCCCTGTATTTAGCGCCATCCATTATTCCTTCAATTCTGACCAGTTTCCCAGTCCCTGCTGATGAAAAACATCCCCACAGCATGATGCTGCCACCACCATGCTTCACTGTGGGGATGGTGTTCTCGGGGTGATGAGAGGTGTTGGGCTTGCGCCATACATAGCGTTTTCCTTGATGGCCAAAAAGCCCAATTTTAGTCTAATCTGACCAGAGTACCTTCTTCCATATGTTTGGAGAGTCTCCCACATGCCTTTTGGTTCCAAACGTGTTTGCTTATTTTTTTCCTTTAAGCAATGGCTTTTTTTTCTGGCCACTCTTCCGTAAAGCCCAGCTCTGTGGAGTGTATGGCTTAAAGTGGTCCTATGGACAGATAGTCCAATCTCCGCAGTGGAGCTTTGCAGCTCCTTCAGGTTTATCTTTGGTCTCTTTGTTGCCTCTGACTAATGCCCTCCTTGCCTGGTCCATGAGTTTTGGTGGGCAGTCCTCTCTTGGCAGGTTTGTTGTGGTGCCATATCCTTTCCATTTTTTAATATTGGATTTAATGGTGCTCCGTGGGATGTTCAAAGTTTTGTATATTTTTTTATAACCCAACCCTGATCTGTACTTCTCCACACCTTTGTCCCTGACCTGTTTGGAGAGCTCCTTGGTCTTCATGGTGCTGCTTGCTTGGTGGTGCCCCTTGCTTAGTGGTGTTGCAGACTCTGGGGCCTTTCAGAACAGGTGTATATATACTGAGATCATGTGACAGATCATGTGACACTTAGATTGCACACAGGTGGACTTTATTTAACTAATTATGTGACTTCTGAAGGTAATTGGTTGCACCAGATCTTATTTAGGGGCTTCATAGCAAAGGGGGTGAATACATATGCACGCACCACTTTTCAGTTTTTTAGAATTCTTTGAAACAAGTGATTTTTTTTCATTTCACTTCACCAATTTGGACTATTTTGTGTTTTTGTCCATTACATGAAATCCAAATAGAAATCCATTTAAATTACAGGTTGTAATGCAACTAAATAGGAAAAACACCAAGGGGGATGAATACTTTTGCAAGGCACTGTACTATTTAAATGTAGATGTTTTTTTGCATTGGATATATTTACCATATCATACGGAGACAGAAACATAAACCTTTTACCTTTATCATAAGTACTTTAGACATAATTGCAAATTATTAAATCCTTCCAATAGAAATAAAAAAAACAATTTAGTTATGAATTGAACTTTAATTAAATGAGCTGACTCTTCACATGGGATGATTTCACTGAACAACAAAAGAAAGGGAATATTGAATGATCCATCGCATCTCCCAAAAAACGTTTTCAACAATGATAGTCTAGAAACTAAAGCTTTGGTTGTCTTCCTCTCAGGCTTCCATGTCTTCTCGCTGGACCTTCTCAATGTCCACCTCTTGAACATCAGACTCTGAGGCCTCATCTTCACTGTCACTTTCCAACCTTGTTGAGGATGGCTCGTTGATGGCTCAAAAAGACTCAAATTTGCCCGGATGGCCACACATTTTTCAACCATTGTATTGGTCAGCCTGTTGCGTGCTTTGGTGTGTGTGTTCTCAAACAAGGACCAGTTGCGCTCTGAGGCGGCTGATGTTGGTGGGATTTGGAGGATGATGGAGGCAACAGGGGAAAGAGCCTCAGATCCAGAAAGTCCCTTCCACCAGGTGGCTGATGAGATCTGTTGGCACGACTGCCATATTGCATCTCCATCCCAAAGCCCTTGCTTGGAAGTATAAAGAACCTTGCCCTCATCCAGGCCAAGGTGGCGAGACACGGTAGTGATGACACCATAGGCCTTGTTGATCTCTGCTCCAGACAGGATGCTCTTGCCAGCATACCTGGGGTCCAACATGTACACTGTGGTGTGTATGGGACTGCTGTTCCCTCTGCTTGGAGCAACAGTGAAGTGGGCAGGGCTGGATTTCTTCTCTTACATCTGCAAGCAGAGTCTGAACATCAGACAGGATGGCATTGTCCCCCTCAATCTGAGGATCCTCTTGATGGGGCTGTCCACATCGGCTGACTGTGATATGGCCATTTCTTGGAGAGACTCCTTCCCCTCCAGGAGACTGTCAAACATGATGACAACACCCCAACGGGTGTTGCTGGGCAGTTTCAATGTGGTGCTCTTATTCTTCTCACTTTGCTTGGTGAGGTAGATTGCTGCTATAACTTGATGACCCTTCACATACCTAACCATTTTCCTTGGCGCTCTTGTAGAGTGTATCCATTGTTTTCAGTGCCATGATGTACTTGAGGAGCAGATTCAATGCACGAGCAGCACAGCCAATGGGTGTGATGTGAGGGTAGGACTCCTCCACTTTAGACCAAGCAGCCTTCATGTTCGCAGCATTGTCTGTCAACAGTGCAAATACCTTCTGTGGTCCAAGGTCATTGATGACTTCCTTCAGCTCATCTGCAATGTAGAGACTGGTGTGTCTGTTGTCCCTTGTGTCTGTGCTCTTGTAGAATACTGGTTGAGGGGTGGAGATTATGTAGTTAATTATTCCTTACCTACGAACATTCGACCCCCCATCAGAGATGATTGCAATACAGTCTGCTTTCTCTATGATTTGCTTGACCTTCACTTGAACTCTGTTGAACTCTGCATTCAGCAAATTAGTAGATAAAGCATGTCTGGTTGGAGGGGTGTATGCTGGGCGAGGAACATTCAGAAATCTCTTCCAATACGCATTGCCTGTGAGCATCAGAGGTGAACCAGTTGCATACACAGCTCGAGCAAGACATTCATCAGCATTTCTCTGACTACTTTCCTCCATTGAATCAAAAAAACTTCTGATTCCAGGAGGACCATGGGCTGTTGCTATCGATAAGGTGTCTGATTCATCATTTTCACCTCGAATAGAAGTAGAGGGACTTTTGTCAGAGGTTGCTTGTTGTGGGCGCTGAGGGAACTTTATGCACTTGGCCAGATGATTCTGCATCTTTGTTGCATTCTTCACATATGATTTGGCACAGTATTTGCAGATGTACACTGCTTTTCCTTCTACATTAGCTGCAGTGAAATGTCTTCACACATCAGATAGTGCCAGTGGCATTTTCCTGTAAAGATTAGAAGAAAAAAATTGTGAAAATACCCCAAATACAATTCCATGTACAGATAAATAGTTAAGCAGTTAGATTAAACAACTCAATTTGTAAGATAAATGTTTTAGAATGAAACATATATGGAAACAGGTGAATTAACACTTCTCAGTTAGCAGGCTCAAGCAAGCTAAAACCCACATGGTAACAAAAACTAACAAGCAGAAAGTTAGAAATGATTTAAACACACTTTGTTGTAGGCTACTATTTACTAGTTAACAAAAAATAAATGTATGTCATATAAAATATATTCACCCCACCCAGTATTGTAATCAAAACTTACCAGAAAGTATGTAGTCCTTGGCTCAGACAGTGTAGTAGTGTGGGCTCAATAGCATCTCATTAGAGTTGCAAGATCTTGAGAATCAGCTGTACTGTACATGTGATGGACGAGTGCACTGTACATGCAGAGGGCTACAATTCCATTGAATTGGGGAAAGATTAACCAAAATATGCCACAAGACCTAGAATTGCCTTATGTGTATCCCACAATAAAGGTTCACTGTTATAAGCTAACTTTTTTTTGATGAATTTAAGCAAAATTCCCCAAATTCCCGGGCTTAACTTCCCGGAGAATATACCGGAAAGTTTCCGACCCTTTGCAACCCTACACAAAGAGAAAACACGTTTTTAGAAATTTTTGCAAATGTAAAACACAATAAAAAACAGAAAAACCTTTTTTACATAAGTATTCAGACCCTTTGCTATGAGACTCTAAATTGAGCTCAGTTGAATCCTCTTTCCATTGATCATCCTTGAGATGTTTCTTCAACTTGATTGGAGTCCACCTGTGGTAAATTCAAATGATTGGACATGATTTGGAAAGGCACACACCTGTCTATACAAAGTCCCACAGTTCACAGTACATGTCAGAGCAAAAAACAAGCAATGAGGTTGAAGCAATTGTCCGTAGAGCACCGAGACAGGATTGTGGTGGAAGCATCATGCTGTGGGGATGTTTTTCAGCAGCAGGGACTGGGAGACTAGTCAGGATCGAGGGAAATATTAACGGAGCAAAGTGCAGAGAGCTCCTTGATGAAAAACCTGCTCCAGAGCGCTCAGGACCTCAGACTGGGGTGAAGGCTCACCTTCCAACAGGACAACGACCCTAAGCACACAGTCAAGACAGTGCAAACAGAGCCCGGACTTGAACCCGATCAAACATCTCTGGTGAGACCTGAAAATAGCTGTGCAGCGACACTCCCCATCCAACCTGACAGAGCTTGAGAAGATCTGCAGAGAAGAATCGGAGAAACTCCCGAAATACAGGTGTACCAAGCTTGTAGCGTCATACCCAAGAAGACTCGAGGCTGTAATCGCTGCCAAAGGTGCTTCAACAAAGTACTGAGTAAAGGGTCTGAATACTTATGGAAATGTGATATTTCCGTTTTTTATTTTAATAGATTTGGAAAAATTGTAATTATGGGATATTGTGTGTAGATTGATGAGGGGATTTTTTTTTAAATCAATTTTGGAATAAGGCTGTAACGTAACAAAATGTGGAAAAAGTCAAGGGGTCTGAATACTTTCCGCACGCACTGTATATATAGAGTACCAATCAAACGTTTGGACACACCATTAAAGGGTTTTCTTTATCTTTACTAATTTCTACATTGTAGAATAATAGTGAAGACATCAAACTATGAAATAACACATATGGAATTATGTAGTAACCAAAACATTTTCAGGTGACTACCTCATGAAGCTGGTTGAGAGAATGCCAAGAGTGTTCAAAGCTGTCATGAAGGCAAAGGGTGGCTACTTTGAAGAATCTAAAATATAAATCTATATTTTGATTTAACACTTTTTTGGTTACAACATGATTCCATATGTGTTTCATACAGTGACAAGGGTTTTGCCACCAAGTACTAAGTCATGTTTTGCAGAGGGGGTCAAATACTTATTTCCCTCATTAAAATGCAAATAAATTTATAAGATTTTTGACATGCGTTTTTCTGGATTTTTTGTTGTTGTTATTCTTTCTCTCACTGTTCAAATAAACCTACCATTAAAATTATAGACTGATCATTTCTTTGTCAGTGGGCAAACGTACAAAATCAGCAGGGGATCAAATACTTTTTTCCCTCATTGTAGTTTTGATGTCTTAACTATTCTTCTACAATGTAGAAAATAGTCAAAAATAAAGAAAAACCCTTGAATGAGTAGGTGTGTCCAAATGTTTGACTGGTACTGTATATATCCTGTGTGTCTCTAGGAAGGGAATCTGTCTGGGTGTCCTAAAGTTCGCAGCGCCATAAAAAATAGTCTGTCGTCGGTTGCAACATTCACTACCGAGTTCCAAACTGCCTCTGGAAATAACGTCCCTTGTCCATCTGTCGGCCCGATCAAAACGCAACGCAATCTACACCGGTCATAGAAGGATAAATAAAATACATTTACTCAATAAAATAAAAGTTCATGACGTACATGTTGTTCATCTTTAAAAAAAAATATATATATAAAAATATATAACTGTTTTATGAAGAAAGAACACAGTCAAACCCATGTTATTGTGAAACACTCCACGTCATCCTTAAGAACAGCCCTTAGTGTGTTAGAACATTAACTAACAGAACATTAACAGAACACTAACAGAACATTAACAGAACATTCCTCTTAGTGGTGTGTTAGAACATTAACAGAACATTAACAGAACATTCCTCTTAGTAGTGTGTTAGAACATTAACAGAACATTAAGAGAACATTCCTCTTAGTAGTGTGTCAGAACATTAACTAACAGAACATTACAGAACATTACAGATCAAAATGATCTCTCCTTGTCTTGATTCTGTCCTCTTCATCATTTGAAATCAGACATGAGATGGCTGTAATATATGATATCATAGATATTTAAAATCAGATCAGTCTGCCGAAAATTATAACTGAACAACCATGGACCTAATACTAACACTTTTTGATATTTAATCATGTTTTTTTTTTTTAAATAATAACTTTTCTCTTATGTGATATTGAGCAAAAGCACTACAGAAAGAGATATTCAGAGACGTTTAAAAAATAAATAAAAGCATTTGATCCATTAACGTTTTGTTGACTCTTTGTAGCTTTTTCAATTCCTACAGTACAGAAACAACATATCCAAGAGAATAATGTCCTTTTAAAAATCACACATTAGTTCAACAACTGCAGAGTTTGTCCTCCTGTTAAGAGAGTACTCACTGTATTTACTGGTGTTAATCAGATCAATGTCCCTGTTTTATTAGATAGTACTCTGTATTTACTGGTGTTAATCAGATCAATGTCCCTGTTTTATTAGATAGTACTCACTGTATTTACTGGTGTTAATCAGATCAATGTCCCTGTTTTATAAGACAGTACTCACTGTATTTACTGGTGTTAATCAGATCAATGTCCCTGTTTTATAAGATAGTTCTCACTGTATTTACTGGTGTTGTTAATCAGATCAATGTCCCTGTTTTATTAGAGAGTACTCACTGTATTTACTGGTGTTAATCAGATCAATGTCCCTGTTTTATAAGACAGTACTCACTGTATTTACTGGTGTTAATCAGATCAATGTCCCTGTTTTATAAGATAGTACTCACTGTATTTACTGGTGTTAATCAGATCAATGTCCCTGTTTTATTAGATAGTACTCACTGTATTTACTGGTGTTAATCAGATCAATGTCCCTGTTATATAAGATAGTACTCACTGTATTTACTGGTGTTAATCAGATCTCCAGTCTTCTCTTCTTCTTCATCCTCCTCTAATGTGACAGTAATCTCCCCCTCTTCATCCTTCAATCCAAAAACGTTTTCCTCTTCTTTCTCTGTGACAGTCATCTCCCCCACCTCCTCCTCCTCCTCCTCCTTCACTACACAAACTGCATCCTTCTCTTCCTTCACTGTAACATCCTCTTCCTCTTTCACGCTGAAAGTTTCTTCCTTTTCTTCCTTCACTGTAACATCCACTTCCTCTTTCACGCTGAAAGCTTCTTCCTTTTCTTCTTTCACTGTAACAGCCTCACCTTCTTCTACTTCTTGTTTGACGGTAACAGTCTCCTCTTCCATGAGCTTTCTTCCTTTCTCAGTGTATCTTAGTAAACTCATGTTCAGGGGGGATGTTAGCTAGCTAGTTAGCATTAGCGACTCTGCTAGTGCTAACTTAACCAGACAGCTAACTGACTAACAGCAACAACGTCAATACGAAATTAAAATTTGGTATTGACTAGTTCTTTCAACAGAAGTGTGCATGTTAAAACATTGTTGCAAAATTAAAATAACGAAAATTGTCTGAAGAACTTGAATGTTTCCGACTTTGTTGCCTAGCGAGATACCGAGGTGACTGCAGTTGTTGATGACGAGTTCCGTCCACTAGATTATACGTCACATTAGAAACGTCGCCTGAAAGACACATATCGCCACCTGCTGTCTGGAGGGAGGAAACACAGTTGAGGAGGGACAACTATTTTTCTTAATTTTAATTATACTATTATATCAACACGTACAAAGAGCAGCATGTGTGTTGATTGATTAGTTCAGATATTAATAAACAGATATTATCAAAATAAGTACCTACAGTTATTGTTGCAATCTACTGCAGAGATAGCCTGCAAAGTTCTGTCATACTTTTCCAGGTCTATACCCAAACAGTTGGAACTTCTAATTTAAAAAAATGAATCTCTCCAGAAATAAGTCTCTCACTGTTGCCACCTGCTATCGACCCCCCCCCCCCCCTCCAGCTCCCAGCTGTGCCCTGGACACCATATGTGAATTGATGCCCCCCCTCCCCATCTATCTTCAGAGTTCGTTCTGTTATGTGACCTAAACTGGGATATGCTTAACACCCCGGCAGTGTCTACAATTTAAGCTAGATGCCCTCAATCTCACACAAATCATCAAGGAACCCACCAGGTACAACCCTAAATCCGTAAACATGGGCACCCTCATAGATATTATCCTGACCAATTTGCCCTCCAAATACACCTCTGCTGTTTTCAATCAGGATCTCAGCGATCGTTGCCTGCATCCGTTATGGGTCAAACGACCACCCCTCATCACTGTCAAATGCTCCCTAAAACACTTCTGTGAGCAGGCCTTTCTAATCGACCTGCCCTGGGTAAAATTAATCTCTCCAGAAATAAGTCTCTCACTGTTGCCGCCTGTTATAGACCCCCCTCAGCTCCCAGCTGTGCCCTGGACACCATATGTGAATTGATTGCCCCCATCTATCTTCAGAGTTCGTTCTGTTAGGTGACCTAAACGGGGATGCTTGGTTGTTCTTTAAAAGTAATTTTCTCACCACCTTAAATAAGCATGCCCCTTTCAAAAATGGTAAAACTAAGAACAGATATAGCCCTTGGTTCACTCCAGACCTGACTGCCCTCGACCAGCACAAAAACATCCTGTGGCAGACTGCATTAGCATCGAATAGTCCCCGCAATGATACGTGATATGCAACTTTCCAGGGAAGTCAGGAACCAATACACACAGTCAGTTAGGAAAGCAAAGGCTAGCTTTTTCAACTCAACTCAAAAACGTTTTGGGACACTGTAAAGTCCATGGAGAATAAGAGCAACTCCTCCCAGCTGCCCACTGCACTGAGGCTAGGAAACACAGTTACCACCAATAAATCCACAATAATTGAGAATTTCAATAAGCATTTTTTAACGGCTGGTCATGCCTTCCTCCTGGCTACCCCAACCCCGGCCAACAGCTCCGCAGCTACTCGCCCGAGCCTCCCCAGCTTCTCCTTCACCCAAATCCAGATAGCTGATGTTCTGAAAGAGCTGCAAAACCTGGACCCGTACAAATCAGCTGGGCTAGACAATCTGGACCCTCTCTAAAACTATCCGCTGCCATTGTTGCAACCCCTATTACCAGTCTGTTCAACCTCTCTTTCATATCGTCCGAGATCCCTAAAGATTGGAAAGCTGCCGCGGTCATCCCCCTCTTCAAAGGGGGTGACACTCTAGACCCAAACTGCTACAGACCTATATCCATCCTGCCCTGCATTTTCTAAAGTCTTCAAAAGCCAATAAACAGATCACTGACCATTTCGAATCCCACCGTACCTTCTCCGCTGTGTAATCCGGTTTCCGAGCCGGTCACGGGTGCACCTCAACCACGCTCAAGGTCCTAAACGATATCATAACCGCCATCAATAAAATACAGTACTATGCAGCCGTCTTCATCCACCTGGCCAAGGCTTTCGACTCTGTCAATCACCGTATTCTTATTGGCAGACTCAATAGCCTTGGTTTTTCTAACGACTGCCTCGCCTGGTTCACCAACTACTTTGCAGACAGAGTTCAGTGTGTCAAATCGGAGGGCATGTTGTCCGGACCTCTGGCAGTCTCTATGGGGGTACCACAGGGTTCAATTCTCGGGCCGACTCTTTTCTCTGTATACATCAATGACATCGCTCTTGCTGCGGGCGATTTCCTGATCCACCTCTACGCAGACAACACCATTCTGTATACTTCTGGCCCTTCCTTGGACACTGTGCTAACTAACCTCCAAACGAGCTTCAATGCCATTCAACACTCCATCCGTGGCCTCCAACTGCTCTTAAACGCTAGTAAAACTAAATGCATGCTCTTCAACCGATCGCTGCCTGTACCCGCCCGTCCAGCATCACTACTCTGGACGGTTCTGACTTAGAATATGTGGACAACTGTAAATACCTAGGTGTCTGGCTGGACTGTAAACTCTCCTTCCTGACTCATATTAAGCATCTCCAATCCAAAATTAAATATAGAATCGGCTTCCTTTCGCAACAAAGCCTCCTTCACTCACGCTGCCAAACATACCCTTGTAAAACTGACTATCCTACCGAACCTTGACTTCGGTGATGTCATTTACAAAATAGCCTCCAACACCCTACTCAGCAAACTGGATGCAGTCTATCACAGTGCCATCCGTTTTGTCACTAAAGACTGGCTCCAGGTCATCTATAAGTCTATACTTGGTAAAGCTCCACCTTATCTCAGTTCACTGGTCATGATAACAACACATTCCAGCAGGTATATCTCACTGATCATCCCCAAACCCAACACCTCCTTTGGCCACCTTTCCTTCCAGTTCTCTGCTGCCAGTGACTGGAACGAATTGCAAAAATCGCTGAAGTTGGAGACTTTTATTTCCCTCACCAACTTTAAACATCAGCTATCTGAGCTGCTAACCGATCGCTGCAGCTGTACACAGCCCATCTGTAAATAGCCCATCCAATTTACCTACCTCATCCCATACTGTTTTAATTTACTTTTCTGCTCTTTTGCACACCAGTATTTCTACTTGCACATCATCATATGCTCATTTATCACTCCAGTGTTAATCTGCTAAATTGTAATTATTTGCTCCTATGGCCTATTTATTGCCTTACCTCCTCATGCCTTTTGCACACACTGTATATAGACTTTATTTTTTCTACTGTATCATTGACTTGTTTATTGTGTTATTGACTGTATGTTTGTTTTACTCCATGTGTAACTCTGTGTTGTTGTTTGTGTCGAACTGCTTTGCTTTATCTTGGCCAAGTCGCAGTTGTAAATGAGAACTTGTTCTCAACTAGCCTACCTGGTTAAATAAAGGTAAAATAAATAACTAAAAACTGTGCTCTAGAAAGAGGCCTGAAATCCCGACTTGGAATTCAGAGTTGGATGAGCGTTAAATTATTTTCCGTATTTTCCCAGTCGGAGCTAGTTTTATCCGACCGAGTTCACAGTTGTCTTGAACTGACTGAAGTCTGAGATTTCTCCGTTCCGAGTTTCTAGTTGTTTTGAATGCGGCAGAAGTCATGCTGGATTGACAGCGTGGCCAATGTATTCAAATTTTTCTGGCACATGGGTCGAGTCCAATTGGTAGTTACGATCTTGTCTCATCGCTGCAATTCCCCTATGGACTCAACAAAGGTCGAGAGACACACTGCTCACTTCACCCGGAAGCCAGCCGCACCAATGTGTCGAAGGAAACACTGTCGAACTGATGACCGAAGTCGACCGACTGGCCTGCCACACGGAGTCGCTAGAGGCAAGGATGTCCCGGCCCCGGCCAAACCCTCCCCCTAACCCGGATGATGCTGGACCAATTGTGCGCCACCTCATGGGTCTCCAGGTCACAGCCGGCTGTGACACAGCCTGGAATTGAACCAGGGTCTAAAGTGAATCATTGTATAATGTTTATGTCCAATGGCCGATGAGGACCGATACGTTTTATTTATAATTTCTCTTCATATGACAAGGATTAAAAAGTATTTGCCAGTAGATTGTCGACTTGACTTTGAAAGTAAGATGTTGACGTGATCAGTCCAATCAAAGCCACTGTAGATATAACGTGATTTAGTTGTCATTATATCTGTGGCTCAATAACCTTGAGCCTTCTTGGATGGGCACTTCTAATGTAAGTCTATGGCAGCACCCAAGGGGCATGCATTTTCTAGCTCTACACTTAGACTTGGCGGTGACGAAGTGTCCCCATGAGTGACAGAATACTGAGCCAATCACGGTAATACAAGAATATAAAGAAGAGACCATGTTTGTATTAAACTCAAAGATTTGTTTTTACATTGTTTGCAAACTGATATGTGACACGTATTAATGCCAAAATAACAACAACAACAACAAAACATATACAGTACCAGTCAAAAGTTAGGACACACCTACTCATTCAATGGTTTTAATTTATTTTTAATATTTTCTACATTGAAGAATAATAGTGAAAATAATTTATTAATTTTTGTTTTTATTTTTATAAATAAATAGTACTGGGGGGGAACAGAATCAGTCCACTATGTGTTTAGTACTGGTGGGGGGGGGGGAACAGAATCAGTCCACTATGTGTTTAGTACTGGGGGGGGGGGGGGGGACAGAATCAGTCCACTATGTGTTTAGTACTGGGGGGGAACAGAATCAGTCCACTATGTGTTTAGTACTGGGGGGGGGGGGGGGGGGGGGACAGAATCAGTCAACTATGTGTTTAGTACTGGGGGGGGACAGAATCAGTCCACTATGTGTTTAGTACTGGGGGGGGGGGGGAACAGAATCAGTCCACTATGTGTTTAGTACTGGTGGGGGGGAACAGAATCAGTCCACTATGTGTTTAGTACTGGGGGAGAACAGAATCAGTCCACTATGTGTTTAGTACTGGGGGGGGGGGGGGGGGGGACAGAATCATTCCACTATGTGTTTAGTACTGGGGGGAACAGAATCAGTCCACAATGTGTTTAGTACTGGGGGGGGAACAGAATCAGTCCACTATGTGTTTAGTACTGGGGGGGACACAGAATCAGTCAACTATGTGTTTAGTACTGGGGGGGGGAACAGAATCAGTCCACTATGTGTTTAGTACTGGGGGGGGGAACAGAATCAGTCCACTATGTGTTTAGTACTGGGGGTGGAACAGAATCAGTCAACTATGTGTTAAGTACTGGGGGGGGAACAGAATCAGTCCACTATGTGTTTAGTACTGGGGGGGGGGAACATAATCAGTCCACTATGTGTTTAGTACCGGGGAGGAACAGAATCAGTCCACTATGTGTTTAGTACTGGGGGGGAACAGAATCAGTCCACTATGTGTTTAGTACTGGGGGGGGGGGGGGGGGGGACAGAATCAGTCAACTATGTGTTTAGTACTGGGGGGGGACAGAATCAGTCCACTATGTGTTTAGTACTGGGGGGGGGAACAGAATCAGTCCACTATGTGTTTAGTACTGGGGGTGGGGGGGACAGAATCAGTCCACTATGTGTTTAGTAATGGGGGGGGGGGGGGAACAGAATCAGTCCAATATGTGTTTAGTACTGGGGGAGAACAGAATCAGTCCACTATGTGCTTAGTACTGGGGGGGGGGACAGAATCAGTCCACTATGTGTTTAGTACTGGGGGGGGGGGGGGACAGAATCAGTCCACTATGTGTTTAGTACTGGGGGGGGGAACAGAATCAGTCCACTATGTGTTTAGTACTGGTGGGGGGGGGGGGGGAACAGAATCAGTCCACTATGTGTTTAGTACTGGGGGGAGGGGGGGACAGAATCAGTCCACTATGTGTTTAGTAATGGGGGGGGGGGGGAACAGAATCAGTCCAATATGTGTTTAGTACTGGGGGGGAACAGAATCAGTCCACTATGTGTTTAGTACTGGGGGGGGGGGGACAGAATCAGTCCACTATGTGTTTAGTACTGGGGGGGGGGGACAGAATCAGTCCACTATGTGTTTAGTACTGGGGGGGAACAGAATGAGTCCACTATGTGTTTAGTACTGGGGGGGGAACATAATCAGTCCACTATGTGTTTAGTACTGGGGGGTGTCATGACGTTGGCCTGTGGGTAACCCGGCCAGCATCTACGGCCAGCATCTACGACCAATCTACCGAAGCGCAGCTCAGAGTAAATATTTATTGCATTTTCCTTTTCCAAATGGGCGGTAATTTAGAATGCATAAGATAATGTATTTACGATAGCATAGCTGCGGTTTCTCTGTTCCTAAATCTTGCCGCTCTTTCATTCAAGCCCAACCCCCTTTCCTTTGTGTAACCAGCTTTCATACAGGTTCCGTTCACCAGGGTTGAATTCTGTATGACATCATTGTATTCTGTGTATTTGTAATTCTGTGTGATTAGTTAGGTATTTAGTAAATAAATAATTAAACCCAATTTTGTATTGCTGATTCAACTTGTTAGCCAGGGTTCGTGAAGATAGCCAAGAATTTACAACTTTCATTATGAGACTGAAAATAAGACAAGGGTTAATATTGACTGTTATCTGATGTAAAATATTACAAAGTATTTTAAGAGTTTATTCGGAAGATAACGGATCTATAAACGTTCTTCCGTGGTGCCCCGACTTTCTAGTTAATTACATTTACATGATTAGCTTAATCAGGTAATATTAATTACAGAGAAATCATTTTATAAATTAGCATGTCATATCACTTAATCCGGCATAGCCAAAGACACGACATATGACGCCCCGTGCGAGGAATCTAAAATAGGATGAAGCTTTCATTTTGATTCAGCATATATAAAATTGAAAAGCAGATTACATAATATACCAAGTTGATTATATACATTATGGGAATTGTAGACTGGAATTATTGGTGCGTGTGTGCTCTGGAGAATCACCTCCGTGTTGTGCTCGACGTAGTCAGTGGGGAGCATAAACTATACATGTATGTATGATGGCTGATAAAGCTATCTGAGAAATAGCGCGTTTGGCCAAACGCTAAGTATTTCTGCCTCTCGCGTTTCAGACGCGTGTTGGCTAGGTCATTATTAATTTCTCGAGCGAGGACAAAGAGCCAGCCGATTTAAATTTAGGAGAGATTAGCTTGACCAGCGATAAGTATCTCTCTGTCTCTCGCGTTTCGATGCGAGTAGACCACGGTGCATTTCGTTGTTTCCCGCGAGTTCCGGTTAAAACATCGTCAAATATCGCCAAAAAGTGTTTGAACATAATACGTTATAAGTAAAACCTTTCCCTTGCCAAGGGAATCCTATGTTGAGCACTTTTCAGCCATCAAGTAGCATTAGCTTGCTCAAGATGCTAAGCTGACAAAAGGGAAAACAGCCATTTTGTTTGTGCCACATGGTAATTCATCCGACTTGAGTTGGATTTCAGCGTGTGCCAGCAGGGACCTTTGAAGAGTCACCAGTACTTTGCTTCAAGTAGAATTAGTCAGGTGACACTCAAGTCGTTACTCGTGATATCCAGACGGATATCGATGTCTTATTCAATTGAACTAATAAGTGAAATTGCCAGATTTACATTCTCAAGTTTAAATAATATCCAAATTGATGAGTTTTCTAAATGAGACATTGTAATCTTTTTTCCACATTAACCTAGATGAATAAACCTCTCAGGTTAATTAAAGTTTAAATCCCATATAGCCTATACAGGTTTGATTTATCATTAAAATTGATCAATCAGTAAAATTTGGTTTTTGCAAAACCCATTCAGTAATCCAGTACTGACAGAAGTCCCGCCCAGCGGGAATCCCATGTGGCTTCGGCCCAAGGAAGAAGTGTACCATAGTGGGGAGTGTTCCCAACATTTGATCTACTGTTTACACTTATGATATCCAATCAATGGAGATTGTATGGATTATCATCTCATTCAATTTAATAAGTTAAATTGTTGAACATACCTTAATGTTCTTGCAATCAAATGAGACACTTTTAAACTTCCCATATTAACCTGGATGAAGCAACCTCAGGTTAATTCAAGTTTAATACCCAGATAGCCTACCCAGGTAGGATTAATCCTTGGCATTGATTAATTAATTCAATTTGCTTTTGCAAATTCATTCACGTCCAACTTCCACATTACTGGTACAGTACTGATGGTTCGTCAACATCTATAAATAGATTAAACTTGTCTTTGCAGCTTCCAATGAATTCCAAACCCAAACATTGAAAAAAAATAGGAACATTTTTCCTCTACATTTTTCTAATAATGTGCAAGCTACCAAAGGATGTGGTGATTTCGAGCCAGCTGTCTCTGTGAATGAGCAACTTCCCTCCTTCTTGCAGTCGTGCAATACGGTAGTTGAGATGAACTTCTCTTGCCCCTCGGACACTTCCGCAAGCACTGTGGCCGTCTCAGCAAGAAAAACATTGATGCGCAGAGTACACTCTGCTTCCGATGATACACCTTCTGCTTTGTTGGGGACTGTCACCCCTTACAATGATACTAATGGCGTCAGTCCAGCAACTGACCCGATGACTCCCACTGGTGAAACACTTTGCGATATCACAGACCGATATCCTTGTCTCAGTTTGCAGGTACTGAAGAGGTTGCCACACGCGGACGCGGTGGTGACTGACAGACCTCGACAGCCACTGAGGGTGTTGAAGCACAAACACCAGGAGATTTGGTTGAAAGGTTACAGCCATTCTCATAATAACGCGGCCACGGACAACTCGTACATAGGGTCCGACCTTTTCGTTTGCGCCTCGGACACCAACACCACCCGCTGGTGGGGGGGTCCCGAGACACAAAGGGGGGGAATAGTAGCCCAGACCCATGATGAGGCTCATCGAGGCCGGTGGGGGGGTCGAGACTACGGACAACACCGTACGAGGCCGCCAGAGCATAAATCAAATCTAGTTGTAAACTCCCCTATGAGAACAGTGAGGAGCAGACAGGCCCCTAGACAGGGATTATCTTAGAACACATCTAAGATAGTACTGAGGTGTACCACACTGGTCGTAAAGGAAGTCCAATGGACTTGTCCACCTCCAAAACAAATGGCAACAATAATCATTCCTTGCCATGTGTAGGTTCAACTACAATACAACTAGTAATATGCTCCAATCATGTGTTCCGGTAGATAATATTTCAGAATAAATCGGTAGGACAACTGGACCCCTTGAATACCAGTACCAATACCACAGTCAGTCCAGCAACACTCAGTAAGAGGATTAGTAACCTCACAAGTTAAATTGCTATTGATAATAGCGACATAGGAGTCACTCAGAGTGCAACACGGGGAAGGGAATCTCCATTGCACTCTTCCAATGGTTAACACATGCCACTAATAAATAGAACCCTCCGTCCAGGAGAAAATTATTAGAAGTCATGAACCATGATCACACCACGTACAACTGGTCTAATACTTAGAGTACTTCCGTCGTGAGGTTAGCTCCTCCGGGGATAACATAGCTATGAAATTGACTTCATACCTACTGCCACTACAATAGTGGAAGACACAGTGACTTGTAGAAAACTACTACAGACTCCCTTGACACCAATTCTGACTGACCTCCAGGCATTGACCTGAAAATTACCTGACTACGTCAGACTCATTCTGAACAAGTTGTAATCTGCCAGGATACTTGGTTTTCTTCCCTTGACATGCGCGATTGTGTAAGCATAAACGCACATGCACAACGGAACATCCAATTAGGATTTATGCTAGGATCACTTAAGGGTCCAAGCAAAATACCAGCCTTAGTAAAGTTGAACATTTACTTCTAGGCCTTTGACTCTACAGCACTCACCAGTTTTCTAACCAGAAGTCCATAGGTCATCCTGTAGACTGCCCAAAACTAGTGCCTTACAGCTGTAGACTTATCATATAGTTGTCAACTTAGGATAGTACCCTAAGCGCCACCCCGCAAATTAGGAAAGCCCTAGATATGACATTAGACAATGCCATGATAGGGTCATTTTGCCAAGACCATGGACGTAGATAGAATACAGTCCAATTAGATGATTAAGGTGGCATAACTATATTTTGTTTTGTTTATGCTTTCATTCATTTTGTTTCATTTTCTTCGGCACATAGAAAGTGATAGAGCCATAAACAACTCCCCCATACAACCATCAGTTAGTGCCACAACGCCGCTCATTTGGGGGGAAATGTAATGATATATTTCATGAGTGTGTGTGCGTTGTTAACATCTGCCTAAGTTACTGCCCAGATATTCCAGTCTGGACCACCAGACGACGGGTCCGGAACGGCGATCCCAATCCGGACATCCGCTGTCGAGCCATGGAACGGACTTCTTCATTTGCAGAGACCCTACCCGGGTCGACCACCAGAGGGGGGACTGCAATAGCAACCACCAACTGGACATCTACTGCCCAGCCTTGGAGCGGATTTCTTCATTTGCAGACACCCTACCCGGGTCGACCGCCAGATGGGGACCACAACGATGATCCACAACTAGGACAACCCACGTTCATTTTTATGTTGGGTTATAACATGCAGGTTAATCGCAAGATTGAACCCAACATGGGGGGACTGTCATGACGTTGGCCTGTGGGTAAGGTTTATGACCCCCCCCCCCATAAATACCTTTCTCCCTTCCCCTCTCTGAAATCTACTGAAGGACTTGAATAGCCTGTGTTAAATATAGAGAGTCTGGGAACATCAAACAAATGGGGAAAGGTACCACATATTTTGTTAATAAAACCAGTTGGAAATATGCTTGGGAACGTAATGAGTATGTATGTCAGTTTGGTTGTCATCTGAGACATTATGACTGATGACAGGACGACATAAACTGTATCTAAGAAAGTATACGCCCTCTAGTTATCAGAGTCACATGGAATTGTTATGCAATTGAAATGTTTGATATTGAAAATGTTTGTTAGGAGATGAAATGTAATTTTAGCTTCCGAATGAGAGATTTGGGTTTTCATAAGGAAAGTGCCCTGCTCGATCAGTGGCCCAACCCTGTGAAGAGACAGGGGTTATAAACGATGAAACACCTCCCTCCCCCTCTCCACTATATAATCCTTTGACGAAACGATAACCACGTGGTTCCAGTACGGGAGGTCTGCAGCCTCTACGTTAGAAGGACACACATGTCAAGGACAGAACTAAGCCAACCTCGGCGTGAGCTATGGTATGAACTGGTATGAACTTTGAGCTTATTCACTACAGAAGTGCTACTTCCTAGCCGTTGAGTTAGCAGCGGCCGCTGCAATGTGGGCTAGGAAAGGACGGACGACGGATCCAGTCTAACAGATGGACGAAGATACCACCACGTATCCAATCGACCACCATTGACATTCTTCCGAAAACAGGGAGATCTGTTGGCCAACCCAGCCAGCATCTACGACCAATCTACCTAAAGCGCAGCTCAGAGTAAATATTTATTGCATTTTCCTTTTCCAAATGGGCGGTAATTTAGAATAATGTATTTACGATAGCATAGCTGCGGTTTCTCTGTTCCTAAATCTTCCCGCTCTTTCATTCAAGCCCAACCCCCTTTCCTTTGTGTAACCAGCTTTCATACAGGTTCCGTTCACCAGGGGTGAATTCTGTATGACATCATTGTATTCTGTGTATTTGTAATTCTGTGTGATTAGTAAGGTATTTAGTAAATAAATAATTAAACCCAATTTTGTATTGCTGATTCAACTTGTTAGCCAGGGTTCGTGAAGATAGCCAAGAATTTACAACTTTCATTATGAGACTGAAAATAAGACAAGGGTTAATATTGACTGTTATCGATGTAAAATATTACAAAGTATTTTAAGAGTTTATTCGGAAGATAATAGCTCTATAAACGTTCTTCCGTGGTGCCCCGACTTTCTAGTTAATTACATTTACATGATTAGCTTAATCAGGTAATATTAATTACAGAGAAATCATTTTATAAGTTAGCATGTCATATCACTTAATCCGGCATAGCCAAAGACAAGACAGGGGGGAACAGAATCAGACCACTATGTGTTTAGTACTGGGGGGGGGGGGGGGGGGGGGGGGGGGGGGCGGGGGACAGAATCATTCCACTATGTGTTTAGTACTGGGGGGGAACAGAATCATTCCACTATGTGTTTGTACTGGGGGGGGGGAACAGAATCAGTCCACAATGTGTTTAGTACTGGGGGGGAACAGAATCAGTCCACTATGTGTTTAGTACTGGGGGGGGGGGGACAGAATCAGTGAACTATGTGTTTAGTACTGGGGGGGGGGGGACAGAATCAGTCCACTATGTGTTTAGTACTGGGGGGGGGGGAACAGAATCAGTCCACTATGTGTTTAGTACTGGGGGTGGAACAGAATCAGTCAACTATGTGTTAAGTACTGGGGGGGGGAACAGAATCAGTCCACTATGTGTTTAGTACTGGGGGGGGGGGGGGACAGAATCAGTCCACTATGTGTTTAGTACTGGGGGGGAACAGAATCAGTCCACTATGTGTTTAGTACTGGGGGGGAACAGAATCAGTCCACTATGTGTTTAGTACTGGGGGGGGGGACAGAATCAGTCCACTATGTGTTTAGTACTGGGGGGGGAACAGAATCAGTCCACTATGTGTTTAGTACTGGGGGGGGGGGGGGACAGAATCAGTCCACTATGTGTTTAGTTCTGGGGGGGGGGAATAGAATCAGTCCACTATGTGTTTAGTACTGGGGGGGGGGGAACAGAATCAGTCCACTATGTGTTTAGTACTGGGGGGGTACAGAATCAGTCCACTACGTGTTTAGTACTGGGGAGGGAACAGAATCAGTCCACTATGTGTTTAGTACTGGGGGGGGGGGGGGGACAGAATCAGTCCACTATGTGTTTAGTACAGGGGAGGGGGGGGGGGGGGACAGAATCAGTCCACTATGTGTTTAGTACTGGGGGGGGAACAGAATCAGTCCACTATGTCTTTAGTACTGGGGGGGGAACAGAATCAGTCCACTATGTGTTTAGTAATGGGGAGGGGGAACAGAATCAGTCCACTATGTGTTAAGTACTGGGGGGGAACAGAATCAGTCCACTATGTGTTTAGTACTGGGGGGGGGGCAAAGAATAAGTCCACTATGTGTTTAGTACTGGGGGGGGAACAGAATCAGTCCACTATGTGTTTAGTACTGGGGGGGGGGGGGGACAGAATCAGTCCACTATGTGTTTAGTTCTGGGGGGGGGGAATAGAATCAGTCCACTATGTGTTTAGTACTGGGGGGGGGGGAACAGAATCAGTCCACTATGTGTTTAGTACTGGGGGGGTACAGAATCAGTCCACTACGTGTTTAGTACTGGGGAGGGAACAGAATCAGTCCACTATGTGTTTAGTACTGGGGGGGGGGGGGGACAGAATCAGTCCACTATGTGTTTAGTACAGGGGAGGGGGGGGGGGGACAGAATCAGTCCACTATGTGTTTAGTACTGGGGGGGAACAGAATCAGTCCACTATGTGTTTAGTACTGGGGGGGGGGGGGGGGGGGGGGCGGGGGACAGAATCATTCCACTATGTGTTTAGTACTGGGGGGGAACAGAATCATTCCACTATGTGTTTGTACTGGGGGGGGGAACAGAATCAGTCCACAATGTGTTTAGTACTGGGGGGGAACAGAATCAGTCCACTATGTGTTTAGTACTGGGGGGGGGGGGACAGAATCAGTGAACTATGTGTTTAGTACTGGGGGGGGGGGGACAGAATCAGTCCACTATGTGTTTAGTACTGGGGGGGGGGGAACAGAATCAGTCCACTATGTGTTTAGTACTGGGGGTGGAACAGAATCAGTCAACTATGTGTTAAGTACTGGGGGGGGGAACAGAATCAGTCCACTATGTGTTTAGTACTGGGGGGGGGGGGACAGAATCAGTCCACTATGTGTTTAGTACTGGGGGGGAACAGAATCAGTCCACTATGTGTTTAGTACTGGGGGGGAACAGAATCAGTCCACTATGTGTTTAGTACTGGGGGGGGGACAGAATCAGTCCACTATGTGTTTAGTACTGGGGGGGGGAACAGAATCAGTCCACTATGTGTTTAGTACTGGGGGGGGGGGGGGACAGAATCAGTCCACTATGTGTTTAGTTCTGGGGGGGGGGAATAGAATCAGTCCACTATGTGTTTAGTACTGGGGGGGGGGGGAACAGAATCAGTCCACTATGTGTTTAGTACTGGGGGGGTACAGAATCAGTCCACTACGTGTTTAGTACTGGGGAGGGAACAGAATCAGTCCACTATGTGTTTAGTACTGGGGGGGGGGGGGACAGAATCAGTCCACTATGTGTTTAGTACAGGGGAGGGGGGGGGGGGACAGAATCAGTCCACTATGTGTTTAGTACTGGGGGGGGAACAGAATCAGTCCACTATGTCTTTAGTACTGGGGGGGGAACAGAATCAGTCCACTATGTGTTTAGTAATGGGGAGGGGGAACAGAATCAGTCCACTATGTGTTAAGTACTGGGGGGGAACAGAATCAGTCCACTATGTGTTTAGTACTGGGGGGGGGGCAAAGAATAAGTCCACTATGTGTTTAGTACTGGGGGGGAGGGAACAGAATCAGTCCACTATGTGTTTAGTACTGGGGGGGAACAGAATCAGTCCACTATGTGTTTAGTACTGGGGGGGAACAGAATCAGTCCACTATGTGTTTAGTACTGGGGGGGGGGGGGGGGGACAGAATCAGTCCACTATGTGTTCAGTCCTGGGGGGGGAACAGAATCAGTCCACTATGTGTTTAGTACTGGGGGGGGGGGGGGGGGGGGGGGAACAGAATCAGTCCACTATGTGTTTAGTACTGGGGGGGAACAGAATCAGTCCACTATGTGTTTAGTACTGGGGGGGGGGGGGGGGACAGAATCAGTCCACTATGTGTTCAGTCCTGGTGGGGGACAGAATCAGTCCACTATGTGTTTAGTACTGGGGGGGGGAACAGAATCAGTCCACTATGTGTTTAGTACTGGGGGGGGAACAGAATCAGTCCACTATGTGTTTAGTACTGGGGAGGGAACAGAATCAGTCCACTATGTGTTTAGTACTGGGGGGGGGGGGACAGAATCAGTCCACTATGTGTTTAGTACAGGGGGGGGGGGGGAACAGAATCAGTCCACTATGTGTTTAGTACTGGGGGGGAACAGAATCAGTCCACTATGTGTTTAGTACTGGGGGGGAACAGAATCCGTCCACTATGTGTTTAGTAATGGGGAGGGGGAACAGAATCAGTCCACTATGTGTTAAGTACTGGGGGGGAACAGAATCAGTCCACTATGTGTTTAGTACTGGGGGGGGGGGGCAAAGAATCAGTCCACTATGTGTTTAGTACTGGGGGGGAGGGAACAGAATCAGTCCACTATGTGTTTAGTACTGGGGGGGATTAGAATCAGTCCACTATGTGTTTAGTACTGGGGGGGAACAGAATCAGTCCACTATGTGTTTAGTACTGGGGGGGGGGGGGGGGGACAGAATCAGTCCACTATGTGTTCAGTCCTGGGGGGGGAACAGAATCATTCCACTATGTGTTTAGTACTGGGGGGGGGGGGGGGGGACAGAATCAGTCCACTATGTGTTCAGTCCTGGTGGGGGACAGAATCAGTCCACTATGTGTTTAGTACTGGGGGGGGGGAACAGAATCAGTCCACTATGTGTTTAGTACTGGGGGGGGAACAGAATCAGTCCACTATGTGTTTAGTACTGGGGAGGGAACAGAATCAGTCCACTATGTGTTTAGTACTGGGGGGGGGGGGGACAGAATCAGTCCACTATGTGTTTAGTACAGGGGGGGGGGGGGGACAGAATCAGTCCACTATGTGTTTAGTACTGGGGGGGAACAGAATCAGTCCACTATGTGTTTAGTACTGGGGGGGAACAGAATCCGTCCACTATGTGTTTAGTAATGGGGAGGGGGAACAGAATCAGTCCACTATGTGTTAAGTACTGGGGGGGAACAGAATCAGTCCACTATGTGTTTAGTACTGGGGGGGGGGCAAAGAATCAGTCCACTATGTGTTTAGTACTGGGGGGGATTAGAATCAGTCCACTATGTGTTTAGTACTGGGGGGGGGGGGGACAGAATCAGTCCACTATGTGTTTAGTACTGGGGGTGGAACAGAATCAGTCAACTATGTGTTAAGTACTGGGGGGGGGAACAGAATCAGTCCACTATGTGTTTAGTACTGGGGGGGGGGGGGGACAGAATCAGTCCACTATGTGTTTAGTACTGGGGGGGAACAGAATCAGTCCACTATGTGTTTAGTACTGGGGGGGAACAGAATCAGTCCACTATGTGTTTAGTACTGGGGGGGGGGGACAGAATCAGTCCACTATGTGTTTAGTACTGGGGGGGGAACAGAATCAGTCCACTATGTGTTTAGTACTGGGGGGGGGGGGGGGGGGGCAGAATCAGTCCACTATGTGTTTAGTTCTGGGGGGGGGGAATAGAATCAGTCCACTATGTGTTTAGTACTGGGGGGGGGGGGAACAGAATCAGTCCACTATGTGTTTAGTACTGGGGGGGAACAGAATCAGTCAGCTATGTGTTCAGTACTGGGGGGGAACAGAACCAGTCCACTATGTGTTTAGTACTGGGGGGGGGGGGGGGGTACAGAATCAGTCCACTACGTGTTTAGTACTGGGGAGGGAACAGAATCAGTCCACTATGTGTTAAGTACTGGGGGGGAACAGAATCAGTCCACTATGTGTTTAGTACTGGGGGGGGGGCAAAGAATAAGTCCACTATGTGTTTAGTACTGGGGGGAGGGAACAGAATCAGTCCACTATGTGTTTAGTACTGGGGGGGAACAGAATCAGTCCACTATGTGTTTAGTACTGGGGGGGGGGGGGGGGGACAGAATCAGTCCACTATGTGTTCAGTCCTGGGGGGGGAACAGAATCAGTCCACTATGTGTTTAGTACTGGGGGGGGGGGGGGGGGGGAACAGAATCAGTCCACTATGTGTTTAGTACTGGGGGGGAACAGAATCAGTCCACTATGTGTTTAGTACTGGGGGGGGGGGGGGACAGAATCAGTCCACTATGTGTTCAGTCCTGGGGGGGAACAGAATCAGTCCACTATGTGTTTAGTACTGGGGGGGGGAACAGAATCAGTCCACTATGTGTTTAGTACTGGGGGGGGGAACAGAATCAGTCCACTATGTGTTTAGTACTGGGGAGGGAACAGAATCAGTCCACTATGTGTTTAGTACTGGAGGGGGGGGGGGGGACAGAATCAGTCCACTATGTGTTTAGTACAGGGGGGGGGGGGGAACAGAATCAGTCCACTATGTGTTTAGTACTGGGGGGGGAACAGAATCAGTCCACTATGTGTTTAGTACTGGGGGGGAACAGAATCCGTCCACTATGTGTTTAGTAATGGGGAGGGGGAACAGAATCAGTCCACTATGTGTTAAGTACTGGGGGGGAACAGAATCAGTCCACTATGTGTTTAGTACTGGGGGGGGGGGGCAAAGAATCAGTCCACTATGTGTTTAGTACTGGGGGGGAGGGAACAGAATCAGTCCACTATGTGTTTAGTACTGGGGGGGATTAGAATCAGTCCACTATGTGTTTAGTACTGGGGGGGAACAGAATCAGTCCACTATGTGTTTAGTACTGGGGGGGGGGGGGGGGGGACAGAATCAGTCCACTATGTGTTCAGTCCTGGGGGGGGAACAGAATCATTCCACTATGTGTTTAGTACTGGGGGGGGGGGGGGGGGACAGAATCAGTCCACTATGTGTTCAGTCCTGGTGGGGGACAGAATCAGTCCACTATGTGTTTAGTACTGGGGGGGGGGAACAGAATCAGTCCACTATGTGTTTAGTACTGGGGGGGGAACAGAATCAGTCCACTATGTGTTTAGTACTGGGGAGGGAACAGAATCAGTCCACTATGTGTTTAGTACTGGGGGGGGGGGGACAGAATCAGTCCACTATGTGTTTAGTACAGGGGGGGGGGGGGGGGACAGAATCAGTCCACTATGTGTTTAGTACTGGGGGGGAACAGAATCAGTCCACTATGTGTTTAGTACTGGGGGGGAACAGAATCCGTCCACTATGTGTTTAGTAATGGGGAGGGGGAACAGAATCAGTCCACTATGTGTTAAGTACTGGGGGGGAACAGAATCAGTCCACTATGTGTTTAGTACTGGGGGGGGGGCAAAGAATCAGTCCACTATGTGTTTAGTACTGGGGGGGATTAGAATCAGTCCACTATGTGTTTAGTACTGGGGGGGGGGGGGACAGAATCAGTCCACTATGTGTTTAGTACTGGGGGTGGAACAGAATCAGTCAACTATGTGTTAAGTACTGGGGGGGGGAACAGAATCAGTCCACTATGTGTTTAGTACTGGGGGGGGGGGGGGACAGAATCAGTCCACTATGTGTTTAGTACTGGGGGGGGAACAGAATCAGTCCACTATGTGTTTAGTACTGGGGGGGAACAGAATCAGTCCACTATGTGTTTAGTACTGGGGGGGGGGGACAGAATCAGTCCACTATGTGTTTAGTACTGGGGGGGGAACAGAATCAGTCCACTATGTGTTTAGTACTGGGGGGGGGGGGGGGGGGCAGAATCAGTCCACTATGTGTTTAGTTCTGGGGGGGGGGAATAGAATCAGTCCACTATGTGTTTAGTACTGGGGGGGGGGGGAACAGAATCAGTCCACTATGTGTTTAGTACTGGGGGGGAACAGAATCAGTCAGCTATGTGTTCAGTACTGGGGGGGAACAGAACCAGTCCACTATGTGTTTAGTACTGGGGGGGGGGGGGGGGGTACAGAATCAGTCCACTACGTGTTTAGTACTGGGGAGGGAACAGAATCAGTCCACTATGTGTTTAGTACTGGGGGGGGGGGGGGACAGAATCAGTCCACTATGTGTTTAGTACAGGGGAGGGGGGGGGGGGGACAGAATCAGTCCACTATGTGTTTAGTACTGGGGGGGGAACAGAATCAGTCCACTATGTCTTTAGTACTGGGGGGGGAACAGAATCAGTCCACTATGTGTTTAGTAATGGGGAGGGGGAACAGAATCAGTCCACTATGTGTTAAGTACTGGGGGGGAACAGAATCAGTCCACTATGTGTTTAGTACTGGGGGGGGGGCAAAGAATAAGTCCACTATGTGTTTAGTACTGGGGGGGAGGGAACAGAATCAGTCCACTATGTGTTTAGTACTGGGGGGGAACAGAATCAGTCCACTATGTGTTTAGTACTGGGGGGGAACAGAATCAGTCCACTATGTGTTTAGTACTGGGGGGGGGGGGGGGGGGACAGAATCAGTCCACTATGTGTTCAGTCCTGGGGGGGGAACAGAATCAGTCCACTATGTGTTTAGTACTGGGGGGGGAACAGAATCAGTCCACTATGTGTTTAGTAATGGGGAGGGGGAACAGAATCAGTCCACTATGTGTTAAGTACTGGGGGGGAACAGAATCAGTCCACTATGTGTTCAGTACTGGGGGGGAACAGAACCAGTCCACTATGTGTTTAGTACTGGGGGGGGGGGGGGGGAACAGAATCAGTCCACTATGTGTTTAGTACTGGGGGGGGAGGGAACAGAATCAGTCCACTATGTGTTTAGTACGGGGGGGACAGAATCAGTCCACTATGTGTTTAGTACTGGGGAGGGAACAGAATCAGTCCACTATGTGTTTAGTACTGGGGGGGAACAGAACCAGTCCACTATGTGTTTAGTACTGGGGGGGGGGGGGGGGGGGGGGTACAGAATCAGTCCACTACGTGTTTAGTACTGGGGAGGGAACAGAATCAGTCCACTATGTGTTTAGTACTGGGGGGGGGGGGGACAGAATCAGTCCACTATGTGTTTAGTACAGGGGAGGGGGGGGGGGACAGAATCAGTCCACTATGTGTTTAGTACTGGGGGGGGAACAGAATCAGTCCACTATGTCTTTAGTACTGGGGGGGGAACAGAATCAGTCCACTATGTGTTTAGTAATGGGGAGGGGGAACAGAATCAGTCCACTATGTGTTAAGTACTGGGGGGGAACAGAATCAGTCCACTATGTGTTTAGTACTGGGGGGGGGCAAAGAATAAGTCCACTATGTGTTTAGTACTGGGGGGGAGGGAACAGAATCAGTCCACTATGTGTTTAGTACTGGGGGGGAACAGAATAAGTCCACTATGTGTTTAGTACTGGGGGGGAACAGAATCAGTCCACTATGTGTTTAGTACTGGGGGGGGGGGGGGACAGAATCAGTCCACTATGTGTTTAGTACAGGGGGGGGGGGGGAACAGAATCAGTCCACTATGTGTTTAGTACTGGGGGGGGAACAGAATCAGTCCACTATGTGTTTAGTACTGGGGGGGAACAGAATCCGTCCACTATGTGTTTAGTAATGGGGAGGGGGAACAGAATCAGTCCACTATGTGTTAAGTACTGGGGAGGAACAGAATCAGTCCACTATGTGTTTAGTACTGGGGGGGAACAGAATCAGTCCACTATGTGTTTAGTACTGGGGGGGGGGGGGGGGACAGAATCAGTCCACTATGTGTTCAGTCCTGGTGGGGGACAGAATCAGTCCACTATGTGTTTAGTACTGGGGGGGGGAACAGAATCAGTCCACTATGTGTTTAGTACTGGGGGGGGAACAGAATCAGTCCACTATGTGTTTAGTACTGGGGAGGGAACAGAATCAGTCCACTATGTGTTTAGTACTGGGGGGGGGGGACAGAATCAGTCCACTATGTGTTTAGTACAGGGGGGGGGGGGGAACAGAATCAGTCCACTATGTGTTTAGTACTGGGGGGGAACAGAATCAGTCCACTATGTGTTTAGTACTGGGGGGGAACAGAATCCGTCCACTATGTGTTTAGTAATGGGGAGGGGGAACAGAATCAGTCCACTATGTGTTAAGTACTGGGGGGGAACAGAATCAGTCCACTATGTGTTTAGTACTGGGGGGGGGGCAAAGAATCAGTCCACTATGTGTTTAGTACTGGGGGGGAGGGAACAGAATCAGTCCACTATGTGTTTAGTACTGGGGGGGATTAGAATCAGTCCACTATGTGTTTAGTACTGGGGGGGGGGGGACAGAATCAGTCCACTATGTGTTTAGTACTGGGGGTGGAACAGAATCAGTCAACTATGTGTTAAGTACTGGGGGGGGGAACAGAATCAGTCCACTATGTGTTTAGTACTGGGGGGGGGGGGGACAGAATCAGTCCACTATGTGTTTAGTACTGGGGGGGAACAGAATCAGTCCACTATGTGTTTAGTACTGGGGGGGAACAGAATCAGTCCACTATGTGTTTAGTACTGGGGGGGGGGGACAGAATCAGTCCACTATGTGTTTAGTACTGGGGGGGGAACAGAATCAGTCCACTATGTGTTTAGTACTGGGGGGGGGGGGGGGGGGACAGAATCAGTCCACTATGTGTTTAGTTCTGGGGGGGGGGAATAGAATCAGTCCACTATGTGTTTAGTACTGGGGGGGGGGGGAACAGAATCAGTCCACTATGTGTTTAGTACTGGGGGGGAACAGAATCAGTCCACTATGTGTTCAGTACTGGGGGGGAACAGAACCAGTCCACTATGTGTTTAGTACTGGGGGGGGAACAGAATCAGTCCACTATGTCTTTAGTACTGGGGGGGGAACAGAATCAGTCCACTATGTGTTTAGTAATGGGGAGGGGGAACAGAATCAGTCCACTATGTGTTAAGTACTGGGGGGGAACAGAATCAGTCCACTATGTGTTTAGTACTGGGGGGGGGGCAAAGAATAAGTCCACTATGTGTTTAGTACTGGGGGGGAGGGAACAGAATCAGTCCACTATGTGTTTAGTACTGGGGGGGAACAGAATCAGTCCACTATGTGTTTAGTACTGGGGGGGAACAGAATCAGTCCACTATGTGTTTAGTACTGGGGGGGGGGGGGGGGGGACAGAATCAGTCCACTATGTGTTCAGTCCTGGGGGGGAACAGAATCAGTCCACTATGTGTTTAGTACTGGGGGGGGGGGGGGGGGGACAGAATCAGTCCACTATGTGTTTAGTACTGGGGGGGAACAGAATCAGTCCACTATGTGTTTAGTACTGGGGGGGGGGGGGGACAGAATCAGTCCACTATGTGTTCAGTCCTGGGGGGGAACAGAATCAGTCCACTATGTGTTTAGTACTGGGGGGGGGAACAGAATCAGTCCACTATGTGTTTAGTACTGGGGGGGGAACAGAATCAGTCCACTATGTGTTTAGTACTGGGGAGGGAACAGAATCAGTCCACTATGTGTTTAGTACTGGGGGGGGGGGGACAGAATCAGTCCACTATGTGTTTAGTACAGGGGGGGGGGGGGGGGGAACAGAATCAGTCCACTATGTGTTTAGTACTGGGGGGGGAACAGAATCAGTCCACTATGTGTTTAGTACTGGGGGGGAACAGAATCCGTCCACTATGTGTTTAGTACTGGGGGGGGAACAGAATCAGTCCACTATGTGTTTAGTAATGGGGAGGGGGAACAGAATCAGTCCACTATGTGTTAAGTACTGGGGGGGAACAGAATCAGTCCACTATGTGTTCAGTACTGGGGGGGAACAGAACCAGTCCACTATGTGTTTAGTACTGGGGGGGGGGGGGGGGGGGTACAGAATCAGTCCACTACGTGTTTAGTACTGGGGAGGGAACAGAATCAGTCCACTATGTGTTTAGTACTGGGGGGGGAACAGAATCAGTCCACTATGTGTTTAGTACTGGGGGGGGGGGGGGGGGACAGAATCAGTCCACTATGTGTTTAGTTCTGGGGGGGGGGAATAGAATCAGTCCACTATGTGTTTAGTACTGGGGGGGGGGGGGAACAGAATCAGTCCACTATGTGTTTAGTACTGGGGGGGAACAGAATCAGTCCACTATGTGTTCAGTACTGGGGGGGAACAGAACCAGTCCACTATGTGTTTAGTACTGGGGGGGGGGGGGGGGGTACAGAATCAGTCCACTACGTGTTTAGTACTGGGGAGGGAACAGAATCAGTCCACTATGTGTTTAGTACTGGGGGGGGGGGGGACAGAATCAGTCCACTATGTGTTTAGTACAGGGGAGGGGGGGGGGGGACAGAATCAGTCCACTATGTGTTTAGTACTGGGGGGGGAACAGAATCAGTCCACTATGTCTTTAGTACTGGGGGGGGAACAGAATCAGTCCACTATGTGTTTAGTAATGGGGAGGGGGAACAGAATCAGTCCACTATGTGTTAAGTACTGGGGGGGAACAGAATCAGTCCACTATGTGTTTAGTACTGGGGGGGGGGCAAAGAATAAGTCCACTATGTGTTTAGTACTGGGGGGGAGGGAACAGAATCAGTCCACTATGTGTTTAGTACTGGGGGGGAACAGAATCAGTCCACTATGTGTTTAGTACTGGGGGGGAACAGAATCAGTCCACTATGTGTTTAGTACTGGGGGGGGGGGGGGGGGGACAGAATCAGTCCACTATGTGTTCAGTCCTGGGGGGGGAACAGAATCAGTCCACTATGTGTTTAGTACTGGGGGGGGGGGGGGGAGGGGGACAGAATCAGTCCACTATGTGTTTAGTACTGGGGGGGAACAGAATCAGTCCACTATGTGTTTAGTACTGGGGGGGGGGGGGGACAGAATCAGTCCACTATGTGTTCAGTCCTGGGGGGGAACAGAATCAGTCCACTATGTGTTTAGTACTGGGGGGGGGAACAGAATCAGTCCACTATGTGTTTAGTACTGGGGGGGGAACAGAATCAGTCCACTATGTGTTTAGTACTGGGGAGGGAACAGAATCAGTCCACTATGTGTTTAGTACTGGGGGGGGGGGGGACAGAATCAGTCCACTATGTGTTTAGTACAGGGGGGGGGGGGGGGGGGAACAGAATCAGTCCACTATGTGTTTAGTACTGGGGGGGGAACAGAATCAGTCCACTATGTGTTTAGTACTGGGGGGGAACAGAATCAGTCCACTATGTGTTTAGTACTGGGGGGGAACAGAATCCGTCCACTATGTGTTTAGTACTGGGGGGGGAACAGAATCAGTCCACTATGTGTTTAGTACTGGGGAGGGAACAGAATCAGTCCACTATGTGTTCAGTCCTGGGGGGGAACAGAATCAGTCCACTATGTGTTTAGTACTGGGGGGGGGGGGGGGGGGGGGAACAGAATCAGTCCACTATGTGTTTAGTACTGGGGGGGAACAGAATCAGTCCACTATGTGTTTAGTACTGGGGGGGGGGGGACAGAATCAGTCCACTATGTGTTCAGTCCTGGGGGGGAACAGAATCAGTCCACTATGTGTTTAGTACTGGGGGGGGGAACAGAATCAGTCCACTATGTGTTTAGTACTGGGGGGGGAACAGAATCAGTCCACTATGTGTTTAGTACTGGGGAGGGAACAGAATCAGTCCACTATGTGTTTAGTACTGGGGGGGGGGGGGACAGAATCAGTCCACTATGTGTTTAGTACAGGGGGGGGGGGGGGGGGAACAGAATCAGTCCACTATGTGTTTAGTACTGGGGGGGGAACAGAATCAGTCCACTATGTGTTTAGTACTGGGGGGGAACAGAATCAGTCCACTATGTTTTTAGTAATGGGGAGGGGGAACAGAATCAGTCCACTATGTGTTAAGTACTGGGGGGGAACAGAATCAGTCCACTATGTGTTTAGTACTGGGGGGGGGGCAAAGAATCAGTCCACTATGTGTTTAGTACTGGGGCGGAGGGAACAGAATCAGTCCACTATGTGTTTAGTACTGGGGGGGATTAGAATCAGTCCACTATGTGTTTAGTACTGGGGGGGAACAGAATCAGTCCACTATGTGTTTAGTACTGGGGGGGGGGGGGGGGACAGAATCAGTCCACTATGTGTTCAGTCCTGGGGGGGGAACAGAATCATTCCACTATGTGTTTAGTACTGGGGGGGGGGGGGGGACAGAATCAGTCCACTATGTGTTCAGTCCTGGGGGGGGACAGAATCAGTCCACTATGTGTTTAGTACTGGGGGGGGGAACAGAATCAGTCCACTATGTGTTTAGTACTGGGGGGGGAACAGAATCAGTCCACTATGTGTTTAGTACTGGGGAGGGAACAGAATCAGTCCACTATGTGTTTAGTACTGGGGGGGGGGGGACAGAATCAGTCCACTATGTGTTTAGTACAGGGGGGGGGGGGGAACAGAATCAGTCCACTATGTGTTTAGTACTGGGGGGGGAACAGAATCAGTCCACTATGTGTTTAGTACTGGGGGGGAACAGAATCCGTCCACTATGTGTTTAGTAATGGGGAGGGGGAACAGAATCAGTCCACTATGTGTTAAGTACTGGGGGGGAACAGAATCAGTCCACTATGTGTTTAGTACTGGGGGGGGGGCAAAGAATCAGTCCACTATGTGTTTAGTACTGGGGGGGAGGGAACAGAATCAGTCCACTATGTGTTTAGTACTGGGGGGGGATTAGAATCAGTCCACTATGTGTTTAGTACTGGGGGGGAACAGAATCAGTCCACTATGTGTTTAGTACTGGGGGGGGGGGGGGGACAGAATCAGTCCACTATGTGTTCAGTCCTGGGGGGGGAACAGAATCATTCCACTATGTGTTTAGTACTGGGGGGGGGGGGGGGGGGAACAGAATCAGTCCACTATGTGTTTAGTACTGGGGGGGAACAGAATCAGTCCACTATGTGTTTAGTACTGGGGGGGGGGGGGGACAGAATCAGTCCACTATGTGTTCAGTCCTGGGGGGGAACAGAATCAGTCCACTATGTGTTTAGTACTGGGGGGGGGGGGGGAACAGAATCAGTCCACTATGTGTTTAGTACTGGGGGGGGAACAGAATCAGTCCACTATGTGTTTAGTACTGGGGGGGGGGGAACAGAATCAGTCCACTATGTGTTTACTACTGGGGGGGAACAGAATCAGTCCACTATGTGTTTAGTACTGGGGGGGGGAACAGAATCAGTCCACTATGTGTTTAGTACTGGGGGGGGTGGGGGGGGGAACAGAATCAGTCCACTATGTGTTTAGTATGGGGGGGGACAGAATCAGTCCACTATGTGTTTAGTACTGGAGAGGGAACAGAATCAGTCCACTATGTGTTTAGTACTGGGGGGGGGGGGGGGGGGGGGACAGAATCAGTCCACTATGTGTTTAGTACTGGGGGGGGGGGCAGAATCAGTCCACAATGTGTTTAGTACTGGGGGGGGAACAGAATCTGTCCACTATGTGTTTAGTACTGGGGGGGAACAGAATCAGTCCACTATGTGTTTAGTACTGGGGGGGAACAGAATCAGTCCACTATGTGTTTAGTACTGGGGGGGGGACAGAATCAGTCCACTATGTGTTTAGTACTGGGGGGGAACAGAATCAGTCCACTATGTGTTTAGTACTGGGGGGGGGGAACAGAATCAGTCCACTATGTGTTTAGTACTGGGGGGGGGGGGAACAGAATCAGTCCACTATGTGTTTACTACTGGGGGGGAACAGAATCAGTCCACTATGTGTTTAGTACTGGGGGGGAACAGAATCAGTCCACTATGTCTTTAGTACTGGGGGGGAACAGAATCAGTCCACTATGTGTTTAGTACTGGGGGGGAACAGAATCAGTCCACTATGTGTTTAGTACTGGGGGGGAACAGATTCAGTCCACTATGTGTTTAGTACTGGGGGGGGAAGGGAACAGAATCAGTCCACTATGTGTTTAGTACTGGGGGGGGGGGGGGGGGGGAACAGAATCAGTCCACTATGTGTTTAGTATGGGGGGGGGGGAACAGAATCAGTCCACTATGTGTTTAGTATGGGGGGGGAGGGAACAGAATCAGTCCACTATGTGTTTAGTACTGGGGGGGAACAGAATCAGTCCACTATGTGTTTAGTACTGGGGGGGGGGGAACAGAATCAGTCCACTATGTGTTTAGTAATGGGGAGGGGGAACAGAAACAGTCCACTATGTGTTAAGTACTGGGGGGGGAACAGAATCAGTCCACTATGTGTTTAGTACTGGGGGGGGGGGGACAGAATCAGTCCACTATGTGTTTAGTACTGGGGGGGGGGGGGGGGGGGGAAGAATCAGTCCACTATGTGTTTAGTACTGGGGGGGAGGGAACAGAATCAGTCCACTATGTGTTTAGTACTGGGGGGGAACAGAATCAGTCCACTATGTGTTTAGTACTGGGGGGGGGACAGAATCAGTCCACTATGTGTTTAGTACTGGGGGGAGAACAGAATCAGTCCACTATGTGTTTAGTACTGGGGGGGGGGGGGAACAGAATCAGTCCACTATGTGTTTAGTACTGGGGGGGGGGAACAGAATCAGTCCACTATGTGTTTAGTACTGGGGGGGGAACGGAATCAGTCCACTATGTGTTTACTACTGGGGGGGAACAGAATCAGTCCACTATGTGTTTAGTACTGGGGGGGAACAGAATCAGTCCACTATGTCTTTAGTACTGGGGGGTAACAGAATCAGTCCACTATGTGTTTAGTACTGGGGGGGAACAGAATCAGTCCACTATGTGTTTAGTACTGGGTGGGAACAGAATCAGTCCACTATGTGTTTAGTACTGGGGGGGGGGGGGGGAACAGAATCAGTCCACTAAGTGTTTAGTACTGGGGGGGGAACAGAATCAGTCCACTATGTGTTTAGTACTGTGGGGGGGGGGGGGGGGAAACAGAATCAGTCCACTATGTGTTTAGTACTGGGGGGGAACAGAATCAGTCCACTATGTGTTTAGTACTGGGGGGGACCAGAATCAGTCCACTATGTGTTTAGTACTGGGGGGGGGACAGAATCAGTCCACTATGTGTTTAGTACTGGGGGGGGGGGAAAGAATCAGTCCACTATGTGTTTAGTACTGGGGGGGAGGGAACAGAATCAGTCCACTATGTGTTTAGTACTGGGGGGGAACAGAATCAGTCCACTATGTGTTTAGTACTGGGGGGGGGACAGAATCAGTCCACTATGTGTTTAGTACTGGGGTGTGGGAAAGAATCAGTCCACTATGTGTTTAGTACTGGGGGGGGGGAACAGAATCAGTCCACTATGTGTTTAGTACTGGGGGGGAACAGAATCAGTCCACTATGTGTTTAGTACTGGGGGGGGGGGGGGACAGAATCAGTCCACTATGTGTTTAGTACTGGGGGGGGGGGACAGAATCAGTCCACTATGTGTTTAGTACTGGGGGGGGGAACAGAATCAGTCCACTATGTGTTTAGTACTGGGGGGGGGGGGGGGGGGGGAAGAATCAGTCCACTATGTGTTTAGTACTGGGGGGGAGGGAACAGAATCAGTCCACTATGTGTTTAGTACTGGGGGGGAACAGAATCAGTCCACTATGTGTTTAGTACTGGGGGGGGGACAGAATCAGTCCACTATGTGTTTAGTACTGGGGGGAGAACAGAATCAGTCCACTATGTGTTTAGTACTGGGGGGGGGGGGGAACAGAATCAGTCCACTATGTGTTTAGTACTGGGGGGGGGGAACAGAATCAGTCCACTATGTGTTTAGTACTGGGGGGGGAACGGAATCAGTCCACTATGTGTTTACTACTGGGGGGGAACAGAATCAGTCCACTATGTGTTTAGTACTGGGGGGGAACAGAATCAGTCCACTATGTCTTTAGTACTGGGGGGGTAACAGAATCAGTCCACTATGTGTTTAGTACTGGGGGGGAACAGAATCAGTCCACTATGTGTTTAGTACTGGGTGGGAACAGAATCAGTCCACTATGTGTTTAGTACTGGGGGGGGGGGGGGAACAGAATCAGTCCACTAAGTGTTTAGTACTGGGGGGGGAACAGAATCAGTCCACTATGTGTTTAGTACTGTGGGGGGGGGGGGGGGGGGGAACAGAATCACTCCACTATGTGTTTAGTACTGGGGGGGAACAGAATCAGTCCACTATGTGTTTAGTACTGGGGGGGGGGGAAAGAATCAGTCCACTATGTGTTTAGTACTGGGGGGGAGGGAACAGAATCAGTCCACTATGTGTTTAGTACTGGGGGGGAACAGAATCAGTCCACTATGTGTTTAGTACTGGGGGGGGGACAGAATCAGTCCACTATGTGTTTAGTACTGGGGTGTGGGAAAGAATCAGTCCACTATGTGTTTAGTACTGGGGGGGGGGAACAGAATCAGTCCACTATGTGTTTAGTACTGGGGGGGAACAGAATCAGTCCACTATGTGTTTAGTACTGGGGGGGGGGGGGGGACAGAATCAGTCCACTATGTGTTTAGTACTGGGGGGGGGGGACAGAATCAGTCCACTATGTGTTTAGTACTGGGGGGGGGAACAGAATCAGTCCACTATGTGTTTAGTACTGGGGGGGGGGGGGGGGGGGGGGGAACAGAATCAGTCCACTATGTGTTTAGTACTGGGGGGGAACAGAATCAGTCCACTATGTGTTTAGTACTGGGGGGGGAACAGAATCAGTCCACTATGTGTTTAGTACTGGGGGGGGGGGAAAGAATCAGTCCACTATGTGTTTAGTACTGGGGGGGGAACAGAATCAGTCCACTATGTGTTTACTACTGGGGGGGAACAGAATCAGTCCACTATGTGTTTAGTACTGGGGGGGAACAGAATCAGTCCACTATGTCTTTAGTAATGGGGGGGAACAGAATCAGTCCACTATGTGTTTAGTACTGGGGGGGAACAGAATCAGTCCACTATGTGTTTAGTACTGGGGGGGAACAGAATCAGTCCACTATGTGTTTAGTACTGGGGGGGGGGACAGAATCAGTCCACTATGTGTTTAGTACTGGGGGGGGGGAACAGAATCAGTCCACTATGTGTTTAGTACTGGGGGGGGGGGGGGGGGGGAACAGAATCAGTCCACTATGTGTTTAGTACTGGGGGGGAACAGAATCAGTCCACTATGTGTTTAGTACTGGGGGGGGAACAGAATCAGTCCACTATGTGTTTTGTACTGGGGGGGAACAGAATCAGTCCACTATGTGTTTAGTACTGGGTGGGAACAGAATCAGTCCACTATGTGTTTAGTACTGGGGGGGGGGGGGGAACAGAATCAGTCCACTATGTGTTTAGTACTGGGGGGGGAACAGAATCAGTCCACTATGTGTTTAGTACTGGGGGGGGGGGGGGGACAGAATCAGTCCACTATGTATTTAGTACTGGGGGGGAACAGAATCAGTCCACTATGTGTTTAGTACTGGGGGGGAACAGAATCAGTCCACTATGTGTTTAGTACTGGGGGGGGGGACAGAATCAGTCCACTATGTGTTTAGTACTGGGGGGGGGAAAGAATCAGTCCACTATGTGTTTAGTACTGGGGGGGAGGGAATAGAATCAGTCCACTATGTGTTTAGTACTGGGGGGGAACAGAATCAGTCCACTATGTGTTTAGTACTGGGGGGGGGGAACAGAATCAGTCCACTATGTGTTTAGTACTGGGGGGGGGGGACAGAATCAGTCCACTATGTGTTTAGTACTGGGGGGGGGAACAGAATCAGTCCACTATGTGTTTAGTACTGGGGGGGGAACAGAATCAGTCCACTATGTGTTTAGTACTGGGGGGGGGGGACAGAATCAGTCCACTATGTGTTTAGTACTGGGGGGGGAACAGAATCAGTCCACTATGTGTTTACTACTGGGGGGGAACAGAATCAGTCCACTATGTGTTTAGTACTGGGGGGGGAACAGAATCAGTCCACTATGTCTTTAGTACTGGGGGGGAACAGAATCAGTCCACTATGTGTTTAGTACTGGGGGGGGACAGAATCAGTCCACTATGTGTTTAGTACTGGGGGGGAACAGAATCAGTCCACTATGTGTTTAGTACTGGGGGGGGGGGGAACAGAATCAGTCCACTATGTGTTTAGTACTGGGGGGGGAACAGAATCAGTCCACTATGTGTTTAGTACTGTGGGGGGGGGGGACAGAATCAGTCCACTATGTGTTTAGTACTGGGGGGGAACAGAATCAGTCCACTATGTGTTTAGTACTGGGGGGGAACAGAATCAGTCCACTATGTGTTTAGTACTGGGGGGGGGGGACAGAATCAGTCCACTATGTGTTTAGTACTGGGGGGGAGGAACAGAATCAGTCCACTATGTGTTTAGTACTGGGGGGGGGGGGGGGGGGGGAACAGAATCAGTCCACTATGTGTTTAGTACTGGGGGGGAACAGAATCAGTCCACTATGTGTTTAGTACTGGGGGGGGAACAGAATCAGTCCACTATGTGTTTAGTACTGGGGGGGAACAGAATCAGTCCACTATGTGTTTAGTACTGGGGGGGAACAGAATCAGTCCACTATGTGTTTAGTACTGGGGGGGGGGGAAAGAATCAGTCCACTATGTGTTTAGTACTGGGGGGGGAACAGAATCAGTCCACTATGTGTTTAGTACTGGGGGGGGGGGGGGGGGAACAGAATCAGTCCACTATGTGTTTAGTACTGGGGGGGAACAGAATCAGTCCACTATGTGTTTAGTACTGGGGGGGGGGACAGAATCAGTCCACTATGTGTTTAGTACTGGGGGGGGAACAGAATCAGTCCACTATGTGTTTAGTACTGGGGGGGAACAGAATCAGTCCACTATGTGTTTAGTACTGGGGGGGAACAGAATCAGTCCACTATGTCTTTAGTACTGGGGGGGGAACAGAATCAGTCCACTATGTGTTTAGTACTGGGGGGGAACAGAATCAGTCCACTATGTGTTTAGTACTGGGTGGGAACAGAATCAGTCCACTATGTCTTTAGTACTGGGGGGGGGACAGAATCAGTCCACTATGTGTTTAGTACTGGGGGGGGGGAACAGAATCAGTCCACTATGTGTCTAGTACTGGGGGGGAACAGAATCAGTCCACTATGTGTTTAGTACTGGGTGGGAACAGAATCAGTCCACTATGTGTTTAGTACTGGGGGGGGGGGGAACAGAATCAGTCCACTATGTGTTTAGTACTGGGGGGAGGAACAGAATCAGTCCACTATGTGTTTAGTACTGGGGGGGGGGGGAACAGAATCAGTCCACTATGTGTTTAGTACTGGGGGGGAACAGAATCAGTCCACTATGTGTTTAGTACTGGGGGGGAACAGAATCAGTCCACTATGTGTTTAGTACTGGGGGGGAACAGAATCAGTCCACTATGTGTTTAGTACTGGGGGGGGGGACAGAATCAGTCCACTATGTGTTTAGTACTGGGGGGGGGGAACAGAATCAGTCCACTATGTGTTTAGTACTGGGGGGGGGGGGGGGGGAACAGAATCAGTCCACTATGTGTTTAGTACTGGGGGGGAACAGAATCAGTCCACTATGTGTTTAGTACTGGGGGGGGAACAGAATCAGTCCACTATGTGTTTTGTACTGGGGGGGAACAGAATCAGTCCACTATGTGTTTAGTACTGGGGTGGGAACAGAATCAGTCCACTATGTGTTTAGTACTGGGGGGGGGGGGGAACAGAATCAGTCCACTATGTGTTTAGTACTGGGGGGGGAACAGAATCAGTCCACTATGTGTTTAGTACTGGGGGGGGGGGGGGGGACAGAATCAGTCCACTATGTGTTTAGTACTGGGGGGGAACAGAATCAGTCCACTATGTGTTTAGTACTGGGGGGGAACAGAATCAGTCCACTATGTGTTTAGTACTGGGGGGGGGGACAGAATCAGTCCACTATGTGTTTAGTACTGGGGGGGGGAAAGAATCAGTCCACTATGTGTTTAGTACTGGGTGGGAGGGAATAGAATCAGTCCACTATGTGTTTAGTACTGGGGGGGAACAGAATCAGTCCACTATGTGTTTAGTACTGGGGGGGGGGAACAGAATCAGTCCACTATGTGTTTAGTACTGGGGGGGGGGACAGAATCAGTCCACTATGTGTTTAGTACTGGGGGGGGGAACAGAATCAGTCCACTATGTGTTTAGTACTGGGGGGGGAACAGAATCAGTCCACTATGTGTTTAGTACTGGGGGGGGGGACAGAATCAGTCCACTATGTGTTTAGTACTGGGGGGGGAACAGAATCAGTCCACTATGTGTTTACTACTGGGGGGGAACAGAATCAGTCCACTATGTGTTTAGTACTGGGGGGGGAACAGAATCAGTCCACTATGTCTTTAGTACTGGGGGGGAACAGAATCAGTCCACTATGTGTTTAGTACTGGGGGGGGACAGAATCAGTCCACTATGTGTTTAGTACTGGGGGGGAACAGAATCAGTCCACTATGTGTTTAGTACTGGGGGGGGGGGGGAACAGAATCAGTCCACTATGTGTTTAGTACTGGGGGGGGAACAGAATCAGTCCACTATGTGTTTAGTACTGTGGGGGGGGGGACAGAATCAGTCCACTATGTGTTTAGTACTGGGGGGGAACAGAATCAGTCCACTATGTGTTTAGTACTGGGGGGGAACAGAATCAGTCCACTATGTGTTTAGTACTGGGGGGGGGGGACAGAATCAGTCCACTATGTGTTTAGTACTGGGGGGGAGGAACAGAATCAGTCCACTATGTGTTTAGTACTGGGGGGGGGGGGGGGGGGAACAGAATCAGTCCACTATGTGTTTAGTACTGGGGGGGAACAGAATCAGTCCACTATGTGTTTAGTACTGGGGGGGGAACAGAATCAGTCCACTATGTGTTTAGTACTGGGGGGGAACAGAATCAGTCCACTATGTGTTTAGTACTGGGGGGGAACAGAATCAGTCCACTATGTGTTTAGTACTGGGGGGGGGGGAAAGAATCAGTCCACTATGTGTTTAGTACTGGGGGGGGGAACAGAATCAGTCCACTATGTGTTTAGTACTGGGGGGGGGGGGGGGGGACAGAATCAGTCCACTATGTGTTTAGTACTGGGGGGGAACAGAATCAGTCCACTATGTGTTTAGTACTGGGGGGGGGACAGAATCAGTCCACTATGTGTTTAGTACTGGGGGGGGAACAGAATCAGTCCACTATGTGTTTACTACTGGGGGGGAACAGAATCAGTCCACTATGTGTTTAGTACTGGGGGGGAACAGAATCAGTCCACTATGTCTTTAGTACTGGGGGGGTAACAGAATCAGTCCACTATGTGTTTAGTACTGGGGGGGAACAGAATCAGTCCACTATGTGTTTAGTACTGGGTGGGAACAGAATCAGTCCACTATGTCTTTAGTACTGGGGGGGGGACAGAATCAGTCCACTATGTGTTTAGTACTGGGGGGGGGAACAGAATCAGTCCACTATGTGTTTAGTACAGGGGGGAACAGAATCAGTCCACTATGTGTTTAGTACTGGGTGGGAACAGAATCAGTCCACTATGTGTTTAGTACTGGGGGGGGGGAACAGAATCAGTCCACTATGTGTTTAGTACTGGGGGGAGGAACAGAATCAGTCCACTATGTGTTTAGTACTGGGGGGGGGGGAACAGAATCAGTCCACTATGTGTTTAGTACTGGGGGGGGGGGGGGGGGGAACAGAATCAGTCCACTATGTGTTTAGTACTGGGGGGGAACAGAATCAGTCCACTATGTGTTTAGTACTGGGGGGGGGAACAGAATCAGTCCACTATGTGTTTTGTACTGGGGGGGAACAGAATCAGTCCACTATGTGTTTAGTACTGGGGGGGAACAGAATCAGTCCACTATGTGTTTAGTACTGGGGGGGGGGGGGGAACAGAATCAGTCCACTATGTGTTTAGTACTGGGGGGGGAACAGAATCAGTCCACTATGTGTTTAGTACTGGGGGGGGGGGGGGGGGGGACAGAATCAGTCCACTATGTGTTTAGTACTGGGGGGGAACAGAATCAGTCCACTATGTGTTTAGTACTGGGGGGGAACAGAATCAGTCCACTATGTGTTTAGTACTGGGGGGGGGGACAGAATCAGTCCACTATGTGTTTAGTACTGGGGGGGGAACAGAATCAGTCCACTATGTGTTTAGTACTGGGGGGGGGAACAGAATCAGTCCACTATGTGTTTAGTACTGGGGGGGAACAGAATCAGTCCACTATGTGTTTAGTACTGGGGGGGGGAACAGAATCAGTCCACTATGTGTTTAGTACTGGGGGGGGGGACAGAATCAGTCCACTATGTGTTTAGTACTGGGGGGGGGAACAGAATCAGTCCACCATGTGTTTAGTACTGGGGGGGGAACAGAATCAGTCCACTATGTGTTTAGTACTGGGGGGGGGGGACAGAATCAGTCCACTATGTGTTTAGTACTGGGGGGGGAACAGAATCAGTCCACTATGTGTTTACTACTGGGGGGGAACAGAATCAGTCCACTATGTGTTTAGTACTGGGGGGGGAACAGAATCAGTCCACTATGTCTTTAGTACTGGGGGGGAACAGAATCAGTCCACTATGTGTTTAGTACTGGGGGGGGACAGAATCAGTCCACTATGTGTTTAGTACTGGGGGGGGAACAGAATCAGTCCACTATGTGTTTAGTACTGGGGGGGGGGGGAACAGAATCAGTCCACTATGTGTTTAGTACTGGGGGGGGAACAGAATCAGTCCACTATGTGTTTAGTACTGTGGGGGGGGGGACAGAATCAGTCCACTATGTGTTTAGTACTGGGGGGGAACAGAATCAGTCCACTATGTGTTTAGTACTGGGGGGGGAACAGAATCAGTCCACTATGTGTTTAGTACTGGGGGGGGGGGACAGAATCAGTCCACTATGTGTTTAGTACTGGGGGGGAGGAACAGAATCAGTCCACTATGTGTTTAGTACTGGGGGGGGGGGGGGGGGGAACAGAATCAGTCCACTATGTGTTTAGTACTGGGGGGGAACAGAATCAGTCCACTATGTGTTTAGTACTGGGGGGGGAACAGAATCAGTCCACTATGTGTTTAGTACTGGGGGGGGAACAGAATCAGTCCACTATGTGTTTAGTACTGGGGGGGAACAGAATCAGTCCACTATGTGTTTAGTACTGGGGGGGGGGGAAAGAATCAGTCCACTATGTGTTTAGTACTGGGGGGGGGAACAGAATCAGTCCACTATGTGTTTAGTACTGGGGGGGGGGGGGGGGGACAGAATCAGTCCACTATGTGTTTAGTACTGGGGGGGGAACAGAATCAGTCCACTATGTGTTTAGTACTGGGGGGGGGGACAGAATCAGTCCACTATGTGTTTAGTACTGGGGGGGGAACAGAATCAGTCCACTATGTGTTTACTACTGGGGGGGAACAGAATCAGTCCACTATGTGTTTAGTACTGGGGGGGAACAGAATCAGTCCACTATGTCTTTAGTACTGGGGGGGAACAGAATCAGTCCACTATGTGTTTAGTACTGGGGGGGAACAGAATCAGTCCACTATGTGTTTAGTACTGGGGGGGAACAGAATCAGTCCACTATGTCTTTAGTACTGGGGGGGGGGACAGAATCAGTCCACTATGTGTTTAGTACTGGGGGGGGGGAACAGAATCAGTCCACTATGTGTTTAGTACTGGGGGGAACAGAATCAGTCCACTATGTGTTTAGTACTGGGGTGGGAACAGAATCAGTCCACTATGTGTTTAGTACTGGGGGGGGGGAACAGAATCAGTCCACTATGTGTTTAGTACTGGGGGGAGGAACAGAATCAGTCCACTATGTGTTTAGTACTGGGGGGGGGGGAACAGAATCAGTCCACTATGTGTTTAGTACTGGGGGGGGAACAGAATCAGTCCACTATGTGTTTAGTACTGGGGGGGAACAGAATCAGTCCACTATGTGTTTAGTACTGGGGGGGGGGACAGAATCAGTCCACTATGTGTTTAGTACTGGGGGGGGGAAAGAATCAGTCCACTATGTGTTTAGTACTGGGGGGGAGGGAACAGAATCAGTCCACTATGTGTTTAGTACTGGGGGGGAACAGAATCAGTCCACTATGTGTTTAGTACTGGGGGGGGGGAACAGAATCAGTCCACTATGTGTTTAGTACTGGGGGGGGGGACAGAATCAGTCCACTATGTGTTTAGTACTGGGGGGGGGAACAGAATCAGTCCACTATGTGTTTAGTACTGGGGGGGGGGGGGGGGAACAGAATCAGTCCACTATGTGTTTAGTACTGGGGGGGAACAGAATCAGTCCACTATGTGTTTAGTACTGGGGGGGGAACAGAATCAGTCCACTATGTGTTTAGTACTGGGGGGGGGGGGACAGAATCAGTCCACTATGTGTTTAGTACTGGGGGGGGAACAGAATCAGTCCACTATGTGTTTACTACTGGGGGGGAACAGAATCAGTCCACTATGTGTTTAGTACTGGGGGGGAACAGAATCAGTCCACTATGTCTTTAGTACTGGGGGGTAACAGAATCAGTCCACTATGTGTTTAGTACTGGGGGGGGAACAGAATCAGTCCACTATGTGTTTAGTACTGGGTGGGAACAGAATCAGTCCACTATGTCTTTAGTACTGGGGGGGGGACAGAATCAGTCCACTATGTGTTTAGTACTGGGGGGGGGGAACAGAATCAGTCCACTATGTGTTTAGTACAGGGGGGGAACAGAATCAGTCCACTATGTGTTTAGTACTGGGTGGGAACAGAATCAGTCCACTATGTGTTTAGTACTGGGGGGGGGGAACAGAATCAGTCCACTATGTGTTTAGTACTGGGGGGAGGAACAGAATCAGTCCACTATGTGTTTAGTACTGGGGGGGGGGGAACAGAATCAGTCCACTATGTGTTTAGTACTGGGGGGGAACAGAATCAGTCCACTATGTGTTTAGTACTGGGGGGGAACAGAATCAGTCCACTATGTGTTTAGTACTGGGGGGGGGACAGAATCAGTCCACTATGTGTTTAGTACTGGGGGGGGGAAAGAATCAGTCCACTATGTGTTTAGTACTGGGGGGGAGGGAACAGAATCAGTCCACTATGTGTTTAGTACTGGGGGGGAACAGAATCAGTCCACTATGTGTTTAGTACTGGGGGGGGGGAACAGAATCAGTCCACTATGTGTTTAGTACTGGGGGGGGGGACAGAATCAGTCCACTATGTGTTTAGTACTGGGGGGGGGGAACAGAATCAGTCCACTATGTGTTTAGTACTGGGGGGGGGGGGGGGAAACAGAATCAGTCCACTATGTGTTTAGTACTGGGGGGGAACAGAATCAGTCCACTATGTGTTTAGTACTGGGGGGGGAACAGAATCAGTCCACTATGTGTTTAGTACTGGGGGGGGGGGACAGAATCAGTCCACTATGTGTTTAGTACTGGGGGGGGAACAGAATCAGTCCACTATGTGTTTACTACTGGGGGGGGAACAGAATCAGTCCACTATGTGTTTAGTACTGGGGGGGGAACAGAATCAGTCCACTATGTCTTTAGTACTGGGGGGGAACAGAATCAGTCCACTATGTGTTTAGTACTGGGGGGGGAACAGAATCAGTCCACTATGTGTTTAGTACTGGGGGGGAACAGAATCAGTCCACTATGTGTTTAGTACTGGGGGGGGGGGGGAACAGAATCAGTCCACTATGTGTTTAGTACTGGGGGGGGAACAGAATCAGTCCACTATGTGTTTAGTACTGTGGGGGGGGGGACAGAATCAGTCCACTATGTGTTTAGTACTGGGGGGGGAACAGAATCAGTCCACTATGTGTTTAGTACTGGGGGGGAACAGAATCAGTCCACTATGTGTTTAGTACTGGGGGGGGGGGGGACAGAATCAGTCCACTATGTGTTTAGTACTGGGGGGGGGGGGGGGGGGAACAGAATCAGTCCACTATGTGTTTAGTACTGGGGGGGGAACAGAATCAGTCCACTATGTGTTTAGTACTGGGGGGGGGAACAGAATCAGTCCACTATGTGTTTAGTACTGGGGGGGGAACAGAATCAGTCCACTATGTGTTTAGTACTGGGGGGGAACAGAATCAGTCCACTATGTGTTTAGTACTGGGGGGGGGGACAGAATCAGTCCACTATGTGTTTAGTACTGGGGGGGGGGAACAGAATCAGTCCACTATGTGTTTAGTACTGGGGGGGGGGGGGGAACAGAATCAGTCCACTATGTGTTTAGTACTGGGGGGGAACAGAATCAGTCCACTATGTGTTTAGTACTGGGGGGGGGGACAGAATCAGTCCACTATGTGTTTAGTACTGGGGGGGGAACAGAATCAGTCCACTATGTGTTTAGTACTGGGGGGGGGGGGGGGAACAGAATCAGTCCACTATGTGTTTAGTACTGGGGGGGGAACAGAATCAGTCCACTATGTGTTTAGTACTGGGGGGGGAACAGAATCAGTCCACTATGTGTTTAGTACTGGGGGGGAACAGAATCAGTCCACTATGTGTTTAGTACTGGGGGGGAACAGAATCAGTCCACTATGTGTTTAGTACTGGGGGGGGGGGACAGAATCAGTCCACTATGTGTTTAGTACTGGGGGGGGGGAACAGAATCAGTCCACTATGTGTTTAGTACTGGGGGGGGGGGGGGAACAGAATCAGTCCACTATGTGTTTAGTACTGGGGGGGAACAGAATCAGTCCACTATGTGTTTAGTACTGGGGGGGGGGACAGAATCAGTCCACTATGTGTTTAGTACTGGGGGGGGAACAGAATCAGTCCACTATGTGTTTAGTACTGGGGGGGGGGGGGGGGACAGAATCAGTCCACTATGTGTTTAGTACTGGGGGGGGGGGGGGAACAGAATCAGTCCACTATGTGTTTAGTACTGGGGGGGAACAGAATCAGTCCACTATGTGTTTAGTACTGGGGGGGGAACAGAATCAGTCCACTATGTGTTTAGTACTGGGGGGGGAACAGAATCAGTCCACTATGTGTTTAGTACTGGGGGGGGAACAGAATCAGTCCACTATGTGTTTAGTACTGGGGGGGGGGAACAGAATCAGTCCACTATGTGTTTAGTACTGGGGGGGGAACAGAATCAGTCCACTATGTGTTTAGTACTGGGGGGGGGGGGGGGACAGAATCAGTCCACTATGTGTTTAGTACTGGGGGGGGAACAGAATCAGTCCACTATGTGTTTAGTACTGGGGGGGGGACAGAATCAGTCCACTATGTGTTTAGTACTGGGGGGGGAACAGAATCAGTCCACTATGTGTTTAGTACTGGGGGGGGAACAGAATCAGTCCACTATGTGTTTAGTACTGGGGGGGGAACAGAATCAGTCCACTATGTGTTTAGTACTGGGGGGGGAACAGAATCAGTCCACTATGTGTTTAGTACTGGGGGGGAACAGAATCAGTCCACTATGTGTTTAGTACTGGGGGGGAACAGAATCAGTCCACTATGTCTTTAGTACTGGGGGGGGGACAGAATCAGTCCACTATGTGTTTAGTACTGGGGGGGGGGAACAGAATCAGTCCACTATGTGTTTAGTACTGGGGGGAACAGAATCAGTCCACTATGTGTTTAGTACTGGGGTGGGAACAGAATCAGTCCACTATGTGTTTAGTACTGGGGGGGGGGGAACAGAATCAGTCCACTATGTGTTTAGTACTGGGGGGGGAACAGAATCAGTCCACTATGTGTTTAGTACTGGGGGGGGGGGAACAGAATCAGTCCACTATGTGTTTAGTACTGGGGGGGAACAGAATCAGTCCACTATGTGTTTAGTACTGGGGGGGAACAGAATCAGTCCACTATGTGTTTAGTACTGGGGGGGGGACAGAATCAGTCCACTATGTGTTTAGTACTGGGGGGGGAAAGAATCAGTCCACTATGTGTTTAGTACTGGGGGGAGGGAACAGAATCAGTCCACTATGTGTTTAGTACTGGGGGGGAACAGAATCAGTCCACTATGTGTTTAGTACTGGGGGGGGGAACAGAATCAGTCCACTATGTGTTTAGTACTGGGGGGGGGACAGAATCAGTCCACTATGTGTTTAGTACTGGGGGGGGGAACAGAATCAGTCCACTATGTGTTTAGTACTGGGGGGGGGGGGGGGGAAACAGAATCAGTCCACTATGTGTTTAGTACTGGGGGGGAACAGAATCAGTCCACTATGTGTTTAGTACTGGGGGGGGAACAGAATCAGTCCACTATGTGTTTAGTACTGGGGGGGGGGGACAGAATCAGTCCACTATGTGTTTAGTACTGGGGGGGGAACAGAATCAGTCCACTATGTGTTTAGTACTGGGGGGGGAACAGAATCAGTCCACTATGTGTTTAGTACTGGGGGGGGAACAGAATCAGTCCACTATGTCTTTAGTACTGGGGGGGGAACAGAATCAGTCCACTATGTGTTTAGTACTGGGGGGGGAACAGAATCAGTCCACTATGTGTTTAGTACTGGGGGGGGAACAGAATCAGTCCACTATGTGTTTAGTACTGGGGGGGGGGGGGGAACAGAATCAGTCCACTATGTGTTTAGTACTGGGGGGGGAACAGAATCAGTCCACTATGTGTTTAGTACTGTGGGGGGGGGGACAGAATCAGTCCACTATGTGTTTAGTACTGGGGGGGGAACAGAATCAGTCCACTATGTGTTTAGTACTGGGGGGGAACAGAATCAGTCCACTATGTGTTTAGTACTGGGGGGGGGGGGACAGAATCAGTCCACTATGTGTTTAGTACTGGGGGGGGGGGGGGGGGGAACAGAATCAGTCCACTATGTGTTTAGTACTGGGGGGGGAACAGAATCAGTCCACTATGTGTTTAGTACTGGGGGGGGAACAGAATCAGTCCACTATGTGTTTAGTACTGGGGGGGGAACAGAATCAGTCCACTATGTGTTTAGTACTGGGGGGGAACAGAATCAGTCCACTATGTGTTTAGTACTGGGGGGGGGACAGAATCAGTCCACTATGTGTTTAGTACTGGGGGGGGGGAACAGAATCAGTCCACTATGTGTTTAGTACTGGGGGGGGGGGGGGAACAGAATCAGTCCACTATGTGTTTAGTACTGGGGGGGGAACAGAATCAGTCCACTATGTGTTTAGTACTGGGGGGGGGGACAGAATCAGTCCACTATGTGTTTAATACTGGGGGGGGAACAGAATCAGTCCACTATGTGTTTAGTACTGGGGGGGGGGGGGGGGGGGAACAGAATCAGTCCACTATGTGTTTAGTACTGGGGGGGAACAGAATCAGTCCACTATGTGTTTAGTACTGGGGGGGGGACAGAATCAGTCCACTATGTGTTTAGTACTGGGGGGGAACAGAATCAGTCCACTATGTGTTTAGTACTGGGGGGGAACAGAATCAGTCCACTATGTGTTTAGTACTGGGGGGGGGACAGAATCAGTCCACTATGTGTTTAGTACTGGGGGGGGGGAACAGAATCAGTCCACTATGTGTTTAGTACTGGGGGGGGGGGGTGAACAGAATCAGTCCACTATGTGTTTAGTACTGGGGGGGAACAGAATCAGTCCACTATGTGTTTAGTACTGGGGGGGGGGACAGAATCAGTCCACTATGTGTTTAGTACTGGGGGGGGGAACAGAATCAGTCCACTATGTGTTTAGTACTGGGGGGGGGGGGGGGGACAGAATCAGTCCACTATGTGTTTAGTACTGGGGGGGAACAGAATCAGTCCACTATGTGTTTAGTACTGGGGGGGGGAACAGAATCAGTCCACTATGTGTTTAGTACTGGGGGGGGGGGACAGAATCAGTCCACTATGTGTTTAGTACTGGGGGGGGAACAGAATCAGTCCACTATGTGTTTACTACTGGGGGGGAACAGAATCAGTCCACTATGTGTTTAGTACTGGGGGGGAACAGAATCAGTCCACTATGTCTTTAGTACTGGGGGGGGAAAAGAATCAGTCCACTATGTGTTTAGTACTGGGGGGGAACAGAATCAGTCCACTATGTGTTTAGTACTGGGGGGGAACAGAATCAGTCCACTATGTGTTTAGTACTGGGGGGGGGGACAGAATCAGTACACTATGTGTTTAGTACTGGGGGGGGGAAAGAATCAGTCCACTATGTGTTTAGTACTGGGGGGGAGGGAACAGAATCAGTCCACTATGTGTTTAGTACTGGGGGGGAACAGAATCAGTCCACTATGTGTTTAGTACTGGGGGGGGGGGAACAGAATCAGTCCACTATGTGTTTAGTACTGGGGGGGGGGACAGAATCAGTCCACTATGTGTTTAGTACTGGGGGGGGGGAACAGAATCAGTCCACTATGTGTTTAGTACTGGGGGGGGGGGGGGGGGAAACAGAATCAGTCCACTATGTGTTTAGTACTGGGGGGGAACAGAATCAGTCCACTATGTGTTTAGTACTGGGGGGGGAACAGAATCAGTCCACTATGTGTTTAGTACTGGGGGGGGGGGACAGAATCAGTCCACTATGTGTTTAGTACTGGGGGGGAACAGAATCAGTCCACTATGTGTTTACTACTGGGGGGGAACAGAATCAGTCCACTATGTGTTTAGTACTGGGGGGGGAAAAGAATCAGTCCACTATGTCTTTAGTACTGGGGGGGAACAGAATCAGTCCACTATGTGTTTAGTACTGGGGGGGGAACAGAATCAGTCCACTATGTGTTTAGTACTGGGGGGGAACAGAATCAGTCCACTATGTGTTTAGTACTGGGGGGGGGGGGGGAACAGAATCAGTCCACTATGTGTTTAGTACTGGGGGGGGAACAGAATCAGTCCACTATGTGTTTAGTACTGTGGGGGGGGGACAGAATCAGTCCACTATGTGTTTAGTACTGGGGGGGAACAGAATCAGTCCACTATGTGTTTAGTACTGGGGGGGGAACAGAATCAGTCCACTATGTGTTTAGTACTGGGGGGGGGGGGAACAGAATCAGTCCACTATGTGTTTAGTACTGGGGGGGAACAGAATCAGTCCACTATGTGTTTAGTACTGGGGGGGGAACAGAATCAGTCCACTATGTGTTTAGTACTGGGGGGGGAACAGAATCAGTCCACTATGTGTTTAGTACTGGGGGGGGAACAGAATCAGTCCACTATGTGTTTAGTACTGGGGGGGAACAGAATCAGTCCACTATGTGTTTAGTACTGGGGGGGAACAGAATCAGTCCACTATGTGTTTAGTACTGGGGGGGGGGACAGAATCAGTCCACTATGTGTTTAGTACTGGGGGGGGGGGGGAACAGAATCAGTCCACTATGTGTTTAGTACTGGGGGGGGGGGGAACAGAATCAGTCCACTATGTGTTTAGTACTGGGGGGGAACAGAATCAGTCCACTATGTGTTTAGTACTGGGGGGGGGGACAGAATCAGTCCACTATGTGTTTAGTACTGGGGGGGGGAACAGAATCAGTCCACTATGTGTTTAGTACTGGGGGGGGGGGGGGGGGAACAGAATCAGTCCACTATGTGTTTAGTGCTGGGGGGGAACAGAATCAGTCCACTATGTGTTTAGTACTGGGGGGGGGAACAGAATCAGTCCACTATGTGTTTAGTACTGGGGGGGGGGGGGGGACAGAATCAGTCCACTATGTGTTTAGTACTGGGGGGGAACAGAATCAGTCCACTATGTGTTTACTACTGGGGGGGAACAGAATCAGTCCACTATGTGTTTAGTACTGGGGGGGAACAGAATCAGTCCACTATGTCTTTAGTACTGGGGGGGAACAGAATCAGTCCACTATGTGTTTAGTACTGGGGGGGAACAGAATCAGTCCACTATGTGTTTAGTACTGGGGGGGAACAGAATCAGTCCACTATGTGTTTAGTACTGGGGGGGAACAGAATCAGTCCACTATGTGTTTAGTACTGGGGGGGGGACAGAATCAGTCCACTATGTGTTTAGTACTGGGGGGGGGACCAGAATCAGTCCACTATGTGTTTAGTACTGGGGGGGGGGGGGACAGAATCAGTCCACTATGTGTTTAGTACTGGGGGGGGGGAACAGAATCAGTCCACTATGTGTTTAGTACTGGGGGGGGGGGGGGGGGGGGGGGGAACAGAATCAGTCCACTATGTGTTTAGTACTGGGGGGGGGAACAGAATCAGTCCACTATGTGTTTAGTACTGGGGGGGGAACAGAATCAGTCCACTATGTGTTTAGTACTGTGGGGGGGGGACAGAATCAGTCCACTATGTGTTTAGTACTGGGGGGGGAACAGAATCAGTCCACTATGTGTTTAGTACTGGGGGGGAACAGAATCAGTCCACTATGTGTTTAGTACTGGGGGGGGGGAACAGAATCAGTCCACTATGTGTTTAGTACTGGGGGGGAACAGAATCAGTCCACTATGTGTTTAGTACTGGGGGGGGGGGAACAGAATCAGTCCACTATGTGTTTAGTACTGGGGGGGAACAGAATCAGTCCACTATGTGTTTAGTACTGGGGGGGGAACAGAATCAGTCCACTATGTGTTTAGTACTGGGGGGGAACAGAATCAGTCCACTATGTGTTTAGTACTGGGGGGGGAACAGAATCAGTCCACTATGTGTTTAGTACTGGGGGGGGGGACAGAATCAGTCCACTATGTGTTTAGTACTGGGGGGGGGGGAACAGAATCAGTCCACTATGTGTTTAGTACTGGGGGGGGGGGGAACAGAATCAGTCCACTATGTGTTTAGTACTGGGGGGGGGGGAACAGAATCAGTCCACTATGTGTTTAGTACTGGGGGGGGGGACAGAATCAGTCCACTATGTGTTTAGTACTGGGGGGGGGAACAGAATCAGTCCACTATGTGTTTAGTACTGGGGGGGGGGGGGGGGAACAGAATCAGTCCACTATGTGTTTAGTACTGGGGGGGAACAGAATCAGTCCACTATGTGTTTAGTACTGGGGGGGGGAACAGAATCAGTCCACTATGTGTTTAGTACTGGGGGGGGGGGGACAGAATCAGTCCACTATGTGTTTAGTACTGGGGGGGAACAGAATCAGTCCACTATGTGTTTACTACTGGGGGGGAACAGAATCAGTCCACTATGTCTTTAGTACTGGGGGGGAACAGAATCAGTCCACTATGTGTTTAGTACTGGGGGGGAACAGAATCAGTCCACTATGTGTTTAGTACTGGGGGGGAACAGAATCAGTCCACTATGTGTTTAGTACTGGGGGGGAACAGAATCAGTCCACTATGTGTTTAGTACTGGGGGGGGGGACAGAATCAGTACACTATGTGTTTAGTACTGGGGGGGGGAGGAACAGAATCAGTCCACTATGTGTTTAGTACTGGGGGGGGGGGGGGAACAGAATCAGTCCACTATGTGTTTAGTACTGGGGGGGACCAGAATCAGTCCACTATGTGTTTAGTACTGGGGGGGGGGGACAGAATCAGTCCACTATGTGTTTAGTACTGGGGGGGGGGAACAGAATCAGTCCACTATGTGTTTAGTACTGGGGGGGGGGGGGGGGGGGGAACAGAATCAGTCCACTATGTGTTTAGTACTGGGGGGGAACAGAATCAGTCCACTATGTGTTTAGTACTGGGGGGGAACAGAATCAGTCCACTATGTGTTTACTACTGGGGGGGAACAGAATCAGTCCACTATGTGTTTAGTACTGGGGGGGAACAGAATCAGTCCACTATGTCTTTAGTACTGGGGGGGAACAGAATCAGTCCACTATGTGTTTAGTACTGGGGGGGAACAGAATCAGTCCACTATGTGTTTAGTACTGGGGGGGGGGGGAACAGAATCAGTCCACTATGTGTTTAGTACTGGGGGGGGAACAGAATCAGTCCACTATGTGTTTAGTACTGTGGGGGGGGGGGGGGGACAGAATCAGTCCACTATGTGTTTAGTACTGGGGGGGATCAGAATCAGTCCACTATGTGTTTAGTACTGGGGGGGGAACAGAATCAGTCCACTATGTGTTTAGTACTGGGGGGGGGGGGGGGAACAGAATCAGTCCACTATGTGTTTAGTACGGGGGGGACAGAATCAGTCCACTATGTGTTTAGTACTGGGGTGGGAACAGAATCAGTCCACTATGTGTTTAGTACTGGGGGGGGGACAGAATCAGTCCACTATGTGTTTAGTACTGGGGGGGATCAGAATCAGTCCACTATGTGTTTAGTACTGGGGGGGAACAGAATCAGTCCACTATGTGTTTAGTACTGGGGGGGAACAGAATCAGTCCACTATGTGTTTAGTACTGGGGGGGAACAGAATCAGTCCACTATGTGTTTAGTACTGGGGGGGGAACAGAATCAGTCCACTATGTGTTTAGTACTGGGGGGGAACAGAATCAGTCCACTATGTGTTTAGTACTGGGTGGGAACAGAATCAGTCCACTATGTGTTTAGTACTGGGGGGGGGGGGAACAGAATCAGTCCACTATGTGTTTAGTACTGGGGGGGGAACAGAATCAGTCCACTATGTGTTTAGTACTGTGGGGGGGGGGGGGGGGGACAGAATCAGTCCACTATGTGTTTAGTACTGTGGGGGGGGGGGGGGGGGACAGAATCAGTCCACTATGTGTTTAGTACTGGGGGGGAACAGAATCAGTCCACTATGTGTTTAGTACTGGGGGGGAACAGAATCAGTCCACTATGTGTTTAGTACTGGGGGGGGGGAAAGAATCAGTCCACTATGTGTTTAGTACTGGGGGGAGGGAACAGAATCAGTCCACTATGTGTTTAGTACTGGGGGGGAACAGAATCAGTCCACTATGTGTTTAGTACTGGGGGGGGGGGAACAGAATCAGTCCACTATGTGTTTAGTACTGGGGGGGGGGGACAGAATCAGTCCACTATGTGTTTAGTACTGGGGGGGGGAACAGAATCAGTCCACTATGTGTTTAGTACTGGGGGGGAACAGAATCAGTCCACTATGTCTTTAGTACTGGGGGGGAACAGAATCAGTCCACTATGTGTTTAGTACTGGGGGGGAACAGAATCAGTCCACTATGTGTTTAGTACTGGGGGGGGGAACAGAATCAGTCCACTATGTGTTTAGTACTGGGGGGGGGGGGGGGGGTGGAACAGAATCAGTCCACTATGTGTTTAGTACTGGGGGGGAACAGAATCAGTCCACTATGTGTTTAGTACTGGGGGGGGAACAGAATCAGTCCACTATGTGTTTAGTACTGGGGGGGAACAGAATCAGTCCACTATGTGTTTAGTACTGGGGGGGAACAGAATCAGTCCACTATGTGTTTAGTACTGGGGGGTGAACAGAATCAGTCCACTATGTGTTTAGTACTGGGGGGGGGGACAGAATCAGTCCACTATGTGTTTAGTACTGGGGGGGGAACAGAATCAGTCCACTATGTGTTTACTACTGGGGGGGAACAGAATCAGTCCACTATGTGTTTAGTACTGGGGGGGAACAGAATCAGTCCACTATGTCTTTAGTACTGGGGGGGAACAGAATCAGTCCACTATGTGTTTAGTACTGGGGGGGAACAGAATCAGTCCACTATGTGTTTAGTACTGGGGGGGAACAGAATCAGTCCACTATGTGTTTAGTACTGGGGGGGGGGGGGACAGAATCAGTCCACTATGTGTTTAGTACTGGGGGGGGAACAGAATCAGTCCACTATGTGTTTAGTACTGGGGGGTGAACAGAATCAGTCCACTATGTGTTTAGTACTGGGGGGGGGGGGACAGAATCAGTCCACTATGTGTTTAGTACTGGGGGGGGAACAGAATCAGTCCACTATGTGTTTACTACTGGGGGGGAACAGAATCAGTCCACTATGTGTTTAGTACTGGGGGGGAACAGAATCAGTCCATTATGTCTTTAGTACTGGGGGGGAACAGAATCAGTCCACTATGTGTTTAGTACTGGGGGGGAACAGAATCAGTCCACTATGTGTTTAGTACTGGGGGGGAACAGAATCAGTCCACTATGTGTTTAGTACTGGGGGGGGGGGGGAACAGAATCAGTCCACTATGTGTTTAGTACTGGGGGGGGGGGGGGGGAACAGAATCAGTCCACTATGTGTTTAGTACGGGGGGGACAGAATCAGTCCACTATGTGTTTAGTACTGGGGTGGGAACAGAATCAGTCCACTATGTGTTTAGTACTGGGGGGGGGGACAGAATCAGTCCACTATGTGTTTAGTACTGGGGGGGATCAGAATCAGTCCACTATGTGTTTAGTACTGGGGGGGAACAGAATCAGTCCACTATTTGTTTAGTACTGGGGGGGGGGGGGGGGCAGAATCAGTCCACAATGTGTTTAGTACTGGGGGGGGGGGGGGGGGGGGGAAACAGAATCAGTCCACTATGTGTTTAGTACTGGGGGGGGGAGGGAACAGAATCAGTCCACTATGTGTTTAGTACGGGGGGGACAGAATCAGTCCACTATGTGTTTAGTACTGGGGGGGAACAGAATCAGTCCACTATGTGTTTAGTACTGGGGGGGAACAGAATCAGTCCACTATGTGTTTAGTACTGGGGTGGGGGGCAGAATCAGTCCACAATGTGTTTAGTACTGGGGGGGAACAGAATCAGTCCACTATGTGTTTAGTACTGGGGTGGGGGGCAGAATCAGTCCACAATGTGTTTAGTACTGGGGGGGGAACAGAATCTGTCCACTATGTGTTTAGTACTGGGGGGGAACAGAATCAGTCCACTATGTGTTTAGTACTGGGGGGGGGGGGGGGGGAACAGAATCAGTCCACTATGTGTTTAGTACTGGGGGGGGAACAGAATCAGTCCACTATGTGTTTAGTACTGGGGGGGGGGGGGGGGGAACAGAATCAGTCCACTATGTGTTTAGTACGGGGGGGACAGAATCAGTCCACTATGTGTTTAGTACTGGGGAGGGAACAGAATCAGTCCACTATGTGTTTAGTACTGGGGGGGGGGGACAGAATCAGTCCACTATGTGTTTAGTACTGGGGGGGAACAGAATCAGTCCACTATGTGTTTAGTACTGGGGGGGAACAGAATCAGTCCACTATGTGTTTAGTACTGGGGGGGGGGGGGGCAGAATCAGTCCACAATGTGTTTAGTACTGGGGGGGAACAGAATCTGTCCACTATGTGTTTAGTACTGGGGGGGAACAGAATCAGTCCACTATGTGTTTAGTACTGGGGGGGGGGGGGGGACAGAATCAGTCCACTATGTGTTTAGTACTGGGGGGGGAACAGAATCAGTCCACTATGTGTTTAGTACTGTGGGGGGGGGGGAACAGAATCAGTCCACTATGTGTTTAGTACTGGGGGGGGGGGGGAACAGAATCAGTCCACTATGTGTTTAGTACGGGGGGGACAGAATCAGTCCACTATGTGTTTAGTACTGGGGTGGGAACAGAATCAGTCCACTATGTGTTTAGTACTGGGGGGGGGGGACAGAATCAGTCCACTATGTGTTTAGTACTGGGGGGGATCAGAATCAGTCCACTATGTGTTTAGCACTGGGGGGGAACAGAATCAGTCCACTATGTGTTTAGTACTGGGGGGGGGGGGGGGGGGAACAGAATCAGTCCACTATGTGTTTAGTACTGGGGGGGGGGGGAACAGAATCAGTCCACTATGTGTTTAGTACGGGGGGGACAGAATCAGTCCACTATGTGTTTAGTACTGGGGAGGGAACAGAATCAGTCCACTATGTGTTTCGTACTGGGGGGGAACAGAATCAGTCCACTATGTGTTTAGTACTGGGGGGGAACAGAATCAGTCCACTATGTGTTTAGTACTGGGGGGGGGGGGGGCAGAATCAGTCCACAATGTGTTTAGTACTGGGGGGGGAACAGAATCTGTCCACTATGTGTTTAGTACTGGGGGGGAACAGAATCAGTCCACTATGTGTTTAGTACTGGGGGGGAACAGAATCAGTCCACTATGTGTTTAGTACTGGGGGGGAACAGAATCAGTCCACTATGTGTTTAGTACTGGGGGGGGGGGGGCAGAATCAGTCCACAATGTGTTTAGTACTGGGGGGGGAACAGAATCTGTCCACTATGTGTTTAGTACTGGGGGGGAACAGAATCACTCTACTATGTGTTTAGTACTGGGGAGGGGGGGGGGGGGAACAGAATCAGTCCACTATCTGTTTAGTACTGGGGGGGGAACAGAATCAGTCCACTATGTGTTTAGTACTGTGGGGGGGGGGGGGGGGGGGGGGGGAATCAGTCCACTATGTGTTTAGTACTGGGGGGGGGGGGAACAGAATCAGTCCACTATGTGTTTAGTACTGGGGGGGGGGGAACAGAATCAGTCCACTATGTGTTTAGTACGGGGGGGACAGAATCAGTACACTATGTGTTTAGTACTGGGGAGGGAACAGAATCAGTCCACTATGTGTTTAGTACTGGGGGGGGGGGGGACAGAATCAGTCCACTATGTGTTTAGTACTGGGGGGGAACAGAATCAGTCCACTATGTGTTTAGTACTGGGGGGGAACAGAATCAGTCCACTATGTGTTTAGTACTGGGGGGGGGGAGGGCAGAATCAGTCCACAATGTGTTTAGTACTGGGGGGGGAACATAATCTGTCCACTATGTGTTTAGTACTGGGGGGGAACAGAATCAGTCCACTATGTGTTTAGTACTGGGGGGGAACAGAATCAGTCCACTATGTGTTTAGTACTGGGGGGGGAACAGAATCAGTCCACTATGTGTTTAGTACTGGGGGGGAACAGAATCAGTCCACTATGTCTTTAGTACTGGGGGGGAACAGAATCAGTCCACTATGTGTTTAGTACTGGGGGGGAACAGAATCAGTCCACTATGTGTTTAGTACTGGGGGGGGGGAGGGCAGAATCAGTCCACAATGTGTTTAGTACTGGGGGGGGAACATAATCTGTCCACTATGTGTTTAGTACTGGGGGGGAACAGAATCAGTCCACTATGTGTTTAGTACTGGGGGGGAACAGAATCAGTCCACTATGTGTTTAGTACTGGGGGGGGAACAGAATCAGTCCACTATGTGTTTAGTACTGGGGGGGAACAGAATCAGTCCACTATGTCTTTAGTACTGGGGGGGAACAGAATCAGTCCACTATGTGTTTAGTACTGGGGGGGAACAGAATCAGTCCACTATGTGTTTAGTACTGGGGGGGGGGAACAGAATCAGTCCACTATGTGTTTAGTACTGGGGGGGGGGGGGCGTGGAACAGAATCAGTCCACTATGTGTTTAGTACTGGGGGGGAACAGAATCAGTCCACTATGTGTTTAGTACTGGGGGTGAACAGAATCAGTCCACTATGTGTTTAGTACTGGGGGTGAACAGAATCAGTCCACTATGTGTTTAGTACTGGGGGGGAACAGAATCAGTCCACTATGTGTTTAGTACTGGGGGGTGAACAGAATCAGTCCACTATGTGTTTAGTACTGGGGGGGGGGACAGAATCAGTCCACTATGTGTTTAGTACTGGGGGGGGAACAGAATCAGTCCACTATGTGTTTACTACTGGGGGGGAACAGAATCAGTCCACTATGTGTTTAGTACTGGGGGGGAACAGAATCAGTCCACTATGTCTTTAGTACTGGGGGGGAACAGAATCAGTCCACTATGTGTTTAGTACTGGGGGGGAACAGAATCAGTCCACTATGTGTTTAGTACTGGGGGGGAACAGAATCAGTCCACTATGTGTTTAGTACTGGGGGGGGGGGGGGACAGAATCAGTCCACTATGTGTTTAGTACTGGGGGGGGAACAGAATCAGTCCACTATGTGTTTAGTACTGGGGGGTGAACAGAATCAGTCCACTATGTGTTTAGTACTGGGGGGGGGGGGACAGAATCAGTCCACTATGTGTTTAGTACTGGGGGGGGGAACAGAATCAGTCCACTATGTGTTTACTACTGGGGGGGAACAGAATCAGTCCACTATGTGTTTAGTACTGGGGGGGAACAGAATCAGTCCATTATGTCTTTAGTACTGGGGGGGAACAGAATCAGTCCACTATGTGTTTAGTACTGGGGGGGAACAGAATCAGTCCACTATGTGTTTAGTACTGGGGGGGAACAGAATCAGTCCACTATGTGTTTAGTACTGGGGGGGGGGGGGAACAGAATCAGTCCACTATGTGTTTAGTACTGGGGGGGGGGGGGAACAGAATCAGTCCACTATGTGTTTAGTACGGGGGGGACAGAATCAGTCCACTATGTGTTTAGTACTGGGGTGGGAACAGAATCAGTCCACTATGTGTTTAGTACTGGGGGGGGGGGACAGAATCAGTCCACTATGTGTTTAGTACTGGGGGGGATCAGAATCAGTCCACTATGTGTTTAGTACTGGGGGGGAACAGAATCAGTCCACTATGTGTTTAGTACTGGGGGGGGGGGGGGGCAGAATCAGTCCACAATGTGTTTAGTACTGGGGGGGGGGGGGGGGGGAACAGAATCAGTCCACTATGTGTTTAGTACTGGGGGGGGAGGGAACAGAATCAGTCCACTATGTGTTTAGTACGGGGGGGACAGAATCAGTCCACTATGTGTTTAGTACTGGGGGGGAACAGAATCAGTCCACTATGTGTTTAGTACTGGGGGGGAACAGAATCAGTCCACTATGTGTTTAGTACTGGGGTGGGGGGCAGAATCAGTCCACAATGTGTTTAGTACTGGGGGGGAACAGAATCAGTCCACTATGTGTTTAGTACTGGGGTGGGGGGCAGAATCAGTCCACAATGTGTTTAGTACTGGGGGGGGAACAGAATCTGTCCACTATGTGTTTAGTACTGGGGGGGAACAGAATCAGTCCACTATGTGTTTAGTACTGGGGGGGGGGGGGGGGGAACAGAATCAGTCCACTATGTGTTTAGTACTGGGGGGGGAACAGAATCAGTCCACTATGTGTTTAGTACTGGGGGGGGGGGGGGGGAACAGAATCAGTCCACTATGTGTTTAGTACGGGGGGGACAGAATCAGTCCACTATGTGTTTAGTACTGGGGAGGGAACAGAATCAGTCCACTATGTGTTTAGTACTGGGGGGGGGGGGACAGAATCAGTCCACTATGTGTTTAGTACTGGGGGGGAACAGAATCAGTCCACTATGTGTTTAGTACTGGGGGGGAACAGAATCAGTCCACTATGTGTTTAGTACTGGGGGGGGGGGGGCAGAATCAGTCCACAATGTGTTTAGTACTGGGGGGGAACAGAATCTGTCCACTATGTGTTTAGTACTGGGGGGGAACAGAATCAGTCCACTATGTGTTTAGTACTGGGGGGGGGGGGGGACAGAATCAGTCCACTATGTGTTTAGTACTGGGGGGGGAACAGAATCAGTCCACTATGTGTTTAGTACTGTGGGGGGGGGGGAACAGAATCAGTCCACTATGTGTTTAGTACTGGGGGGGGGGGGGGAACAGAATCAGTCCACTATGTGTTTAGTACGGGGGGGACAGTATCAGTCCACTATGTGTTTAGTACTGGGGTGGGAACAGAATCAGTCCACTATGTGTTTAGTACTGGGGGGGGGGGACAGAATCAGTCCACTATGTGTTTAGTACTGGGGGGGATCAGAATCAGTCCACTATGTGTTTAGCACTGGGGGGGAACAGAATCAGTCCACTATGTGTTTAGTACTGGGGGGGGGGGGGGGGCAGAATCAGTCCACAATGTGTTTAGTACTGGGGGGGGGGGGGGGGGGGAACAGAATCAGTCCACTATGTGTTTAGTACTGGGGGGGGGGGGAACAGAATCAGTCCACTATGTGTTTAGTACGGGGGGGACAGAATCAGTCCACTATGTGTTTAGTACTGGGGAGGGAACAGAATCAGTCCACTATGTGTTTAGTACTGGGGGGGAACAGAATCAGTCCACTATGTGTTTAGTACTGGGGGGGAACAGAATCAGTCCACTATGTGTTTAGTACTGGGGGGGGGGGGGCAGAATCAGTCCACAATGTGTTTAGTACTGGGGGGGGAACAGAATCTGTCCACTATGTGTTTAGTACTGGGGGGGAACAGAATCAGTCCACTATGTGTTTAGTACTGGGGGGGGGGGGGGGGGATCAGAATCAGTCCACTATGTGTTTAGTACTGGGGGGGGAACAGAATCAGTCCACTATGTGTTTAGTACTGGGGGGGGGGGGGGGGGAACAGAATCAGTCCACTATGTGTTTAGTTCGGGGGGGACAGAATCAGTCCACTATGTGTTTAGTACTGGGGAGGGAACAGAATCAGTCCACTATGTGTTTAGTACTGGGGGGGGGGGGACAGAATCAGTCCACTATGTGTTTAGTACTGGGGGGGAACAGAATCAGTCCACTATGTGTTTAGTACTGGGGGGGAACAGAATCAGTCCACTATGTGTTTAGTACTGGGGGGGGGGGGGGCAGAATCAGTCCACAATGTGTTTAGTACTGGGGGGGAACAGAATCTGTCCACTATGTGTTTAGTACTGGGGGGGAACAGAATCAGTCCACTATCTGTTTAGTACGGGGGGGACAGAATCAGTACACTATGTGTTTAGTACTGGGGAGGGAACAGAATCAGTCCACTATGTGTTTAGTACTGGGGGGGGGGGGGACAGAATCAGTCCACTATGTGTTTAGTACTGGGGGGGAACAGAATCAGTCCACTATGTGTTTAGTACTGGGGGGGGGGGGGGAACAGAATCAGTCCACTATGTGTTTAGTACTGGGGGGGGGGGGGAACAGAATCAGTCCACTATGTGTTTAGTACGGGGGGGACAGAATCAGTACACTATGTGTTTAGTACTGGGGGGGGAACATAATCTGTCCACTATGTGTTTAGTACTGGGGGGGAACAGAATCAGTCCACTATGTGTTTAGTACTGGGGGGGAACAGAATCAGTCCACTATGTGTTTAGTACTGGGGGGGGAACAGAATCAGTCCACTATGTGTTTAGTACTGGGGGGGAACAGAATCAGTCCACTATGTCTTTAGTACTGGGGGGGAACAGAATCAGTCCACTATGTGTTTAGTACTGGGGGGGAACAGAATCAGTCCACTATGTGTTTAGTACTGGGGGGGGGGAACAGAATCAGTCCACTATGTGTTTAGTACTGGGGGGGGGGGGGCGTGGAACAGAATCAGTCCACTATGTGTTTAGTACTGGGGGGGAACAGAATCAGTCCACTATGTGTTTAGTACTGGGGGGGGAACAGAATCAGTCCACTATGTGTTTAGTACTGGGGGTGAACAGAATCAGTCCACTATGTGTTTAGTACTGGGGGGGAACAGAATCAGTCCACTATGTGTTTAGTACTGGGGGGTGAACAGAATCAGTCCACTATGTGTTTAGTACTGGGGGGGGGGACAGAATCAGTCCACTATGTGTTTAGTACTGGGGGGGGAACAGAATCAGTCCACTATGTGTTTACTACTGGGGGGGAACAGAATCAGTCCACTATGTGTTTAGTACTGGGGGGGAACAGAATCAGTCCACTATGTCTTTAGTACTGGGGGGGAACAGAATCAGTCCACTATGTGTTTAGTACTGGGGGGGAACAGAATCAGTCCACTATGTGTTTAGTACTGGGGGGGAACAGAATCAGTCCACTATGTGTTTAGTACTGGGGGGGGGGGGGGACAGAATCAGTCCACTATGTGTTTAGTACTGGGGGGGGAACAGAATCAGTCCACTATGTGTTTAGTACTGGGGGGTGAACAGAATCAGTCCACTATGTGTTTAGTACTGGGGGGGGGGGGACAGAATCAGTCCACTATGTGTTTAGTACTGGGGGGGGGAACAGAATCAGTCCACTATGTGTTTACTACTGGGGGGGAACAGAATCAGTCCACTATGTGTTTAGTACTGGGGGGGAACAGAATCAGTCCATTATGTCTTTAGTACTGGGGGGGAACAGAATCAGTCCACTATGTGTTTAGTACTGGGGGGGAACAGAATCAGTCCACTATGTGTTTAGTACTGGGGGGGAACAGAATCAGTCCACTATGTGTTTAGTACTGGGGGGGGGGGGGAACAGAATCAGTCCACTATGTGTTTAGTACTGGGGGGGGGGGGGGAACAGAATCAGTCCACTATGTGTTTAGTACGGGGGGGACAGAATCAGTCCACTATGTGTTTAGTACTGGGGTGGGAACAGAATCAGTCCACTATGTGTTTAGTACTGGGGGGGGGGGACAGAATCAGTCCACTATGTGTTTAGTACTGGGGGGGATCAGAATCAGTCCACTATGTGTTTAGTACTGGGGGGGAACAGAATCAGTCCACTATGTGTTTAGTACTGGGGGGGGGGGGGGGGCAGAATCAGTCCACAATGTGTTTAGTACTGGGGGGGGGGGGGGGGGGAACAGAATCAGTCCACTATGTGTTTAGTACTGGGGGGGGGAGGGAACAGAATCAGTCCACTATGTGTTTAGTACGGGGGGGACAGAATCAGTCCACTATGTGTTTAGTACTGGGGGGGAACAGAATCAGTCCACTATGTGTTTAGTACTGGGGGGGAACAGAATCAGTCCACTATGTGTTTAGTACTGGGGTGGGGGGCAGAATCAGTCCACAATGTGTTTAGTACTGGGGGGGAACAGAATCAGTCCACTATGTGTTTAGTACTGGGGTGGGGGGCAGAATCAGTCCACAATGTGTTTAGTACTGGGGGGGGAACAGAATCTGTCCACTATGTGTTTAGTACTGGGGGGGAACAGAATCAGTCCACTATGTGTTTAGTACTGGGGGGGGGGGGGGGGGGAACAGAATCAGTCCACTATGTGTTTAGTACTGGGGGGGGAACAGAATCAGTCCACTATGTGTTTAGTACTGGGGGGGGGGGGGGGGAACAGAATCAGTCCACTATGTGTTTAGTACGGGGGGGACAGAATCAGTCCACTATGTGTTTAGTACTGGGGAGGGAACAGAATCAGTCCACTATGTGTTTAGTACTGGGGGGGGGGGGACAGAATCAGTCCACTATGTGTTTAGTACTGGGGGGGAACAGAATCAGTCCACTATGTGTTTAGTACTGGGGGGGAACAGAATCAGTCCACTATGTGTTTAGTACTGGGGGGGGGGGGGCAGAATCAGTCCACAATGTGTTTAGTACTGGGGGGGAACAGAATCTGTCCACTATGTGTTTAGTACTGGGGGGGAACAGAATCAGTCCACTATGTGTTTAGTACTGGGGGGGGGGGGGGGACAGAATCAGTCCACTATGTGTTTAGTACTGGGGGGGGAACAGAATCAGTCCACTATGTGTTTAGTACTGTGGGGGGGGGGGAACAGAATCAGTCCACTATGTGTTTAGTACTGGGGGGGGGGGGGGAACAGAATCAGTCCACTATGTGTTTAGTACGGGGGGGACAGTATCAGTCCACTATGTGTTTAGTACTGGGGTGGGAACAGAATCAGTCCACTATGTGTTTAGTACTGGGGGGGGGGGACAGAATCAGTCCACTATGTGTTTAGTACTGGGGGGGATCAGAATCAGTCCACTATGTGTTTAGCACTGGGGGGGAACAGAATCAGTCCACTATGTGTTTAGTACTGGGGGGGGGGGGGGGGGCAGAATCAGTCCACAATGTGTTTAGTACTGGGGGGGGGGGGGGGGGGGAACAGAATCAGTCCACTATGTGTTTAGTACTGGGGGGGGGGGGAACAGAATCAGTCCACTATGTGTTTAGTACGGGGGGGACAGAATCAGTCCACTATGTGTTTAGTACTGGGGAGGGAACAGAATCAGTCCACTATGTGTTTAGTACTGGGGGTGAACAGAATCAGTCCACTATGTGTTTAGTACTGGGGGGGAACAGAATCAGTCCACTATGTGTTTAGTACTGGGGGGGGGGGGGGCAGAATCAGTCCACAATGTGTTTAGTACTGGGGGGGGAACAGAATCTGTCCACTATGTGTTTAGTACTGGGGGGGAACAGAATCAGTCCACTATGTGTTTAGTACTGGGGGGGGGGGGGGGGGATCAGAATCAGTCCACTATGTGTTTAGTACTGGGGGGGGAACAGAATCAGTCCACTATGTGTTTAGTACTGGGGGGGGGGGGGGGGGAACAGAATCAGTCCACTATGTGTTTAGTTCGGGGGGGACAGAATCAGTCCACTATGTGTTTAGTACTGGGGAGGGAACAGAATCAGTCCACTATGTGTTTAGTACTGGGGGGGGGGGACAGAATCAGTCCACTATGTGTTTAGTACTGGGGGGGAACAGAATCAGTCCACTATGTGTTTAGTACTGGGGGGGAACAGAATCAGTCCACTATGTGTTTAGTACTGGGGGGGGGGGGGGCAGAATCAGTCCACAATGTGTTTAGTACTGGGGGGGGAACAGAATCTGTCCACTATGTGTTTAGTACTGGGGGGGAACAGAATCAGTCCACTATCTGTTTAGTACGGGGGGGACAGAATCAGTACACTATGTGTTTAGTACTGGGGAGGGAACAGAATCAGTCCACTATGTGTTTAGTACTGGGGGGGGGGGACAGAATCAGTCCACTATGTGTTTAGTACTGGGGGGGAACAGAATCAGTCCACTATGTGTTTAGTACTGGGGGGGGGGGGGAACAGAATCAGTCCACTATGTGTTTAGTACTGGGGGGGGGGGGGAACAGAATCAGTCCACTATGTGTTTAGTACGGGGGGGACAGAATCAGTACACTATGTGTTTAGTACTGGGGAGGGAACAGAATCAGTCCACTATGTGTTTAGTACTGGGGGGGAACAGAATCAGTCCACTATGTGTTTAGTACTGGGGGGGAACAGAATCAGTCCACTATGTGTTTAGTACTGGGGGGGGGGAGGGCAGAATCAGTCCACAATGTGTTTAGTACTGGGGGGGGAACATAATCTGTCCACTATGTGTTTAGTACTGGGGGGGAACAGAATCAGTCCACTATGTGTTTAGTACTGGGGGGGAACAGAATCAGTCCACTATGTGTTTAGTACTGGGGGGGGAACAGAATCAGTCCACTATGTGTTTAGTAATGGGGAGGGGGAACAGAATCAGTCCACTATGTGTTTAGTACTGGGGGGGGAACAGAATCAGTCCACTATGTGTTTAGTACTGGGGGGGGGGGGGGGGGGGGACAGAATCAGTCCACTATGTGTTTAGTACTGGGGGGGAACTGAATCAGTCCACTATGTGTTTAGTACTGGGGGGGAACAGAATCAGTCCACTATGTGTTTAGTACTGGGGGGGTGGGGGACAGAATCAGTCCACTATGTGTTCAGTCCTGGGGGGGGAACAGAATCAGTCCACTATGTGTTTAGTACTGGGGGGGGGGGGGAACAGAATCAGTCCACTATGTGTTTAGTACTGGGGGGGGGGGGGGGGGGGAACAGAATCAGTCCACTATGTGTTTAGTACTGGGGGGGGGGGGAACAGAATCAGTCCACTATGTGTTTAGTACGGGGGGGACAGAATCAGTCCACTATGTGTTTAGTACTGGGGAGGGAACAGAATCAGTCCACTATGTGTTTAGTACTGGGGGGGGGGGGACAGAATCAGTCCACTATGTGTTTAGTACTGGGTGGGAACAGAATCAGTCCACTATGTGTTTAGTACTGGGGGGGAACAGAATCAGTCCACTATGTGTTTAGTACTGGGGAGGGGGAACAGAATCAGTCCACTATCTGTTTAGTACTGGGGGGGGAACAGAATCAGTCCACTATGTGTTTAGTACTGTGGGGGGGGGGGGGGGGGGGGGGGGGGACAGAATCAGTCCACTATGTGTTTAGTACTGCGGGGGGGGGGAACAGAATCAGTCCACTATGTGTTTAGTACTGGGGGGGGGGGGGGAACAGAATCAGTCCACTATGTGTTTAGTACGGGGGGGACAGAATCAGTACACTATGTGTTTAGTACTGGGGAGGGAACAGAATCAGTCCACTATGTGTTTAGTACTGGGGGGGGGGGGACAGAATCAGTCCACTATGTGTTTAGTACTGGGGGGGAACAGAATCAGTCCACTATGTGTTTAGTACTGGGGGGGAACAGAATCAGTCCACTATGTGTTTAGTACTGGGGGGGGGGGAGGGCAGAATCAGTCCACAATGTGTTTAGTACTGGGGGGGGAACATAATCTGTCCACTATGTGTTTAGTACTGGGGGGGAACAGAATCAGTCCACTATGTGTTTAGTACTGGGGGGGAACAGAATCAGTCCACTATGTGTTTAGTACTGGGGGGGGAACAGAATCAGTCCACTATGTGTTTAGTACTGGGGGGGGGGGGAACAGAATCAGTCCACTATGTGTTTAGTACTGGGGGGGGGGGGAACAGAATCAGTCCACTATGTGTTTAGTACGGGGGGGACAGAATCAGTACACTATGTGTTTAGTACTGGGGAGGGAACAGAATCAGTCCACTATGTGTTTAGTACTGGGGGGGAACAGAATCAGTCCACTATGTGTTTAGTACTGGGGGGGAACAGAATCAGTCCACTATGTGTTTAGTACTGGGGGGGGGGAGGGCAGAATCAGTCCACAATGTGTTTAGTACTGCGGGGGGGGGGGAACAGAATCAGTCCACTATGTGTTTAGTACTGGGGGGGGGGGGAACAGAATCAGTCCACTATGTGTTTAGTACGGGGGGGACAGAATCAGTACACTATGTGTTTAGTACTGGGGAGGGAACAGAATCAGTCCACTATGTGTTTAGTACTGGGGGGGGGGGGGACAGAATCAGTCCACTATGTGTTTAGTACTGGGGGGGAACAGAATCAGTCCACTATGTGTTTAGTACTGGGGGGGAACAGAATCAGTCCACTATGTGTTTAGTACTGGGGGGGGGGGAGGGCAGAATCAGTCCACAATGTGTTTAGTACTGGGGGGGGAACATAATCTGTCCACTATGTGTTTAGTACTGGGGGGGAACAGAATCAGTCCACTATGTGTTTAGTACTGGGGGGGAACAGAATCAGTCCACTATGTGTTTAGTACTGGGGGGGGAACAGAATCAGTCCACTATGTGTTTAGTACTGGGGGGGGGGGGGAACAGAATCAGTCCACTATGTGTTTAGTACTGGGGGGGGGGGGGAACAGAATCAGTCCACTATGTGTTTAGTACGGGGGGGACAGAATCAGTACACTATGTGTTTAGTACTGGGGAGGGAACAGAATCAGTCCACTATGTGTTTAGTACTGGGGGGGAACAGAATCAGTCCACTATGTGTTTAGTACTGGGGGGGAACAGAATCAGTCCACTATGTGTTTAGTACTGGGGGGGGGGAGGGCAGAATCAGTCCACAATGTGTTTAGTACTGGGGGGGGAACATAATCTGTCCACTATGTGTTTAGTACTGGGGGGGAACAGAATCAGTCCACTATGTGTTTAGTACTGGGGGGGAACAGAATCAGTCCACCATGTGTTTAGTACTGGGGGGGGAACAGAATCAGTCCACTATGTGTTTAGTAATGGGGAGGGGGAACAGAATCAGTCCACTATGTGTTTAGTACTGGGGGGGAACAGAATCAGTCCACTATGTGTTTAGTACTGGGGGGGGGGGGGGGGGGGGACAGAATCAGTCCACTATGTGTTTAGTACTGGGGGGGAACTGAATCAGTCCACTATGTGTTTAGTACTGGGGGGGAACAGAATCAGTCCACTATGTGTTTAGTACTGGGGGGGTGGGGGACAGAATCAGTCCACTATGTGTTCAGTCCTGGGGGGGGAACAGAATCAGTCCACTATGTGTTTAGTACTGGGGGGGGGGGGAACAGAATCAGTCCACTATGTGTTTAGTACTGGGGGGGGGGGGGGGGAACAGAATCAGTCCACTATGTGTTTAGTACTGGGGGGGGGGGGGGAACAGAATCAGTCCACTATGTGTTTAGTACGGGGGGGACAGAATCAGTCCACTATGTGTTTAGTACTGGGGAGGGAACAGAATCAGTCCACTATGTGTTTAGTACTGGGGGGGGGGGGACAGAATCAGTCCACTATGTGTTTAGTACTGGGTGGGAACAGAATCAGTCCACTATGTGTTAAGTACTGGGGGGGAACAGAATCAGTCCACTATGTGTTTAGTACTGGGGGGGGGGGGACAGAATCAGTCCACTATGTGTTTAGTACTGGGGGGGGGGGGCGGGGGGAAAGAATCAGTCCACTATGTGTTTAGTACTGGGGGGGAGGGAACAGAATCAGTCCACTATGTGTTTAGTACTGGGGGGGAACTGAATCAGTCCACTATGTGTTTAGTACTGGGGGGGAACAGAATCAGTCCACTATGTGTTTAGTACTGGGGGGGGGGGGGACAGAATCAGTCCACTATGTGTTCAGTACTGGGGGGGGGGGGAACAGAATCAGTCCACTATGTGTTTAGTACTGGGGGGGGGGGGGGGAACAGAATCAGTCCACTATGTGTTTAGTACGGGGGGGACAGAATCAGTACACTATGTGTTTAGTACTGGGGAGGGAACAGAACCAGTCCACTATGTGTTTAGTACTGGGGGGGGGGGGGGACAGAATCAGTCCACTATGTGTTTAGTACTGGGGGGGAACAGAATCAGTCCACTATGTGTTTAGTACTGGGGGGGAACAGAATCAGTCCACTATGTGTTTAGTACTGGGGGGGGGGGGGGGGGGGCAGAATCAGTCCACAATGTGTTTAGTACTGGGGGGGGAACATAATCTGTCCACTATGTGTTTAGTACTGGGGGGGAACAGAATCAGTCCACTATGTGTTTAGTACTGGGGGGGGGGGGGGGGAACAGAATCAGTCCACTATGTGTTTAGTACGGGGGGGACAGAATCAGTCCACTATGTGTTTAGTACTGGGGTGGGAACAGAATCAGTCCACTATGTGTTTAGTACTGGGGGGGAACAGAATCAGTCCACTATGTGTTTAGTACTGGGGGGGAACAGAATCAGTCCACTATGTGTTTAGTACTGGGGGGGGGGGCAGAATCAGTCCACAATGTGTTTAGTACTGGGGGGGGAACAGAATCTGTCCACTATGTGTTTAGTACTGGGGGGGAACAGAATCAGTCCACTATGTGTTTAGTACTGGGGGGGGGGGGGGGGGGGATCAGAATCAGTCCACTATGTGTTTAGTACTGGGGGGGGAACAGAATCAGTCCACTATGTGTTTAGTACTGGGGGGGGGGGGGGGGAACAGAATCAGTCCACTATGTGTTTAGTTCGGGGGGGACAGAATCAGTCCACTATGTGTTTAGTACTGGGGAGGGAACAGAATCAGTCCACTATGTGTTTAGTACTGGGGGGGGGGGACAGAATCAGTCCACTATGTGTTTAGTACTGGGGGGGAACAGAATCAGTCCACTATGTGTTTAGTACTGGGGGGGAACAGAATCAGTCCACTATGTGTTTAGTACTGGGGGGGGGGGGGCAGAATCAGTCCACAATGTGTTTAGTACTGGGGGGGGAACAGAATCTGTCCACTATGTGTTTAGTACTGGGGGGGAACAGAATCAGTCTACTATGTGTTTAGTACTGGGGAGGGGGGGGGGGGGGGGAACAGAATCAGTCCACTATCTGTTTAGTACTGGGGGGGGAAAATAATCAGTCCACTATGTGTTTAGTACTGGGGGGGGGGGGGACAGAATCAGTCCACTATGTGTTTAGTACTGGGGGGGGGGGGGGGAACAGAATCAGTCCACTATGTGTTTAGTACGGGGGGGACAGAATCAGTACACTATGTGTTTAGTACTGGGGAGGGAACAGAATCAGTCCACTATGTGTTTAGTACTGGGGGGGGGGGGGACAGAATCAGTCCACTATGTGTTTAGTACTGGGGGGGAACAGAATCAGTCCACTATGTGTTTAGTACTGGGGGGGGGGAGGGCAGAATCAGTCCACAATGTGTTTAGTACTGGGGGGGGAACATAATCTGTCCACTATGTGTTTAGTACTGGGGGGGAACAGAATCAGTCCACTATGTGTTTAGTACTGGGGGGGAACAGAATCAGTCCACTATGTGTTTAGTACTGGGGGGGGAACAGAATCAGTCCACTATGTGTTTAGTACTGGGGGGGGGGGGAACAGAATCAGTCCACTATGTGTTTAGTACTGGGGGGGGGGGGGAACAGAATCAGTCCACTATGTGTTTAGTACGGGGGGGACAGAATCAGTACACTATGTGTTTAGTACTGGGGGGGAACAGAATCAGTCCACTATGTGTTTAGTACTGGGGGGGAACAGAATCAGTCCACTATGTGTTTAGTACTGGGGGGGGGAGGGCAGAATCAGTCCACAATGTGTTTAGTACTGGGGGGGGAACATAATCTGTCCACTATGTGTTTAGTACTGGGGGGGAACAGAATCAGTCCACTATGTGTTTAGTACTGGGGGGGAACAGAATCAGTCCACTATGTGTTTAGTACTGGGGGGGGAACAGAATCAGTCCACTATGTGTTTAGTAATGGGGAGGGGGAACAGAATCAGTCCACTATGTGTTTAGTACTGGGGGGGAACAGAATCAGTCCACTATGTGTTTAGTACTGGGGGGGGGGGGGGGGGGGGGACAGAATCAGTCCACTATGTGTTTAGTACTGGGGGGGGGGGGGGGGGGGAACAGAATCAGTCCACTATGTGTTTAGTACTGGGGGGGGGGGAACAGAATCAGTCCACTATGTGTTTAGTACGGGGGGGACAGAATCAGTCCACTATGTGTTTAGTACTGGGGAGGGAACAGAATCAGTCCACTATGTGTTTAGTACTGGGGGGGGGGGGACAGAATCAGTCCACTATGTGTTAAGTACTGGGGGGGAACTGAATCAGTCCACTATGTGTTTAGTACTGGGGGGGAACAGAATCAGTCCACTATGTGTTTAGTACTGGGGGGGGGGGGACAGAATCAGTCCACTATGTGTTCAGTACTGGGGGGGGGGGGAACAGAATCAGTCCACTATGTGTTTAGTACTGGGGGGGGGGGGGGGAACAGAATCAGTCCACTATGTGTTTAGTACGGGGGGGACAGAATCAGTACACTATGTGTTTAGTACTGGGGAGGGAACAGAACCAGTCCACTATGTGTTTAGTACTGGGGGGGGGGGGGACAGAATCAGTCCACTATGTGTTTAGTACTGGGGGGGAACAGAATCAGTCCACTATGTGTTTAGTACTGGGGGGGAACAGAATCAGTCCACTATGTGTTTAGTACTGGGGGGGGGGGGGGCAGAATCAGTCCACAATGTGTTTAGTACTGGGGGGGGAACATAATCTGTCCACTATGTGTTTAGTACTGGGGGGGAACAGAATCAGTCCACTATGTGTTTAGTACTGGGGGGGAACAGAATCAGTCCACTATGTGTTTAGTACTGGGGGGGGGGGGGGGGGGAACAGAATCAGTCCACTATGTGTTTAGTACGGGGGGGACAGAATCAGTCCACTATGTGTTTAGTACTGGGGTGGGAACAGAATCAGTCCACTATGTGTTTAGTACTGGGGGGGGGGGACAGAATCAGTCCACTATGTGTTTAGTACTGGGGGGGATCAGAATCAGTCCACTATGTGTTTAGTACTGGGGGGGAACAGAATCAGTCCACTATGTGTTTAGTACTGGGGGGGGGGGGGGGGCAGAATCAGTCCACAATGTGTTTAGTACTGGGGGGGGGGGGGGGGAACAGAATCAGTCCACTATGTGTTTAGTACTGGGGGGGGAGGGAACAGAATCAGTCCACTATGTGTTTAGTACGGGGGGGACAGAATCAGTCCACTATGTGTTTAGTACTGGGGAGGGAACAGAATCAGTCCACTATGTGTTTAGTACTGGGGGGGAACAGAATCAGTCCACTATGTGTTTAGTACTGGGGGGGAACAGAATCAGTCCACTATGTGTTTAGTACTGGGGTGGGGGGCAGAATCAGTCCACAATGTGTTTAGTACTGGGGGGGGAACAGAATCTGTCCACTATGTGTTTAGTACTGGGGGGGAACAGAATCAGTCCACTATGTGTTTAGTACTGGGGGGGGGGGGGGGGGGGAACAGAATCAGTCCACTATGTGTTTAGTACTGGGGGGGGAACAGAATCAGTCCACTATGTGTTTAGTACTGGGGAGGGAACAGAATCAGTCCACTATGTGTTTAGTACTGGGGGGGGGGGGACAGAATCAGTCCACTATGTGTTTAGTACTGGGGGGGAACAGAATCAGTCCACTATGTGTTTAGTACTGGGGGGGAACAGAATCAGTCCACTATGTGTTTAGTACTGGGGGGGGGGGGGGCAGAATCAGTCCACAATGTGTTTAGTACTGGGGGGGAACAGAATCTGTCCACTATGTGTTTAGTACTGGGGGGGAACAGAATCAGTCCACTATGTGTTTAGTACTGGGGGGGGGGGGGGGGAACAGAATCAGTCCACTATGTGTTTAGTACTGGGGGGGGAACAGAATCAGTCCACTATGTGTTTAGTACTGTGGGGGGGGGGGGAACAGAATCAGTCCACTATGTGTTTAGTACTGGGGGGGGGGGGGGAACAGAATCAGTCCACTATGTGTTTAGTACGGGGGGGACAGAATCAGTCCACTATGTGTTTAGTACTGGGGTGGGAACAGAATCAGTCCACTATGTGTTTAGTACTGGGGGGGGGGGATCAGAATCAGTCCACTATGTGTTTAGTACTGGGGGGGAACAGAATCAGTCCACTATGTGTTTAGTACTGGGGGGGGGGGGGGGCAGAATCAGTCCACAATGTGTTTAGTACTGGAGGGGGGGGGGGGGGAACAGAATCAGTCCACTATGTGTTTAGTACTGGGGGGGGGGGGAACAGAATCAGTCCACTATGTGTTTAGTACTGGGGAGGGAATAGAATCAGTCCACTATGTGTTTAGTACTGGGGGGGATAGGAATCAGTCCACTATGTGTTTAGTACTGGGGGGGAACAGAATCAGTCCACTATGTGTTTAGTACTGGGGGGGGGGCAGAATCAGTCCACAATGTGTTTAGTACTGGGGGGGGAACAGAATCTGTCCACTATGTGTTTAGTACTGGGGGGGAACAGAATCAGTCCACTATGTGTTTAGTACTGGGGGGGGGGGGGGGAACAGAATCAGTCCACTATGTGTTTAGTACTGGGGGGGGAACAGAATCAGTCCACTATGTGTTTAGTACTGGGGGGGGGGGGGGGGAACAGAATCAGTCCACTATGTGTTTAGTACGGGGGGGACAGAATCAGTCCACTATGTGTTTAGTACTGGGGAGGGAACAGAATCAGTCCACTATGTGTTTAGTACTGGGGGGGGGGACAGAATCAGTCCACTATGTGTTTAGTACTGGGGGGGAACAGAATCAGTCCACTATGTGTTTAGTACTGTGGGGGAACAGAATCAGTCCACTATGTGTTTAGTACTGGGGGGGGGGGGGGGGCAGAATCAGTCCACAATGTGTTTAGTACTGGGGGGGGAACAGAATCTGTCCACTATGTGTTTAGTACTGGGGGGGAACAGAATCAGTCCACTATGTGTTTAGTACTGGGGGGGGGGGGGGGGGGGACAGAATCAGTCCACTATGTGTTTAGTACTGGGGGGGGAACAGAATCAGTCCACTATGTGTTTAGTACTGGGGGGGGGGGGGGGGGGGGGAACAGAATCAGTCCACTATGTGTTTAGTACTGGGGAGGGAACAGAATCAGTCCACTATGTGTTTAGTACTGGGGGGGAACAGAATCAGTCCACTATGTGTTTAGTACTGGGGGGGAACAGAATCAGTCCACTATGTGTTTAGTACTGGGGTGGGGGGCAGAATCAGTCCACAATGTGTTTAGTACTGGGGGGGGAACAGAATCTGTCCACTATGTGTTTAGTACTGGGGGGGAACAGAATCAGTCCACTATGTGTTTAGTACTGGGGGGGGAACAGAATCAGTCCACTATGTGTTTAGTACTGGGGGGGGGGGGGGGGAACAGAATCAGTCCACTATGTGTTTAGTACGGGGGGGACAGAATCAGTCCACTATGTGTTTAGTACTGGGGACGGAACAGAATCAGTCCACTATGTGTTTAGTACTGGGGGGGGGGACAGAATCAGTCCACTATGTGTTTAGTACTGGGGGGGAACAGAATCAGTCCACTATGTGTTTAGTACTGGGGGGGAACAGAATCAGTCCACTATGTGTTTAGTACTGGGGGGGGGGGGGGCAGAATCAGTCCACAATGTGTTTAGTACTGGGGGGGAACAGAATCTGTCCACTATGTGTTTAGTACTGGGGGGGAACAGAATCAGTCCACTATGTGTTTAGTACTGGGGGGGGGGGGGGGAACAGAATCAGTCCACTATGTGTTTAGTACTGGGGGGGGAACAGAATCAGTCCACTATGTGTTTAGTACTGTGGGGGGGGGGGAACAGAATCAGTCCACTATGTGTTTAGTACTGGGGGGGGGGGGGAACAGAATCAGTCCACTATGTGTTTAGTACGGGGGGGACAGAATCAGTCCACTATGTGTTTAGTACTGGGGTGGGAACAGAATCAGTCCACTATGTGTTTAGTACTGGGGGGGGGGGACAGAATCAGTCCACTATGTGTTTAGTACTGGGGGGGATCAGAATCAGTCCACTATGTGCTTAGTACTGGGGGGGAACAGAATCAGTCCACTATGTGTTTAGTACTGGGGGGGGGGGGGGGGGGGGGCAGAATCAGTCCACAATGTGTTTAGTACTGGGGGGGGGGGGGGGGAACAGAATCAGTCCACTATGTGTTTAGTACTGGGGGGGGGGGGAACAGAATCAGTCCACTATGTGTTTACTACGGGGGGGACAGAATCAGTCCACTATGTGTTTAGTACTGGGGAGGGAATAGAATCAGTCCACTATGTGTTTAGTACTGGGGGGGAACAGAATCAGTCCACTATGTGTTTAGTACTGGGGGGGAACAGAATCAGTCCACTATGTGTTTAGTACTGGGGGGGGGGGCAGAATCAGTCCACAATGTGTTTAGTACTGGGGGGGGAACAGAATCTGTCCACTATGTGTTTAGTACTGGGGGGGAACAGAATCAGTCCACTATGTGTTTAGTACTGGGGGGGGGGGGGGGGGGGGGGACAGAATCAGTCCACTATGTGTTTAGTACTGGGGGGGGAACAGAATCAGTCCACTATGTGTTTAGTACTGGGGGGGGGGGGGGGAACAGAATCAGTCCACTATGTGTTTAGTACGGGGGGGACAGAATCAGTCCACTATGTGTTTAGTACTGGGGAGGGAACAGAATCAGTCCACTATGTGTTTAGTACTGGGGGGGGGGACAGAATCAGTCCACTATGTGTTTAGTACTGGGGGGGAACAGAATCAGTCCACTATGTGTTTAGTACTGTGGGGGAACAGAATCAGTCCACTATGTGTTTAGTACTGGGGGGGGGGGGCAGAATCAGTCCACAATGTGTTTAGTACTGGGGGGGGAACAGAATCTGTCCACTATGTGTTTAGTACTGGGGGGGAACAGAATCAGTCCACTATGTGTTTAGTACTGGGGGGGGGGGGGGGGGAACAGAATCAGTCCACTATGTGTTTAGTACTGGGGGGGGAACAGAATCATGTCCACTATGTGTTTAGTACTGTGGGGGGCGGGGGGAACAGAATCAGTCCACTATGTGTTTAGTACTGGGGGGGGAACAGAATCAGTCCACTATGTGTTTAGTACTGGGGGGGGGGGGGGAACAGAATCAGTCCACTATGTGTTTAGTACGGGGGGGACAGAATCAGTACACTATGTGTTTAGTACTGGGGAGGGAACAGAATCAGTCCACTATGTGTTTAGTACTGGGGGGGGGGGACAGAATCAGTCCACTATGTGTTTAGTACTGGGGGGGAACAGAATCAGTCCACTATGTGTTTAGTACTGGGGGGGAACAGAATCAGTCCACTATGTGTTTAGTACTGGGGGGGGGGGCAGAATCAGTCCACAATGTGTTTAGTACTGGGGGGGGAACATAATCTGTCCACTATGTGTTTAGTTCTGGGGGGGAACAGAATCAGTCCACTATGTGTTTAGTACTGGGGGGGGAACAGAATCAGTCCACTATGTGTTTAGTAATGGGGAAGGGGAACAGAATCAGTCCACTATGTGTTTAGTACTGGGGGGGAACAGAATCAGTCCACTATGTGTTTAGTACTGGGGGGGGGGGGGGGGGACAGAATCAGTCCACTATGTGTTTAGTACTGGGGGGGAACTGAATCAGTCCACTATGTGTTTAGTACTGGGGGGGAACAGAATCAGTCCACTATGTGTTTAGTACTGGGGGGGTGGGGGACAGAATCAGTCCACTATGTGTTCAGTCCTGGGGGGGGAACAGAATCAGTCCACTATGTGTTTAGTACTGGGGGGGGGGGGGGGGGGGAACAGAATCAGTCCACTATGTGTTTAGTACGGGGGGGACAGAATCAGTCCACTATGTGTTTAGTACTGGGGAGGGAACAGAATCAGTCCACTATGTGTTTAGTACTGGGGGGGGGGGGGGACAGAATCAGTCCACTATGTGTTTAGTACTGGGGGGGAACAGAATCAGTCCACTATGTGTTTAGTACTGGGGGGGAACAGAATCAGTCCACTATGTGTTTAGTACTGGGGAGGGGGAACAGAATCAGTCCACTATGTGTTAAGTACTGGGGGGGAACAGAATCAGTCCACTATGTGTTTAGTACTGGGGGGGGGGGGGACAGAATCAGTCCACTATGTGTTTAGTACTGGGGGGGGGGGCGGGGGGAAAGAATCAGTCCACTATGTGTTTAGTACTGGGGGGGAGGGAACAGAATCAGTCCACTATGTGTTTAGTACTGGGGGGGAACTGAATCAGTCCACTATGTGTTTAGTACTGGGGGGGGGGGGGGGGACAGAATCAGTCCACTATGTGTTCAGTACTGGGGGGGGGGGGGACAGAATCAGTCCACTATGTGTTTAGTACTGGGGGGGGGGGGGGAACAGAATCAGTCCACTATGTGTTTAGTACGGGGGGGACAGAATCAGTACACTATGTGTTTAGTACTGGGGAGGGAACAGAATCAGTCCACTATGTGTTTAGTACTGGGGGGGGGGGGGGGGACAGAATCAGTCCACTATGTGTTTAGTACTGGGGGGGAACAGAATCAGTCCACTATGTGTTTAGTACTGGGGGGGGAACAGAATCAGTCCACTATGTGTTTAGTAATGGGGAGGGGGAACAGAATCAGTCCACTATGTGTTTAGTACTGGGGGGGAACAGAATCAGTCCACTATGTGTTTAGTACTGGGGGGGGGGGGGGACAGAATCAGTCCACTATGTGTTTAGTACTGGGGGGGAACTGAATCAGTCCACTATGTGTTTAGTACTGGGGGGGAACAGAATCAGTCCACTATGTGTTTAGTACTGGGGGGGTGGGGGACAGAATCAGTCCACTATGTGTTCAGTCCTGGGGGGGGAACAGAATCAGTCCACTATGTGTTTAGTACTGGGGGGGGGGGGGGGGGGGGAACAGAATCAGTCCACTATGTGTTTAGTACTGGGGGGGGGGGGAACAGAATCAGTCCACTATGTGTTTAGTACGGGGGGGACAGAATCAGTCCACTATGTGTTTAGTACTGGGGAGGGAACAGAATCAGTCCACTATGTGTTTAGTACTGGGGGGGGGGGGGGGACAGAATCAGTCCACTATGTGTTTAGTACTGGGGGGGAACAGAATCAGTCCACTATGTGTTTAGTACTGGGGGGGAACAGAATCAGTCCACTATGTGTTTAGTACTGGGGAGGGGGAACAGAATCAGTCCACTATGTGTTAAGTACTGGGGGGGAACAGAATCAGTCCACTATGTGTTTAGTACTGGGGGGGGGGGGGGGGACAGAATCAGTCCACTATGTGTTTAGTACTGGGGGGGGGGGGCGGGGGGAAAGAATCAGTCCACTATGTGTTTAGTACTGGGGGGGAGGGAACAGAATCAGTCCACTATGTGTTTAGTACTGGGGGGGAACTGAATCAGTCCACTATGTGTTTAGTACTGGGGGGGAACAGAATCAGTCCACTATGTGTTTAGTACTGGGGGGGGGGGGACAGAATCACTCCACTATGTGTTCAGTCCTGGGGGGGGAACAGAATCAGTCCACTATGTGTTTAGTACTGGGGGGGGGGGGGGGGGGGAACAGAATCAGTCCACTATGTGTTTAGTTTTGGGGGGGGGGGGGGGGGGGAACAGAATCAGTCCACTATGTGTTTAGTACTGGGGGGGGAACAGAATCAGTCCACTATGTGTTTAGTACTGGGGGGGGGGGAACAGAATCAGTCCACTATGTGTTTAGTACTGGGGGGGAACAGAATCAGTCCACTATGTGTTTAGTACTGGGGGGGGGGGGGGGGGAACAGAATCAGTCCACTATGTGTTCAGTCCTGGGGGGGAACAGAATCAGTCCACTATGTGTTTAGTACTGGGGGGGGGGGAACAGAATCAGTCCACTATGTGTTTAGTACTGGGGGGGGGACAGAATCAGTCCACTATGTGTTTAGTACTGGGGGGGGGGGGGGGGGAACAGAATCAGTCCACTATGTGTTTAGTACTGGGGGGGGGGGGGAACAGAATCAGTCCACTATGTGTTTAGTACGGGGGGGGGGGGGGGGGGGGCAGAATCAGTCCACTATGTGTTTACTACTGGGGGGGGGGGGAACAGAATCAGTCCACTATGTGTTTACTACTGGGGGGGGAACAGAATCAGTCCACTATGTGTTTAGTACTGGGGGGGAACAGAATCAGTCCACTATGTGTTTAGTACTGGGGGGGAACAGAATCAGTCCACTATGTGTTTACTACTGGGGGGGGGGGAACAGAATCAGTCCACTATGTGTTTACTACTGGGGGGGGGGAACAGAATCAGTCCACTATGTGTTTAGTACTGGGGGGGAACAGAATCAGTCCACTATGTGTTTAGTACTGGGGGGGAACAGAAGCAGTCCACTATGTGTTTAGTACTGGGGGGGAACAGAATCAGTCCACTATGTGTTTAGTACTGGGGGGGGGGGGGGGACAGAATCAGTCCACTATGTGTTTAGTACTGGGGGGGAACAGAATCAGTCCACTATGTGTTTAGTACTGGGGGGGAACAGAATCAGTCCACTATGTGTTTAGTACTGGGGAGGGGGAACAGAATCAGTCCACTATGTGTTTAGTACTGGGGGGGAACAGAAGCAGTCCACTATGTGTTTAGTACTGGGGGGGAACAGAATCAGTCCACTATGTGTTTAGTACTGGGGGGGGGGGGGGGTGGGGGGGAACATAATCAGTCCACTATTTGTTTAGTACTGGGGGGGGAACAGAATCAGTCCACTATGTGTTTTGTACCGGATCGTATGTGTGTAATTGATACACGTTGTTTTCTAGTGATCACTGTCAATTTGCATCAATCAACTCATTACCATTATACTGTATGTTGTAATGTAAAAAATAAATAAATAGTAATGTTTTAAAAATATATATATTCTTGAAATTAAAAAAATAAAAAAAATAATTGAAAGTGATTCACTTTTTTGTTGTTGTTGTTGTTGTCTGAAAAATAAATAAACTTTACCCCATTCAGTGGATGGCGACGTGGATCATTCAGTTGGTGTCGCCTGGTGTGACGTTTAATCTAGTGGACGGAACTCTTCTTTCAACAACAACAACACGGCTACTGATTCTATGGATTTAACCGCCTCGGTAGCTTTGCTAGCCAAAATAAAAAACGAAATATTGAACCTCTACACTGTTTCGGTGTATATTAACAACTGTATTTTAAAAACACACTCCTGTCGTCTACCTAATTATCCCGTTTAAGTTCATATTTATTCTGTTGTTATTAGTCAGGTTGCCCGGTTTGATAAATTAGCCTAGCACTTGGCTAGTCGCTAATGCTAACTTGCTAGCTATCACCCTTGACCATGAGCTCACCAAGCTACTCTCCTGTTAAAGAGGAGGAGGAGGAGGTCTGCTGGACTGAGGAAGAGGGTCTGTGGCTGAACGTTGTCGTGAAAGAGGAGGAGGAAGAGGAGGAGGATGTTACAGTAAAACAAGAAGTGGAGGAAGGTGAGGCTGTTACAGTGAAAGAAGAAGAGAAAGACGTTTCAGTGAAAGAAGAGGAAGACGCGTTCAGAGTGAAAGAGGAAGAGGGGGATGTTACAGTAAAAGAAGAGGAGGAAGATGCAGTTCTTGGAGTGAAGAAGGAAGGAGAGATTACTGTCACATTGAAAGATGAAGAGGAGGAGACAGGAGACCTGATTAACACCAGTAAGTACTGTCTTAAGAACAGGGTCACTTACTCTACAGTTAAACTGATGTGTGATTTTTATAGGGTCAATCTGCAATTCCTACATCTGTTTTTGGACTATAAATAGCCCGTTGTTTCTTGAAGAATAGAACTTATAAAATGCCTCATGAGCTAAACTTCAACTTTCTTTACAAAAATAAATAAATGTAGGTGAAATTATTTAAATTATTTCAAGGCTATAGCCTACAAAGAAATACACTCAGAATTTTTAAAACAACATTTCGTTCTATTAAGTCATTACAGTCTATACACTGAGCATATAGCCTGTGACTTATTCAGACTTAAATACAAATAAAAAAAATAAAAAATGACTTAGTGCCTTTTGAATTCATTTTTAGAAACACGAGTTTGGCCAGTCTATGGCTTCAGGCTCATACGATAGTGCCTGGAGAGTGGCCTCTCCACACATACAGAGCCACTGGGGAAGCTAAACACCCATTTGGCCACTCTTGACAGGCTGGGCAGAGATGCAGAGCCACTGGGGAAGCTAAACACCCTTCAGGCCACTCTTGACAGGCTGGGCAGAGATGCAGAGCCACTGGGGAAGTTATACACCCATTTGGCCACTCTTGACAGGCTGGGCAGAGATGCAGAGCCAATGGGGAAGCTAAACACCCATTTGGCCACTCTTGACAGGCTGGGCAGAGATGCAGAGCCACTGGGGAAGCTAAACACCCATTAGGCCACTCTTGACAGGCTGGGCAGAGATGCAGAGCCACTGGGGAAGCTAAACACCCATTTGGCCACTCTTGACAGGCTGGGCAGAGATGCAGATTTGTTATTTTTCTATAGATAAGCCCTAAAGTTTTTTTAGGCAAAATAGCCCAATCAAAACGGAAAGCGCTCCTTGAACGTGGGAATATGCCAGGCCTATTGTGGGCCAAAAATCAATTATGGCCTATAGTATAGGTAATAAAACCAAAATTAAATAAACGTTTAAGAGATCAGATTTTTGTTGTTGTTGTTTATAAATACGTTTTACACTTAGTTATCTACCCACTTCGTTCCATATGCATCTAGTAATCTACACCATCATGCTTTTGGGATTACATGTCTTTTCACATTCTTTAGTTGTTGACATCACCACACTCTCTCTCTTGCTCTTGGTTCTCATCTTTGTAAGTCACTTTGATTTAGCAACTGTGTGTTTTATCAGTTTCTTTATGTCAAATATTTAGTGAAACTCCGTGACAGTAGCAAGGGGGATAATAGCAGCACGTAAATAGACTATAGATTCATGCTGGGCCGGGCCCTGAGCTCGTGAAGTGACTCGCTACTGGAGCGAAATTGGAGAGGGGGGTGAGAAAGCCGACGCTCCAGCCTTTGGGAATCTTGGGTGAGGTCCAGGTGGTATACCCTCCAGCCTTCTGGGTAGTTTGGGTGAGACCCAGGCAGGATCATGCTGTGGGGATATTTTTCAGCGGAAGGGACTGGGAGACTAGTCAGGATTGAGGGAAAGATTAACGCCGCAACCAGAGCCTGAACCCGATCGAACATCTCTGGAGAGACCAGAAAATAGCTGTGCAGCAACGCTCCCCATCCAACCTGACAGAGCTTGAGAGGCTCTGCAAAGAAGAAGAATGGGAGAAACTCCCCAAATACAGGTGTGCCAAGCTTGTAGCGTCATACCCAAGAAGACTCGAGGCTGTAATCACTGCCAAAGGTGTTTCAACAAAGTACTGAGTAAAGGGTCTGAATACTTTAATGTAAATGTGATATTTAAGTTTAAAAATGTTAAGACATTTGCAAAAATTTCTACAAACCTGTTTTTGCTTTGTCATTATGGGATATTGTGATGTCATTATGGGGTATTGTGATGTCATTATGGGATATTGTGTGTAGCTTGATGAGGGGGGGGGGGGGGGGGGAAACAATTTAATACATTTTAGAATGAGGCTGTAATGTAACAGAATGTGGAAAATGTCGAGGGGGTCTGAACACTTTTCGAATGCACCGAATATACTTTAGTTCAGAAGGAGAGGTTATAACACTATATACTTTAGTTCAGAAGAAGAGGTTATAACACTATATACTGTAGTTCAGAAGGAGAGGTTATAACACTATATACTGTAGTTCAGAAGGAGAGGTTATAACACTATACACTTTAGTTCAGAGGTTATAACACTATATACTTTAGTTCAGGAGGAGAGGTTATAACACTATATCCTGTAGTTCAGAGAGGTTATAACACTATATACTTTAGTTCAGAGAGGATTTAACACTATATACTTTAGTTCAGAAGGAGAGGTTATAACACTATATACTGTAGTTCAGAGGTTATAACACTATATACTTTAGTTCAGAAGGAGAGGTTATAACACTATATACTGTAGTTCAGGAGGAGAGGTTATAACACTATATACTGTAGTTCAGAAGGAGAGGTTATAACACTATATACTGTAGTTCAGAAGGAGAGGTTATAACACTATATACTGTAGTTCGGAAGGAGAGGTTATAACACTATATACTGTAGTTCAGGAGGAGAGGTTATAACACTATATACTGTAGTTCAGAAGGAGAGGTTATAACACTATATACTGTAGTTCAGAGGTTATAACACTATATACTTTAGTTCAGAAGGAGAGGTTATAACACTATATACTGTTGTTCAGAGGTTATAACACTATATACTTTAGTTCAGAGAGGTTATAACACTATATACTGTAGTTCAGAGAGGTTATAACACTATATACTGTAGTTCAGAAGGAGAGGTTATAACACTATATACTGTAGTTCAGAAGGAGAGGTTATAACACTATATACTGTAGTGCAGAAGGAGAGGTTATAACACTATATACTGTAGTTCAGAGGTTATAACACTATATACTTTAGTTCAGAGAGGTTATAACACTATATACTGTAGTTCAGAGAGGTTATAACACTATATACTTTAGTTCAGGAGGAGAGGTTATAACACTATATACTGTAGTTCAGAGAGTTTATAACACTATATACTTTAGTTCAGAGAGGTTATAACACTACATACTTTAGTTCAGAATGAGAGGTTGTAACACTATATACTGTAGTTCAGAGGTTATAACACTATATACTGTAGTTCAGAGAGGTTATAACACTATATACTTTAGTTCAGAAGGAGAGGTTGTAACACTATATACTGTAGTTCAGAAGGAGAGGTTCTAACACTATATACTGTAGTTCAGAAGGAGAGGTTATAACACTATATACTGTAGTTCAGAAGGAGAGGTTATAACACTATAGACTGTAGTTCAGAAGGAGAGGTTATAACACTATATACTGTAGTTCAGAAGGAGAGGTTATAACACTATATACTGTAGTTCAGAGAGGTTATAACACTATATACTGTAGTTCAGAGAGGTTATAACACTATATACTTTAGTTCAGGAATAGAGGTTATAACACTATATACTGTAGTTCAGAGAGGTTATAACACTATATACTTTAGTTCAGAGAGGTTATAACACTATATACTTTAGTTCAGGAGGAGAGGTTATAACACTATATACTTTAGTTCAGGAGGAGAGGTTATAACACTATATACTGTAGTTCAGAGAGGTTATAACACTATATACTTTAGTTCAGAGAGGTTATAACACTATATACTTTAGTTCAGGAGGAGAGGTTATAACACTATATACTTTAGTTCAGGAGCAGTTAGTAGCAGTTAGCAGGCCGGGGCTAGCAAGCTAGCAGTTAGCAGGTTGGGGCTAGCAGTTAGCAGGCCGGGGCTAGCAAGCTAGCATGAGGGCCTTAGAGGGACGTCGCGATGGGGAGAAAAGTCTGTTTTTGCCTCATCGTGCGGTGACGTCAATAGACCAGTCGTGGAATTAGTAGGGTTCCAAGTAGCAGAGGGGTCCAAGTCCAATTGGCAAAATGGGTATAGTGGTCCAAGAAACTGGCCGGTGGATCAGCTAACAGTCCAATATGCTCTAGATAGCTAGCAGGTCGCGGTTAGCAGAATGGGCCTTCAGGGGACATCGCGCCTGAGGGGCATGTTGGGATCCTCGGGCAGATTATGTCGGTATTCCAGTCGTAGAGGATCGGCGGGGTTCCGTGCCCCGTACCGGCAGTAGAAGAGGTTTGGATATTGTAGCCGAGGAGTGGGCTTCAGGAGTAGCCCAGGAGCCCTAGCCGGGAGATGGGTCTAGCATGGGCTAGCTCCAGGCTAGTTGGTGCTAGCTCCGGGACGGAAACGTTAGCCAGGAGTAGTCAACCCGGGTTGCGGTTAGCTAGCTGCGATGATCGAGATGAAAAGGTTTCAGAGTTAGCGGTAGGAATCCGGGGATATGGAGAGAAAAATAGGTCCGGTATGCTCTGGTTTGAAACGCGTTGTACGAACTGGCGAGAGCTTTCCAAGCTAAAGGTTAGCTGATGACCGCTAGCAGTGGTTAGCTGACTGATAGCTGATAGCTAGTTAGCTAGTTAGCTTCAGTTGAGGTATTCCAGATTCGGAGGTAAATAGAAATATTTTAGAAGAAAAACAGATCCACACCACATTGGGTGAGGCGGGTTGCAGGAGAGTATATTGAAGTTGAGGTTTAGGAAAAAAAATATTTAAAAAGAATGCGCATAAAAAGATATATACATGAGACGTCTGACTGCTACGCCATCTTGGATTTTGGACTTGTAGATGACCTAGAGCCAGTGGCTTTGGCGACGAGTTCTAACCAGACACCTAGGTATTTGTAGTTGTCCACATATTCTAGGTGTCTGGTTAGACTGTAAACTCTCCTTCTAGACTCACATCAAACAACTCCAATCTAAAATTAAATCTAGAATCGGCTTCCTATTTCGCTACAAAGCATCCTTCACTCACGGTGCCAAACATACCCTCGTAAAACTGACTATCCTACCGATCCTTGACTTCGGCGATGTCATTTACAAAATAGCCTCCAACACTCTACTCAGCAAATTGGATGCAGTCTATCACAGTGCCATCCGTTTTGTCACCAAAGCCCAATATACTACCCACCACTGCGACCTGTATGCTCTCGTTGGCTGGCCCTCGCTTCATACTCGTCGCCAAACCCACATTGGCTCCAGGTCATCTATAAGTCTATGCTAGGTAAAGCCCCGCCTTATCTCAGCTCACTGGTCACCATAGCAGCACCCACCCGTAGCACGCGCTCCAGCAGGTGTATTTCACTGCGCACCCCCATAGCCAATTCTTCCTTCGGCCGCCTTTCCTTCCAGTTCTCTGCTGCCAATGACTGGAACGAACTGCAAAAATCACTGAAGCTGGAGACTCATATCTCCCTCACTAGCTTTAAGCACCAGCTGTCAGAGCAGCTCACAGATCACTGCACCTGTACATAGCCCATCTGTAAATAGCCCATCCAACTACCCACATCCCCATACTGTTATTTATTTTGCTCCTTGTTACGTTCCCCAGTTTCTGTTGTGGTTTGTGTATTATCATGTATGTATTTCAGGAGATGGATTCCTGAAGTTCTCAACGAGCAGCTGATTGGTCAATCAACATTGATTGTTTGGAGAGCTGACCCCGCCCCCCCTCAAGAGGACGCAGCTGTCTCCAATTACTAACTTCTTCTGAAGCTATATAAGCCCCAGTTCTGTTGCTCAGAAGGGAGATGATTGCTGAGAGACAAGGCTAATGGCTGAGGGTTATAGCATGTTGGTTGTTTCCAAGAATTTTGGTATGTACTGTGTCCGTTGTTGCTGAGGGAGCTGATTGGTTGTGTGTGTCAATAGGATGCAGTGTTTTGATTATTGACTTACATTTGTGTAATTCTGTTTCATTTGTTCCCAGGGGGGAAGGGGAAGGCACCTAGGGAGTGTTTAGGCAAGAGGCCCGCAGGCATACATATACCCGTAGTAGTTTGCTGTCTATGCACACTAGGAAAGACCTGGGCGGACCAACCCCTGTATTTTGGTTAGTGCACCAGGTGGTGCTAAATAGGTAAGTAGTGGGTAGTCAGGTAAGGTAGGAGAGGGGGCTTTGATATTTACTTTCTTTGCTTTGGTTCCGTCCAGCCCCTTTTTCCCAAACCTTATCACGTGAAGGAATAAATTCCCTGTTAACGGTATTCTCTGCCTATTCGTCATACTTGTTCACACCTACATTTTCCTACCTTATTCACAACAAGGAGAGTTGAGTTGTAGCAGGGTGTTGCGTTCCCTCTTTCTAGAGGCGTGCGTAACATAATGGGGGCTCATCCGGGATCCCATTAAACCCCCCCGGACCCTGCTGCACTGAGCTTTCTGTGATTTGTGAGTATGGGTGACTAGTTTAGTTTGTGGTTAGTTCAGTGTTGAGCGTCATAGCATTAGCTATTTGTTGGCTCTTGTGTTTGGTGTAGTAGTTTACAATGGCTACTTTTGATGTACAATCCTTTTTGGATAACCCGTCGTGGGAGGTGTTTAATAAGTGTCGTAAAAGTGATTTAATGACCTTGGCTGACCATTATTCATTGTCTATTTCGCACAATTTAGTTAAGGCGGAGGTTAAGAAACTAGTGTTAAATGTATTGTTAGAAGAGCAGGTGCTTGTGTTACCGCTGCCTGAACCTACTACCCCTGTAGGGGATGTTGCTGCTCCTGTAAGCCCGTCGGTTTCTGAGACCGAAGGCGAGGCTAAAGCTCCAGCCACATTGCCCCGTTTTGATCCGCTCTCCCCACTGTCAACTGGTGATGCCAGAAGGGATGTCCGTTCTATACAGTTTCAACTGGAAGCGGAAGAGAGAGCCCAAATTAGGCGAGAAAATCTCCAGTTAGAAATCTGTAAAATAGAGGCTGAAAAAGAAAGAGAACAGCGGCAGTTGGAAATCTGTAAAATAGAGGCAGAAAGAGAACAGCGGCAGATGGATTTCAAAATGCGCCAAATGGAATTGGAGGCAGAGACAGCGAGGCTAGCCTTTGTTCCTACTGTGCCTGTTAGTGAGTCGTCCTCACCAGCTGGAGCTTCCAACACGTTTGACATTAGTAGGCAGATTGCCTTAGTACCTTTGTTTAGAGAATCAGAGGTTGACTCCTATTTTTGTGTGTTTGAACGTATAGCCGTAGCCTTGAAATGGCCTGAAGAAGTATGGTGCTTATTACTTCAGTGTAAATTAACTGGAAAAGCCCAAGAGGTTTTATCAGCGCTACCTTTGGAAGATAGTTTGAACTATGAAGTGGTCAAAGCTACCGTTCTTCGTGCTTATGAGCTTGTGCCTGAGGCATACCGACAGAGATTTAGGTCTCATAGAAAGTCTCCTAGTAAGACTTATGTGGAGTTTGCTAGAGACAAGGGAAATCTGTTTGATAAATGGCATGCTGCTAGTAAGGTAACTGATTTCAACTCTCTCCGGGAGTTAATTTTGTTGGAAGAGTTTAAAAATTGCTTACCCGAACGCATTGTAGTATACCTAAATGAACAGAAAGTATCCTCCCTGTCAGAAGCGTCTGTGTTGGCAGACGAGTTTGTGTTGACGCACAAGAGTGTGTTTTCGGCTCATACTGAGAGTAGAGCTACTGAGTTGCCTACTTTTAGTCCCAGTCGGCCCACAGTATATCAAGCACGCCAGAAAAATGAGCGTCCCTGTTTCTATTGTCATAAAGTGGGACATGTGATTAATGATTGCTTCCTACTAAAACGCAAACAAGGGATGCCTTTTCGTGCCAAGCCGCCAACAGGTGTTGGGCTAATTCGTACTGTTGTGAGGTCTGAAACAAAACAGGTGCCTCAGAGTAAATGTAGTTTGAAAGTCTCAGTACCCGACCGCAGTTACGAACCGTTCATTTTTGAGGGGTTTGTGTCCATAGCGAATGACGAAGCATCTCAGCGTCCTGTTAAAATCCTTAGAGATACAGGGGCGGCGCAGTCATTTATATTGTTTGATGTGTTGCCCTTATCCGACAATACATACTGTGGTTCCAGTGTGTTAGTTCAGGGTATTGAAATGGGTTTTGTGCCGTTGCACTTTGTGAATGTACACTCTGAGTTAATCAGTGGAATATTCAGAGTAGGGGTACGTCCTAAGTTGCCAGTAAAAGGTGTGACCTTTATAATGGGTAACGATATTGCTGGAGGAAAGGTAGTACCCGTATTGGAAGTGTTGGATAAAAGTGACCACTCTCTCTCCAATGAGTTGGCACAGAGTTATCCCCATGTGTTCCCCGCTTGTGCTGTCACTCGTGCTCAGGCAAGACAAATGGGTGACGTGATAGATTTGTCAAAAACTGTTTTGTTTAAAGAAGTTGATCAAGAGGATGGGTTGTGTACTACCTCTAAGAAGCTGATCACCTCTGACAAACAGCCCAGGGGAAGTGAAATCGCGCCCCAATTACATGACATTCTTTTGACTGTCACCCCCGAGAAGGTGATTGAATGTCAAAAGGGAGACATCAGTCTTCGCAAGTGTTTTGCTTCGGTAACTTCCATTGAGGAAGCTAAAACTAAAGAGACTGCCTACTTTATGGAAGCAGGAGTTTTGATGCGTAAATGGGCAGCTCATGACACCGTTAGTGACTGGAGTGAAGTGTGTCAAGTGGTTGTTCCTACACCATTCCGACAGCAGGTGCTGTCACTCGCCCATGACCAGGCGTGGTCCGGACACTTAGGGATCACGAAGACTTATAACCGAGTCCTTCGACATTTTTTTTGGCCAGGTTTGAAGTCTGACGTTGTCCAATTCTGTAAGACATGCCACGTATGTCAACTCACTGGGAAAGCGAATCAAACAGTTCCACGTGCGCCGCTCTGCCCGATTCCTGTGGTGGGGGAACCGTTTGAAAAAGTGATAATTGATTGTGTAGGTCCATTGCCGAAAACCAGGTCAGGTAACCAGTTCTTACTAACAATAATGTGCAGTGCTACTCGATACCCAGAGGCTATTCCTCTACGGACAATAACGGCTAAGACTGTGGTGAAGGCATTAGTGAAGTTCTTCTCTACGTTTGGACTCCCTAAAGTAATCCAAACTCACCAGGGATCCAACTTTATGTCAAAGCTGTTCTCTAGTGTGTTAAAGACGCTGTGTATTTCCCATCAGGTCTCCAGTCCGTATCATCCAGAGAGTCAAGGGGCTCTCAAACGCTGGCATCAGACGCTGAAGGCAATGCTACGCAAGTATTGCATGGATACCAGTACTGATTGGGATGAGGGGGTGCCCTTTGTCTTATTTGCTATTAGGGAAACAATACAAGAGTCCTTAGGGTTCAGCCCTGCTGACCTTGTGTTTGGACACACCCCATGGGGTCCGCTAAATGTTTTGAAGGAGCATATCTTATCTCCTACACCCAGTAGCGCCCCTAAAAATGTGTTGGATTATGTCAGTAAGATGCGGGAGAGACTGCACGCTGCAGGTGCATTAGCCCAAAAGTCTCTCTCCTCTACTCAAAAACGCATGAAGTTGCATTATGACAAAAAGGCTGTTGGCCGTTCTTTTGCACCAGGTGATCAAGTTTTAGTTTTGTTGCCAATCCCTGGTTCATCTCTGTCAGCACGTTTTTCTGGACCATATCTTGTGGAAAAGAAACTCAGTGACACCAATTATGTGATAAAGACCCCAGATCGGAGGCGTTCTTCCCGAATGTGTCATGTTAACATGCTGAAAGCATATTATATGCGTGATTCTCCCAACAGCTCCTCAAGAAAGCCTGTCCAGCCCGCCGTTTCCAGTGTGGCTGCGGTGGTGCTGAAGCCTGGCTGGTATCTAGAGGAGGATAAGGAGGATGGGTTGGAGTTACGCCATACGTTACAGCAGTGTGAACGCTTATGTAATTCAGAGATGCTGAAAAAGTTACCATCTCAAATGGAACATTTGGATAAAGACCAAACTAAGGATCTTATCTTATTGATAAACAGTTTTCTCACTGTGTTTCAGGATGTTCCAAGTCGCACGTCCATCTTGGAACATGACGTGGATGTGGGGGACGCTGTTCCTATAAGTCAGCATCCGTACCGGGTTAATGCAAAGAAAAGGGAGGTAATGAAAAGTGAGGTAGCTTATTTATTACAGAATGACATGGCAAAACCCAGTAACAGCTCCTGGAGTTCCCCGTGTATTCTTGTTCCTAAGCCTGACGGTACGTCTCGCTTATGTACGGACTATCGTCGAGTAAATGCCGTTACAAAGTCTGATTCTTTTCCTCTACCTCGCTTAGATGACTGCATTGATAGAATTGGCTCTGCTGCTTACGTAAGTAAATTAGATTTGCTAAAAGGTTATTGGCAGGTGCCTTTGACCTCTCGAGCTTCTGACATCTCGGCTTTCGTTACGCCAGATAACTTCGTACAATATTCTGTGATGCCCTTTGGAATGTGTAATGCACCTGCTACTTTTCAGCGGTTAGTTAACATTGTTTTTGCCGATGTACCAAATTGTACTGCTTATCTTGACGATGTGGTAATACATTCGTCTACTTGGTCTGATCATTTCGCCACCTTGAAAAGTGTGTTTCAGCGGTTGGCGAATGCTTCTTTAACCCTCAATTTGGCCAAGTGTGAGTTTGGGAAGGCTACAGTGACTTACTTAGGGAAACAAGTGGGACGAGGTCAAGGTCGCCCAGTAACTGGCAAAGTGGAAGCAATTGTTGCTTTTCCTGCTCCCACGACTCGCCGCCAGTTGCGCAGATTCCTGGGGATGGTAGGTTACTATCGTACTTTCTGTAAGAATTTCTCGACGGTAGTAGCTCCCCTTTCATCTCTGCTTAGTCCGAAGGTACCATTTAAGTGGTCCCAGGACTGTAACTATGCTTTTGAGTCCGCTAAAGCGCTACTTTGTAGTGCCCCAGTGCTTGCCGCCCCCAACTTTGACAAACCTTTTAAGTTGGAGGTAGACGCTAGTATAGTGGGGGTGGGTGCGGTTCTCTTGCAGGAAGATGAAGATGGAGTGGATCGACCCGTCAGTTTCTTCTCCCGTAAGTTCAACTCGTGTCAGTCAAGGTACTCCACAATTGAACAGGAAACGCTGGCTTTATTGCTAGCATTACAGTTCTTTGAGGTATATGTGGGTTCCAGTGCCTTGCCTGTAATGGTCTTCACGGACCATAATCCTTTGGTGTTCTTAAAGCAAATGTACAATCAGAACCGCCGCCTTATGCGGTGGGCTCTGATTGTACAAGGATATAATGTACAGATAGCCTATGTGAAGGGCTCGGCAAATGTGGTTGCCGACGCTCTATCACGGGTTTAGTAACTGGGGAAGCGTTGATTTTTGTTATTGCAAACTGTATGTTTGCATTTTTTGTGTTGGGCGTGTTACGTTCCCCAGTTTCTGTTGTGGTTTGTGTATTATCATGTATGTATTTCAGGAGATGGATTCCTGAAGTTCTCAACGAGCAGCTGATTGGTCAATCAACATTGATTGTTTGGAGAGCTGACCCCGCCCCCCCTCATCAGGACGCAGCTGTCTCCAATTACTAACTTCTTCTGAAGCTATATAAGCCCCAGTTCTGTTGCTCAGAAGGGAGATGATTGCTGAGAGACAAGGCTAATGGCTGAGGGTAATAGCATGTTGGTTGTTTCCAAGAATTTTGGTATGTACTGTGTCCGTTGTTGCTGAGGGAGCTGATTGGTTGTGTGTGTCAATAGGATGCAGTGTTTTGATTATTGACTTACATTTGTGTAATTCTGTTTCATTTGTTCCCAGGGGGGAAGGGGAAGGCACCTAGGGAGTGTTTAGGCAAGAGGCCCGCGGGCATACATATACCCGTAGTAGTTTGCTGTCTATGCACACTAGGAAAGACCTGGGCGGACCAACCCCTGTATTTTGGTTAGTGCACCAGGTGGTGCTAAATAGGTAAGTAGTGGGTAGTCAGGTAAGGTAGGAGAGGGGGCTTTGATATTTACTTTCTTTGCTTTGGTTCCGTCCAGCCCCTTTTTCCCAAACCTTATCACGTGAAGGAATAAATTCCCTGTTAACGGTATTCTCTGCCTATTCGTCATACTTGTTCACACCTACATTTTCCTACCTTATTCACAACAAGGAGAGTTGAGTTGTAGCAGGGTGTTGCGTTCCCTCTTTCTAGAGGCGTGCGTAACACTCCTTTGCACCCCAGTATCTCTACTTGCACACTCATCTTCTGCACATTTATCACTCCAGTGTTTAATTGCTATATTGTAATTATTTAACCACTATGGCCTATTCATTGCCTTTACCTCCCTTGTCCTACCTCATTTGCACATGCTGTATATATAGACTTTTCTACTGTATTATTGATTGTATGTTTGTTTTACTCCATGTGTAACTCTGTGTTGTTGTATGTTGTCGAACTGCTTTGCTTTATCTTGGCCAGGTCACAGTTGTAAATGAGAACTTGTTCTCAACTGGCCTACCTGGTTAAATAAAGGTGAAATAAATAAAACAATTATAAAAAGACATTACTACTGAACAATTAAGACAAAATATGACTGTTGTTCTTCACTTGACTGTCTTATTAGTTTATTAGTAATAATTAGTTAGTTAAATTAGTAGTATTAGCTATAACGCATGCTAGCAGATACCCCATAGACTTCCAGTCATTGCGCTAACGCATGCTAGCAGATACCCCATAGACTTCCAGTCATTGCGCTAACGCATGCTAGCAGATACCCCATAGACTTCCAGTCATTGCGCTAACGCTAACGCTAATCTATCCGCTAACGTCCTTCCTACTGGACACAGAGACCAAAATGGTATCCGTGAGTTTATCTGACTAGGGGAAGTAGGTAAATAAAATTAATTAATTAATTAAATTAAATTGTAATAAAATAAATAAAATTTAATACAATTTTAATAAATTAAATTATTTAATAAAATTTTTATAAAATAAAATAAGTAAAATAATTTAATAAAATAAAAATACCAAAGAAAATCCATTCAATTTTAGAAGAAAATTGTAAAAAAAAAAGTTTGTAAAATAATTTAAATATTCACTACTTTGACTTGTGTGACTTTGTTGTTCAAACAGGAGAGAGTCGTGACTATCTTGGATCCTCCGGGGAGCCTCAACAACAACATCATGATGCTGACGAAGCAGAGAAGAGTCTCTCCAGATCAGAACTCCTCAAGAAACACCAGCAGAGATTCATCTATTCAACAGAACTTAAAAGACATCCGAGAATCAATACAGGAGAAAAACCTTACAGCTGTGATCAATGTGGGAAGAGTTTTGCTAAGGCAGGAGGCCTGGCTATACACCACAGAATACACACGGGAGAAAAACCTTACCACTGCTCTGACTGCGGAATGAGTTTTGCTACCTCAAGCCAGCTGATAAGACATCAGAAAACACACACAGGAGAAAAGCCTTATTGCTGTGATCAGTGTGGGAAGAGATTCATTCAATCGGCTAACCTGACTGTACACAAGAGAATACACACCGGAGAGAAACCGTACCACTGCTCTGACTGCGTGAAGAGCTTTTCTACCTCAAGTGGATTGATAACACACCAGCGAACACACACGGGAGAGAAGCCTTACCACTGCTCCGAGTGCGGAAAGAGCTGTACCACCTCAAGTGCACTGATATCACACCAGCGTACACACACGGGAGAGAAGCATTACCACTGCTCTGATTGTGGGAAGAGTTTTACTACTTTAAGCAACCTGACACAACACCAGCGAACACACACAGTAGGGAAGCCTCATAGCTGTGATCAATGTGACAAGACATACTCCCATCTAATGTCTCTGATTAAACATCAGAAAATACATGCAGGAGATCCAGAATGTGGAACGATCTCCAACACCAGACCTGGGTAGTAGAACACAGAGTGTAGAATGACCTCCAACACCAGACCTGGGTAGTAGAACACAGAGTGTAGAATGATGTCCAACACCAGACCTGGGTAGTAGAACATTGAGTGTAGAATGACCTCCAACACCAGACCTGGGTAGTAGAACACAGAGTGTGGAATGATCTCCAACACCAGACCTGGGTAGAAGAACACAGAGTGTGGAATGATCTCCAGCACCAGACCTGGGTGGTAGAACACAAAGTGTGGAATGATCTCCAACACCAGACCTGGGTAGTAGAACACAGTGTAGAATGATCTCCAACACCAGACCTGGGTAGTAGAACACAGAGTGTAGAATGATCTCCAACACCAGACCTGGGTAGTAGAACACAGAGTGTGAAATGATCTCCAACACCAGACCTGGGTAGTAGAACACAGAGTGTAGAATGATCTCCACCACCAGACCTGGGTAGTAGAACACAGAGTGTGGAATGACCTCCAACACCAGACCTGGGTAGTAGAACACAGAGTGTAGAATGATGTCCAACACCAGACCTGGGTAGTAGAACATTGAGTGTAGAATGACCTCCAACACCAGACCTGGGTAGTAGAACACAGAGTGTGGAATGATCTCCAACACCAGACCTGGGTAGTAGGACACAGAGTGTAGAATGATCTCCAACACCAGACCTGGGTAGTAGAACACAGAGTGTGGAATGATCTCCAACACCAGACCTGGGTAGTAGAACACAGAGTGTAGAATGATCTCCAACACCAGACCTGGGTAGTAGAACGCAGAGTGTAGAATGATCTCCAACACCAGACCTGGGTAGTAGAACACAGAGTGTGGAATGATATCTTTGTGATAACTGTTGATGTTCAACTTGATTCACCCTTCAGTATTTCTTAAATCATACTCTTGACAGCTCTGTCAAATGATCACATTTCCTAGTTTGTAAAACGATCAAACATTTTAATAGAAACATTTTATAGAATAAACATCAGGGACATATGACAACAATCTGTGAAATGTAAACTCTTCTAGGTTTCCCCAGCAACAGTTCCCATAACATGATGCTGCCACCACTAGAAAAATACAAAAGGGTTTTACTCAATGTTTAGATTTTAGATTTTTAGATTTTGACCCAAACTGTAATTTTTAATTTAGGCCAAAAAAGGTTATTTAACATTTTATTTAACTAGGAAAGTCAGTTAAGAAAATATTCTAATTTTAAAATGAAAGGCACAAACCTGCATGACGCTGGGCCAATTGTGTCCCGCCCTATGGAACTCCCAATCACGGCCGGCCGGCTGTGGTACAGCCTGGATTTCGAACCAGGGTGTGTCTGTAGTGACGCCTCAAGCAATGAGTAGCAGTGCCTTAGACCGCTGTGATACAGCCTGGATTTCGAACCAGGGTGTGTCTGTAGTGACACCTCAAGCACTGAGATGCAGTGCCGTAGACCCCCGCGCCACTCGGGAGCTCCTGTAGGGAAGTTATTTGCAATGTTGTTGATCCTCTGTATATTTTTCAAGTATTGTGGTGTCAGCATCATGTTATGGGTATGCTTGTCACCGGGAGGGTAGTTTGTCAGGATCAAAATAAATATGAAAGAAGCAAAGCCCAGGTAAATCATTATGTGAAAACCTAACCTTGGGATGGTGTTATTGGTGACACACATTTTAATGGCAAAGACACACGGCAGAATGTCTTTCCCGAGAGGTTGTTTTTTTGCGTGTTTCTGACTGGTCCAGTCTGTCTTGTCTCTGTCTTGTCTCTTACATCTGCTTGGAAATCCTAGACATGGTTTGAATATTTGCTGTCCATCAATGATTCCCAAACGAAATGTACTGAGCTAGAACAATTTGGACAAAAAAATATTTGATACAGTGTATGTTGCCCTTAAATTTTTTTTACCCTCTATTTTTAACTAGGCAAGTCAGTTAAGAACAAATTCTTATTTACAATGACTGCCTTCCGGGGGAACAGTGGGTTGCCTTCTGCCTTCTTCAGGATGACAGAACGACAGATTTTCGGGGATTCGATCCAGCAACCTTTCGGTTACTGGCCCAACGCTCTAACCACTAGGATACCTGCCGCCCCTCCACTCTAACCACTGGGCTACCTGCCGCCCCTCCACTCTAACCACTAGGATACCTGCCGCCTCTACACTCTAACCACTAGGCTACCTGCCGTCTCTACACTCTAACCACTAGGATACCTGCCGCCTCCACACTCTAACCACTAGGCTACCTGCCGCCCCTCCACTCTAACCACTAGGCTACCTGCCGCCTCTACACTCTAACCACTAGGCTACCTGCCGCCCCTCCACTCTAACCACTAGGATACCTGCCGCCCCTCCACTCTAACCACTAGGCTACCTGCTGCCCCCGAAATAGTTGTAGAAGTTTGGTAGGATCTTATTTCAACATGATTCAACATTTGTAATGGCTGCCAAAGATGCTTCCGTCAAGACTATTTACTCTGTGGGGGCTGGAGACATCTTAACAGTTGTTTTATTCATTTGGAAAATGTTTTCTTTGGTTTTAACTGTAGATTGGTGGGGAAAATGTTTTCTATGGTTTTAACTGTAGATTGGTGGAGGGAAATGTTTTCTATGGTTTTAACTGTAGATTGGTGGAGGGAAATGTTTTCTATGGTTTTAACTGTAGATTGGTGGAGGGAAATGTTTTCTATGGTTTTAACTGTAGATTGGTGGAGGGGAAATGTTTTCAAATCAAATCAAATCAAATTTATTTTTATATAGCCCTTCGTACATCAGCTGATATTCTCAAAGTGCTGTACAGAAACCCAGCCTAAAACCCCAAACAGCAAGCAAAGCATGTGAAAGAAGCACGGTGGCTAGGAAAAACTCCCTAGGAAAAACTCCCTAGAAAGGCCAAAAACCTAGGAAGAAACCTAGAGAGGAACCAGGCTATGAGGGGTGGCCAGTCCTCTTCTGGCTGTGCAGGGTGGATATTATAACAGAACATGGTCAAAATGTTAAAATGTTAAAATGTTCATAAATGACCAGCATGGTCAAATAATAATAATCATAGTAGTTGTCGAGGGTGCAACAAGCACGTCCGGTGAACAGGTCAGGGTTCCATAGCCGCAGGCAGAACAGTTGAAACTGGAGCAGCAGCACGGCCAGGTGGACTGGGGACAGCAAGGAGTCATCATACCAGGTAGTCCTGAGGCATGGTCCTAGGGCTCAGGTCCTCCGAGAGAAAGACAGAAAGAGAGAAAGAGAGAATTAGAGAGAGCATATTTAAATTCACACAGGACACCGGATAAGACAAGAGAAATACTCCAGATGTAACAGACTGACCCTAGCCCCCCGACACATAAACTACTGCAGCATAAATACTGGAGGCTGAGACAGGAGGGATCAGAAGACACTGTGGCCCCATCCGATGATACCCCCGGACAGGGCCAAACAGGCAGGATATAACCCCACCCACTTTGCCAAAGCACAGCCCCCACACCACTAGAGGGATGTCTCCAACCACCAACTTACCGTCCTAAGACAAGGCCGAGTATAGCCCACAACGATCTCCGCCATGGCACAACCCAAGGGGGGGGCGCCAACCCAGACAGGAAGACCACGTCAGTGACTCAACCCACTCAAGTGACGCACCCCTCCCATGGACGGCATGGAAGAACACCAGTAGGCCAGTGACTCAGCCCCTGTAAAAGGGTTAGAGGCAGAGAATCCCAGTGGAAAGAGGGGAACCGGCAAGGCAGAGACAGCAAGGGCGGTTCGTTGCTCCAGCCTTTCCGTTCACCTTCACACTCCTGGGCCAGACTATACTTAATCATAGGACCTACTGAAGAGATAAGTCTTCAGTAAAGACTTAAAGGTTGAGACTGAGTCTGCGTCTCTCACATTGGTAGGCAGTCCATTCCATAAAAATGGAGCTCTATAGGAGAAAGCCCTACCTCCAGCCGTTTGCTTAGAAATTCTAGGGACAATTAGGAGGCCTGCGTCTTGTGACCGTAGCGTACGTGTAGGTATGTACGGCAGGACCAAATCGGAAAGATAGGTAGGAGCAAGCCCATGTAATGCTTTGTAGGTTAGCAGTAAAACCTTGAAATCAGCCCTTGCCTTAACAGGAAGCCAGTGTAGGGAGGCTAGCACTGGAGTAATATGATCAAATTTTTTGGTTCTAGTCAGGATTCTAGCAGCCGTATTTAGCACTAACTGAAGTTTATTTAGTGCTTTATCCGGGTAGCCGGAAAGTAGAGCATTGCAGTAGTCCAGCCTAGAAGTAACAAAAGCATGGATTAATTTTTCTGCGTCATTTTTGGACAGAAAATTTCTGATTTTTGCAATGTTACGTAGATGGAAAAAAGCTGTCCTTGAAACAGTCTTGATATGTTCTTCAAAAGAGAGATCAGGGTCCAGAGTAACGCCGAGGTCCTTCACAGTTTTATTTGAGACGACTGTTTTCCATGGTTTTAACTGTAGATTGGTGGAGGGGAAATGTTTTCTATGGTTTTAACTGTAGATTGGTGGAGAGGAAATGTTTTCTATGGTTTTAACTGTAGATTGGTGGAGGGGAAATGTTTTCTATGGTTTTAACTGTAGATTGGTGGAGGGGAAATGTTTTCTATGGTTTTAACTGTAGATTGGTGGAGGGGAAATGTTTTCTATGGTTTTAACTGTAGATTGGTGGAGAGGAAATGTTTATGGTTTTAACTGTAGATTGGTGGAGGGGAAATGTTTTCTATGGTTTTAACTGTAGATTGGTGGAGGGAAATGTTTTCTATGGTTTTAACTGTAGATTGGTGGAGGGGAAATGTTTTCCATGGTTTTAACTGTAGATTGGTGGAGGGAAATGTTTTCTATGGTTTTAACTGTAGATTGGTGGAGGGGAAATGTTTTCTATGGTTTTAACTGTAGATTGGTGGAGGGAAATGTTTTCTATGGTTTTAACTGTAGATTGGTGGAGGGGAAATGTTTTCCATGGTTTTAACTGTAGATTGGTGGAGGGGAAATGTTTTCTATGGTTTTAACTGTAGATTGGTGGAGAGGAAATGTTTTCTATGGTTTTAACTGTAGATTGGTGGAGGGGAAATGTAATTTAATAACTTTTTAGAATTAATTTTAAGGCAGCAAATTGTGAAGACTGGCGTGTAGACTTTCACTAGTGGTTCTAAGTAAGCCTTGTCTGATCCATAACTCCCAGGAACCCATTTCCTGTAACACAGTACAGTACATCCCCCTGGACAGGAAGCTAGTCTGCAGGACCATAATAACACAGTACAGTACTTCCCCCCTGAACCAACTGACTGAACGTTGAACCAGCTAACGGAACATTGAACCAGCTAACGGAACATTGAACCAGCTAACAGAACATTGAACCAACTGAAGGAACATTGAACCAGCTAACAGAACATTGAACCAACTGAAGGAACATTGAACCAACTGAAGGAACATTGAACCAGCTAACGGAACATTGAACCAGCTAACGGAACGTTGAACCTGCTAACGGAACGTTGAACCAGCTAACGGAACGTTGAACCAGCTAACAGAACATTGAACCAGCTAACGGAACATTGAACCAGCTAACAGAACATTGAACCAGCTAACAGAATATTGAACCAGCTAACAGAATATTGAACCAACCAACAGGACCTTGAACCAGCTAACAGAACATTGAACCAGCTAACAGAACATTGAACCAGCTAACAGAACATTGAACCAGCTGAAGGAACGTTGAACCAGCTGAAGGAACGTTGAACCAGCTAACAGAACATTGAACCAGCTGAAGGAACGTTGAACCAGCTGAAGGAACGTTGAACCAGCTAACAGAACATTGAACCAGCTAACAGAACATTGAACCAGCTAACAGAACGTTGAACCAGCTAACAGAACATTGAACCAGCTAACAGAACGTTGAACCAGCTAACAGAACGTTGAACCAGCTAACAGAACATTGAACCAACTAACAGAACGTTGAACCAGCTAACAGAACATTGAACCAGCTGACTGAACATTGAACCAGCTAACAGAACATTGAACCAACTGAAGGAACATTGAACCAGCTAACAGAACATTGAACCAACTGAAGGAACATTGAACCAGCTAACAGAATATTGAACCAGCTAACAGAACATTGAACCAGCTGACTGAACGTTGAACCAGCTAACGGAACATTGAACCAGCTAACAGAACACTGAACCAGCTAACAGAACATTGAACCAGCTGAAGGAACATTGAGTTAGGTCTACATATCCATAACATGTACAGTGTTCCATATTTCATATTGTTGATAAATATGTAGTTCTTATCTTTTAGTTTAATCTGTATTTGTTTTATACAAATCACACCATATAACCTGAGGGTGATCATTTTTATTTTATTCAATTGAGTATTGTAACAAATATAAAAAGCAAATGTGTTTGAGAATGAGTCAACTATGTTGAGACAGAGGGAAGGAGACAGATGGAGAGAGAGAGAGAGGTGGTAGGAGAGAAATAGACAGAGGGAGACATGGAGGGAGGGAGGGAGACGGAGGGAGGGAGGGAGGGAGACAGATTGAGGGAGAGAGGTGGTAGGAGAGAGGGAAGGAGACAGATGGAGGGAGAGAGGTGGTAGGAGAGAAATAGACAGACGGAGAGAGGGAAGGAGACAGATGGAGAGAGGGAAGGAGACAGATGGAGAGAGGGAAGGAGACAGATGGAGGGAGGGAAGAAGACAGATGGAGAGAGGGAAGGAGACAGATGGTGGTAGGAGAGAAATAGACAGATGGAGAGAGAGGGAAGGAGACAGATGGAGGGAGAGAGGTGGTAGGAGAGAAATAGACAGATGGAGAGAGAGAAAGAGACAGATGGAGGGAGAGAGAGGTATAAGGAGAGAAATAGAAAGATGGAGAGAGGGAAGGAGACAGATGGAGAGAGGGAAGGAGACAGACGGAGAGAGGGAAGGAGACAGATGGAGGGAGAGAGAGGTGGTAGGAGAGAAATAGACAGATGGAGAGAGGGAAGGAGACAGATGGAGGGAGAGAGGTGGTAGGAGAGAAATAGACAGATGGAGAGAGGGAAGGAGACAGATGGAGGGAGAGAAATGGAGAGAGAGGGAAAGAGAAGATGGAGGGAGAGAGGTGGTAGGATAGAAATAGACAGATGGAGAGAGGGAAGGAGACAGATGGAGAGGGGAAGGAGACAGATGGAGGGAGAGAGGTGGTAGGAGAGAAATAGAGATGGAGAAAGGGAAGGAGACAGATGGCGAGAGGGAAGGAGACAGACGGAAAGAGGGAAGGAGACAGATGGAGGGAGAGAGAGGTGGTAGGAGAGAAATAGACAGATGGAGATAGGGAAGGAGACAGATGGAGAGAGGGAAGGAGACAGATGGAGGGAGAGAGAGGGAGGGAGGGTAATCTCGAGCCATAATCATTATGCTTAATTCTTTGTCAAAAAATATTTGTATTTCTTTCTGCATATCTCAGCATACCTCTTGATCTGTCTGTATCCTCTCGACTGCTGGTTCTTTTTTGTTAAAGAAAATCAACATGATTCTCTGCATCTCTGCTAAAATCTGGGTAAAAAAATGGAAAAAAATGTGAGTCTTATTCAGTACATTTAGTTATTGCTTGTTTTTTCTAGTCTACCGACCTTACCAGCAGGCTTGTCAGCTAAGGTAGTTAGACAAGCTAGCTACTCTATCTTGATAGCCTGAAATGGCATCTTTGGTAGCTAGTTATAATGTAGGTAGTTAGACAGTAATACCCTGTATATAATCTCCACATTGACTCTGTACCGTAATACCCTGTATATAGTCTCCACATTGACTCTGTACCAGTACCCCCTGTATATAGCCTCCACATTGACTCTGTACCGGCACCCCCTGTATATAGCCTCCACATTGACTCTGTACTGGTACCCCCTGTATATAGCCTCCACATTGACTCTGTACCGTAATACCCTGTATATAGTCTCCACATTGACTCTGTACCGGTACCCCCAGTATATAGCCTCCACATTGACTCTGTACTGGTGCCCCCTGTATATAGCCTCCACATTGACTCTGTACCGGTACCCCCTGTATATAGCCTCCACATTGACTCTGTACCGGTACCCCTGTATATAGCCTCCACATTGACTCTGTACCGTAATACCCTGTATATAGTCTCCACATTGACTCTGTACCGTAACACCCTGTATATAGTCTCCACATTGACTCTGTACCGGTAGCCACCTGTATATAGTCTCCACATTGACTCTGTACCGGTACCCCCTGTATATAGTCTCCACATTGACTCTATACCGTAACACCCTGTATATAGTCTCCACATTTACTCTGTACCGGTACCCCCCTGTATATAGTCTCCACATTGACTCTGTACCGGTACCCCCTGTATATATCCTCCACATTGACTCAGTACCAGTACCCCCTGTATATAGCCTCCACATTGACTCTGTACCGGTACCCCCCTGTATATAGCCTCCACATTGACTCTGTACCGTAATACCCTGTATATAGTCTCCATATTGACTCTGTACCGGTACCCCCCTGTATATAGTCTCCACATTGACTCTGTACTGGTACCCACTGTATATATCCTCCACATTGACTCTGTACCGTAACACCCTGTATATAGCCTCCACATTGACTCTGTACCGTAATACCCTGTATATAGTCTCCACATTGATTCTGTACCGTAACACCCTGTATATAGTCTCCACATTGACTCTGTACCGGTACCCCCCTGTATATAGTCTCCACATTGACTCTGTACCGTAATACCCTGTATATAGCCTCCACATTGACTCTGTATCGGTACCCCCTGTATATAGCCTCCACATTGACTCTGTACCGGTACCCCCTGTATATAGCCTCCACATTGACTCTGTACTGGTATCCCCTGTATATAGCCTCCACATTGACTCTGTACCGTAATACCCTGTATATAGCCTCCACATTGACTTTGTACTGGTACCCCCTGTATATAGCCTCCACATTGACTCTGTACCGGTACCCCCTGTATATAGCCTCCACATTGACTCTGTACCGGTACCCCTGTATATAGCCTCCACATTGACTCTGTACCGTAACACCCTGTATATAGCCTCCACATTGACTCTGTACCGGTACCCCCTGTATATAGCCTCCACATTGACTCTGTACCGGTACCCCCTGTATATAGCCTCCACATTGACTCTGTACCGGTACCCCCTGTATATAGCCTCCACATTGACTCTGTACCGGTACCCCCTGTATATAGCCTCCACATTGACTCTGTACCGGTACCCCCTGTATATAGCCTCCACATTGACTCTGTACTGGTATCCCCTGTATATAGCCTCCACATTGACTCTGTACCGTAATACCCTGTATATAGCCTCCACATTGACTTTGTACTGGTACCCCCTGTATATAGCCTCCACATTGACTCTGTACCGGTACCCCCTGTATATAGCCTCCACATTGACTCTGTACCGGTACCCCTGTATATAGCCTCCACATTGACTCTGTACCGTAACACCCTGTATATAGCCTCCACATTGACTCTGTACCGGTACCCCCTGTATATAGCCTCCACATTGACTCTGTACCGGTACCCCCTGTATATAGCCTCCACATTGACTCTGTACCGGTACCCCCTGTATATAGCCTCCACATTGACTCTGTACCGGTACCCCCTGTATATAGCCTCCACATTGACTCTGTACCGGTACCCCTGTATATAGCCTCCACATTGATTCTGTACCGTAACACCCTGTATATAGCCTCCACATTGACTCTGTACCGGTACCCCCTGTATATAGCCTCCACATTGACTCTGTACCGGTACCCCCCTGTATATAGTCTCCACATTGACTCTGTACTGGTACCCCCTGTA